>NC_083346.1:124039989-124645277 GCF_019175385.1 Lycium barbarum
TCATTGTTGGATCGATATCCAGTTCCACCAGCGGCGGAGACAGTTGGATAAGCACCCCCAGCAGTTGCTTCAGCTAACAAATTGGAATAGGTACAACTGGTAAAGCTACAGCTGCTCCTGCTACTAAATCGAAAAAAAGGAAAAGCAAGTACATCTTTAACGGCCTCTATTCCTGACGTATCACTTATTGTATTCTATGTGTTAGTTTAAATACGATATTTGTTTTGATTTTTATTTAAATTTTATTGTATCGTATCATTAAATCTGGACCACCAGTTAAGGAAAGAAAATCTGTGTCATTGTATGACCAAACATTTACCAGTTACCAAATCCAAGAACTCAATTACAAAATGTCCAAAACAAATACACGCAATTTCCATTCAATTCATAGGCCATAGCATCTTCAACATAGCACCCCCTTAAAAATTATCACCACGAGTAAATTATTACATTATCGAGTGAATTACCGATAGGAAAAGTCTACCTTCTCATACATGTAGACCACATAATCTGTAGCTTGTTTGTCCAAAAAAGACTACACCGATGACTTACAGATTCATCTGATAAAACCTAGGAAGACAGGAAACACCTACATAAAACTTTCTTTTTGTCTTATAACTCCAATGCTGTTGACCATGTACCTTGAACGCTTGGTTGTTTAGTGACATGACGAGTCTTCAGCTTTACCACCTTTCTGCCAAGCGAATTCCTTAGCTTGGTCGCTGCTTCAAGTACTTCGTCTGGACTCAAATTTTTCACACATACAACGCGCTCATTCTTGTTCTCTGATTGAAAAGGCAAATCAGTACATACCCGTTAAAAGAAATTACAGGAAAAACGATTGGTTTTTAAAGAAACTGATATAGCAAGTATACGAGGAATAATTAGGAATATTATCTTCACAAGAGACATTTTTGTACAGTTCATGTACAGCTACTTGTGACTACTTCTGGACAGGGTTGTGAGGTGGCAAAATGTGTTCGATATATTTGACACTTCCTTTAGCTGTCAATAACAAAACCTATCTGCTCGCTTGTAGCCTAAAGTGGAAAATAAAAAAATACTGAAGGCCTGTTAAAACGGTCCTCAGGAGCTATGTTGCTCGGTCTCTTTAAAAATGCGGACGGGTGTGTGTCGGATCCTCCAAAAATAGTGCATTTTTGAAGGATCTGACACGGATGCAACAATATTTTTGGAGTCCGAGCAACATAGCTCAGGAGTGCAAGTCTCTACTTAAGTTTTTGCTATTTTCATGGTTCTCTCTCAACTACCTGATCCGGCTCTTTTTTTCTTACTGGGTTATACTTTGGCATATTGTTCATAAACAGTTACCAAAAAAAAAAGTACATATCATCCATCTCAAAATGCACAAATCACAAACCATATTATGCCTTTGTTACTCATTTCTTAATGCCTAATTGTTGCAGCATTCTCCTTATCTCTGGATATGGAGAATTTGGCCTTTGTTATGCACATTATAGTGATCTGTCCTTCCTAAGGACCTAAACCTCTACAATACCTATCTGCTTGGATGACTTAAAGAGGAAAGCTAGTTATGCTGTCCTGTGATATCTTTGATAAGCTGATCCTAGGTTTAAACATTTTAATGGTGCTTGGGCAGAGTACAGCATGAGCTATTATAAATAATCTAGAAGAGCCTAAGAGGGAATGCCACCATGTTCAAGTCTATCAAATAACATCTGAGGTCCAAGAGGGACGCAAAATGAATATGCTACATAGAGAGTAAGGACACTCTAGGAAGAGCATATGCAGCTCCATTATCGATACTGAGAGGCGGTAAACCTTCACGAAGATAAAGAGGATTTAGAGGAAGCAAGCTTTGGGCCGGGTGTTACAATCTCACAAGAAAACCGTGACTACCACTATGCTAAACCCATTATAGCGAGTCTAACCAATCAATGAAAATTTCAGCAAATCTCACTTTAAAGTTAGACAAACTCCATCCTAATATACAACTAAATCAATCCAACCAACAACCATCACAAACAAGACAGATGCCTACTACAAAGATTACAGTAACATTATAAGTCTTAACGCAACTAATTACTGGTCATGAGAAAAACTAAAGATAACCATACATTAAACACGTACGGAGCATCTAGATTTTAATCACAACCGTGTGCAAAAGCTAAACAAAACTCAGACTGCCACAAATAATGCCTCAATGGACAACATAGGGCTCACTGGAGTACGTTGGATCTCTAAATCGATCTCGAGACTCAGTATCTCTCTTCAGCTATGTCAGGAAAGATGGAATATAAGAAGTCAGTCACACTGACCCACTGAAAGATAACGTCATTTGTGGCCTCATTGGGAAATAGTAGATCGGAGAGTTTGCTGCCCTAAATTTGTTTTCAGCCACTTACGCCCCTTGACCTAGGATCCTGGCAGATATATGAGAAAAAGGGAAAAAACCACATTTAAACATAGAATACTCATCGAGTGGGACCCTGTTTAGTTTCTCAATATCAGGTCAACGTATGCCTAGGCAACCTAAGCAAAAGCCAGAAGACGACGCTCTGGTCATAGTCAACTGAAAGTAACCTTGCTATTTTTTCTATCCTCAGACACAGAAATAATATTTTTTACAGCATGGAATTGAAGGGAAACTCGGAGAACGTCTTACTGTATAATCCCTTCAAGAAAGGATGTTGACCACGATTGAGTTCAGTGACCACCCAAAGCTGCAGATTTTTCTCCTTGAAAGCTGGCAATTCAGACTCCATGAATGCCCTGAAATAGTACATACATACCTTAACATATGCGACAGAGCTATTTCGTTGTATATATTCCTCTACCTCAGACATCTGGAAACTAGCAGCCCATTCTAGTTCCTGTTTTTCTGCTTAAGTCTTCTGCATAATTGTTATCCCATTTTGTTTTACTAATCAAGAGTCTCAATCTTTTCCCCTAACGACTAAATTTTAAACTTCAAATAGTACTGAACACTGACACATGTAAATTGCAGTATGGCACATTAGCGGTGCATCAATTTTCTAGACCGGTAACAATTGCCAGAAATCACAAGAAAACTTTCTTCTTATCTAGATTGTGCTAACATACTGAGTAGGTTTGAACAAGATCACACTCCTTTGGATGCGGCCCTTCCCCAAACCCTGCTTACGTGCGATGCTTTGTGCACCGGGCTACCCTTTTTTTTGTCAGACTAATAACATTATTTTGTCCATCCCAG
Organism: Lycium barbarum; assembly: GCF_019175385.1. Lineage (NCBI taxonomy): Eukaryota > Viridiplantae > Streptophyta > Magnoliopsida > Solanales > Solanaceae > Lycium > Lycium barbarum. The sequence continues at coordinate 124,043,204 of NC_083346.1, forward strand.
TTACCAAAGAAATAATAGTGCTCCATTAGTCCCCATTTCAATTGACCAAATTTCAATAGCACCAAAAATTATAAGAGATTAAGCTAGCATTTGTTCATAGATTTCGGAGTAGATTTTGAAAATTCATCTTCAAAATATTTTCAAGTTCTAGAAAATGGCTCAAACCAGTTTTTGGGAGAAATTTCACTTCCATTCACAAAACTTCAAATTTTTTACTTCAAGTTCCAAACCTTAACTCGGCTCACAAAAGACTTCAAATTAAAATTTACCTAATTCCCCTACTGCTGCCACCCCAATTGCAATAGCTAACTACCACTTTCTTTAGCTGCCAAACACCTCTTAGTGCCATCTCTGTCAAACAAAATTCACAAATTTCAGATTTTATCAATCACAAATAACAATTTTGGAATCCCAAATAGCATATTCCATAGTTAAAAAAAAGGGGAGGGGGGGGGGGGGGGGGCGACAGGGCTAATTAGTGGAGCCTTTTATTTTATTTTTATTGCTTCTTTCAGAAAAATTAGTGATTTTATGTTTAAAATTATTGCAAAGTATTGAAAAAATGAAAATAAATGTAGAGAAAAAAGAGAAATACATACAGTTTTGTTTGGACCAAAAATAATATATAATATATGAAGCAGAAGGAGAGGAGATCAAGTTTAGCTTGGGCAAAGAAAACCCTTTCAATTGGGTTCAAATTGAAGTAATCTGGGCTTGGGCTTGGGCTTGGGCCTGGATCTACTCATTTAAACAGACGCATTTTGAGGGTAAAAATAAGGGCATTTTACATAAATAGCAAACATTTGGGGGTTAATCAAGCTGCATAACTAATGTTTCAATATTTACGTTCTGTAGCAAATCAGCCCATCTCTCACATGTGTATTCAATTTTTTTTTTAGCTGTATTCATGAATACAACACATCTTTTCCACTGTATTCATGAAATAACTATATGTATTCCCTCGTTGGCATTTTGAATTCTTCGTGGTGGCAACGGCGAAGATTGAAGGGTTTAGATCTGAGTTTTTTTTCTTTTCCGGCGTGCCCTTGTCGGCATTTTGAATTCTTCGTGGTGACGACGGCAGAGGTTGGAGGGACTTCGTTGGAGCTTCGACAACCAACGGAACCAGCTACATAAAAATTTGTTTGGTTCGCCGGAGCTTCGTCAGAGAAGAAAGGGAAAACGGGAAGGGGCTGGCAGTGACAGTGGTGAAAGGGCATGGCATTTAGCCGGAGCTGCGGCGGTGGGTGGTGGTCGGCGGCAGAGCAGTGAGGAGAAGAGGGAGGAGAGAGATGGGAGGGTTGGGTTGGAAGTGAATAGTGTGATGGATATTCTATTTGGTATGTATATATATAGTTACTAAATGTCATTAATATACAAATGTTTGCTATGAGAAGTAATTAAGTTAAACTATAGCTACTAAATGTCAATACCCACTATATGTTTATTATGTCATGTAGTTATCCCTGTATTCATGTTTATTATGTCATGTAGTATTGGGGAGAGGTAATTAGACACGACATGGCGCAATTACAGCTTACCGAGGACATGACCTTAGATAGGAGGGTTTGGAGGACCCAAATTAGGGTAGAAGGCTAGTAGATAGTCTCGTTATCCGTTCTTATTAGTAGTCGCATTATTGCAATATAATTTCTTGTGCTCCGATTTCTGCTATTATCTGTTATTATGTGTTATTTCCTGTGCTTTGGTTATCCTGTGTCATCTGCTCTGATTTCTGCTATTATCGGTTATTTCCTGTGCTCTGATTATCCTGTATTATCTGTGTCGCTTGCATTATTTCATTTCCATATCGCTTTAAATCTCTTATCCGAATCTCTTAACCTTATCTAACCGTATCTGACTTCTTTTTATGCTTTTATTGAGCCGGGGGTCTTTCGGAAACAGCCGTCCTACCTTGGTAGGAGTCAGGTCTGCGTACACTCTACCCTCCCCAGACCCTACGATGTGGGATTTCACTGGGTTGTTGTTGTTGTTGTTATAGTTATCCCTAAAAATAACCGCCAATTGACCACTTTTTGGCCTTGTCTTTTAAACAATAACCATTATTATGATTCGAGTTTTATATGAATAAAATTTCACTCATAGAGTCTAAAGCTCCGTAATAATAACTATTTTTCAATTATGATCCAGTTTGGATTTGCTGAAAAAAGTGGTTTTTAAGCATAAGTGCTTAAAGTACTTTTTAAGTGCTGAAAGTTATTTTATAAATAAGCAGTTACGTGTTTGGATAAAAGTGCTTAAAGGTTTTTACAAGTAAGGGTAGTATTGGGGTTAACAAAAAATATAAGGGATAAAAGTGTAAAGTTGTTAGTCAAACCAAAATGGCTTTTAAGCCAAAAAAAAAAGTTGGGGTTGAGCAACTTCTTGATTTGGCTTATTTTAAGCATTTTTTAACTTAATTTAAGCTATTTTTTATTTTATCAAACACCCAAATAAGTTAAAAAACGGCTTATACGATGGTTTGACCAGCTTATAAGCCAATCCAAATGGGCTCTATATGAGATGGACTGAAAAAGTACTCCCTCTGTCTCAATTTATGTGACATATTTGAGAATTTCGAGAGTCAAATGGTTTTTTTTACTGCGATTCTTTAATAGTCCTTTTAAATATTTTGAATTGTTAATTATTGTGACTTATAATACTTTTTACGTAGTTTCCAAATATATAAATTCTATTTCATAAAATTTAAAGATTATATGTCCGAATTCACAATAAAAAAAAAAAATTGACCCTCAAAATTCGAACTGTGCGGCATAAATTGGGACAGAGGAGTAGCTATTTGTAAAGTTTTCCCATTTTATACCGTCAAATTACTTAAAAGCTCTAGAAGTTAGTTCTTTATAACAAGCAGTTTTTCCATTTCATTTTACGCACTATTTCATTATTAGACCGTTTAAAAAAAGGTACCTTCTTATATTGGAAAAAAAGCATTAGAGGTAAGTTCTTTCATGACGTGTTTTATAGGCACATAAATCTGTTGACATGTTTACGGCTAGTTTTAAAAATCTTTTTTTTTTTTCTTAAACTTTGTGCACATTTAAAAGTACAAACTATGTCATGTAGATTAAAACCGATAGAGCAAGTGGCCTGATATAATTATGTTTCTCTGTAAAGAAGGTAGAAGTCTTTTGAGTGGCACAATAAGCATAAATAAATTATTTCATGATCATTATCTATGAAAATAATCAAATGTGTGATGTGAAAACGAATCAAATCTACATGTAAATTAGCATGCTAAAATCATAATTAAACAAATAAATATTATCTAACAATTTAGACTTTTAGATTGAATAGTCACTTTATCTTTTATTTTGTAAAGTTTATATATAGATGATCTTTCATCATTAAACCATTTAATTTTATGTTATTACCTTATAACTCAAAAATTAACAAGAATGGAAAAGTAATGAAACTACCTTCATGGAAATTTTACTGGCTCAATTAGTTGGTTACCTAAACTTTCACTTTGTGGACGGAGTTTTATCCATTTTATAATCTTTCTCCCTAATTTCTCCTTTTCCTCCCTTTAGTATAATTTTAAAAAAAAATTACAAACAAATGAACTTATTTTTGGGCTAAAACAATTCATAGTCTTAATATGATATGATTTTTTCCGTCTTAGGCTAAACAAGTAGGATTTTTCTCATAACGTCCCCACCAATAAGAATATTCTAACAGATAACTTACTTTTATTTCCAGCTACTAATATACAACTTAGTTTTACACGTCCCAACAACTACCTTCATAGCTTACCAAGAAAGGATCAAGGCTGCTTCCATTAAAGTCAGATAGATCCTTCAAGGAAATTACTACTTCATTGAATTCCAATTAACAATGTTATTTTTGAGTCTTTTCCAAGTAATTCAAAGACAATTTGCTCGTTTATTCCTACCATTATATAACATTGCTATAAATAAACGACAAAACCCAATATTGAACCTCAAACAATATAACTTCACAAAGTCACATCACCATGAAAAAGAACTAGTGGCGGATTTTAACCACGCGTTCACGTCTTTAGGAGTTCAGCAGAATCCAATATTATTTCTGATTGAATTCTATACATATAGATAGAGTTAGATATACATTTCAGAATCCACTCTCTGATCATTTCAAAATTCAGGAGTCTATATATACTTTGGATCTGCCACGGAAAAACAACCCATGGAAGCCATCAACAACCCAAAAAATGGCTTTTCACTATCAATGATATGTATTTCCCTCTTGTTGGCATTTAACATTTTTGGGACTATCTACAGAGCATATATTCACAAGCAATATTCACTCCTAGCTTTCATCTTCTTCGTATATTTCAGCTTTTTCTTGTTAGCGTACTGCTCGTATATATATCGTCGCTTTCCATCAAAGGAAAAGTCACTGCAGAAGGACATTATAGGACTTGTTATATGGTTCTTGTACTCAGCCATCACATTTGGCTTTGTCGCTCAATTTTCGCCAATTTTCGGCTTACCGACTGCTTTGTTTCTTTATGCTATTGCCATTGCTGGAAGCGCTGTTTTCTTCTATATCTATATTGTTTATGAGGAAGATGAAAATGAGAAGGAATGCTTTTGTAGGAATGGAGATGGAATGAAAATGAGTTTCTCTCAGGGGAAATGGGATGTCATTTCAGAGAAAGTTTGAATTGAAGAAGATCCGGAATTTGAAGTTAACACGTCTCGGGTTTTACCTTTTGGAGTTTTTGAATTCTAAATTAATAATTGTACATATTAAATACAAATACAAGGTCTAGACCAAAGCTACTGAATTTGCGCCACCCATGCCTTCTACTCTACCTCCGCCTCTGAGTGTGAGGGTCCAGTTGATTAACTAGAATAGAAATGAAGCATAAACTAATAATGCTGAAGAATACTAGTATATAATAGTTTTATTTATCTAGTTTGATTTGTGATTTTACGTTTCCAATGGATTGGTAAGCGAGTGGGTCTATATCTCGCGGGACTTAATATTAATTAATGAAACATGTTCTATACATAATGTGCTATAATACCTTGGTTATTTGCATAATTAATGAGGTACAACTTAGTGAACAAGATTATAATAGCTTGGTGCAATCCAGAGAGAATACCATAACTTCTAATGTGATTAGAAGAAGGATCTTTGAACCTTCAGGTGTTCGATTCACTAACTATTAGTATAACCTTTTGGAGTACTTCTAGTTTTTTTTTTTTTTTGGTACCCAATAGATCTTCAAAAGTCATTTGTCGCATAGTTCGAAACTTAATAGATAATAAGCCAGCTCGTGACGTGCACCTAACCCACACATTAGGTGTTATGCTGTTACGACTAGCCCAAATACCTGGGGGCCGAGAAGAGTGCGTTTAGAGTAAATGGGAGGAAAACAAACACTACAGGTTAATAGGTGAAATCTATAGTCAACTCATTTAATCAATTGTTTGACACTCCTGTACCATCATTTGTGCCAAGTCTTTTCTTATTTTATATTTCATTGTGATCACAAACTCTCCACACTTCACAAACTATGTTGATTTCTCAAAAAGTAGTTGAAACGATACTAATTAGCGTCTTAGAAACCCAATTTTCGTGAAGTTAACATTTCTATACTCTTTGACAAGCATGAACATAATTTTTATTCTATAATTTTACGCCGGTCAGAATTCTTGTAGAGAATAATATACCTGTTTAGACTATTAACAAACTTCCATATACATGTATTGTCACACTCCTTTTTGGGCCCTGCGCGATTAACACACGTGAGTTTTTATTGTTTAAAGGGTTTTTCCATTTGAAATTACTGTTTTGAATAGCGATTATTTATTTATAGAGTCGCCACCTGGAATTGAGTTTTGGTGTTCCAGGTCATCTTATTGAATTCCTAATCAAAAGGAAATGACTCTTTATTTTTTGGTCGGCAAAAATAAAAGACCAGGTAAGGAATTCTGTTTACCGGGGAGAAGGTGTTAGGCATTCACCGAATCCTGTGGTTCTAGCATGGTCGCTTTTATCGGCTTATACTCGGTTATAATTGATTCTTGGATAATACACTTTTTAATTGTTTAAACTTAGGAGCGTGCATGCACATAAGGTCTTTCATTAATTATATTATTAGAGTGTCAAGGAGCGGGATGGCCCACATGACTTTTCTTTAATTATATGCATTTAACCAAGGAACGGGTCTGTCCACATGATCAACACAATTATTATTAGACGCGCCTAAAGAGATCTACCGTTGGAAGCAATTATATGTCTCTAAAATCGGAGACCTTTCTTTATTATTTTAGTAATTTTTCACTCTTTGACAGCGGGTTTGTCACGACCCAGCTAGGGGCCGTGACGGGTACCCGGGGCTAGCCACCGAGCACCACTCGTTCTAATACTCATCTTACTCATTTAATGCCCCTTTACCAATTTTTTATACACGAATTGTAGGAAAATCATATTTTATATAGAAACATAAATACTTATATACATTTTCCTCTCGGCCATCAAAATAATATATACATAATAATAACATCTTGTGAGACCATCTGACCCACACTGCGTATCTACGAGCCTCTACTGACATACTAAACATATAGACGGAACAAGAATCCGTCGTGCCCAAAATATGCATATATACCAAAAGAAGAATCATAAGCACCTCCGGACAATGGAGTGCTCTCAATCAGCTGACAGCTACTAAGGGTCTGGACCAAGCTCACCTCCCTGCCTACCTGTGGGCATGAACACAGCGTCCAAAGAAAACGGACGTCAGTACGAATATTCTACTGAGTATGAGAGGCATAAATAATAAAGAAAGACAGTGTTAATATAATGTGAACATCAATGTGAAACATCTGAATCTGAATGACAATCATAAAAGAAGTAATGCATGCTGTCTTACTCATACTCATCATAATTTCATATATGTATAATATGCAAGCTGCCCGTCCATATCGGAACGGTGTAATAATTAATAACATTAGCCCGCGTCCGGGGTACCATCTCATGCCGCCCACTAGTGGTGTCTGCCCATGCCAAAAGGTCATGGTGTATCCGTATAGCTGCCCGCCTTAGCGGTGACTGCCCGACCAACTAGGCGCGGTGTAATATGATCATGACATGCTCATCAAAAATACTTGTAATAATATGCTTATCATAATATGCTTATCATAGTACATGCATAAGACTCAAGATCAACTATACTCTGTCGGGGTGGCGTAAGGTCGTGATCCCCCGATTTCATTATGGAGCAATTATTGACATTCTGCCTCACCTTGAAGGAATTAGTACATAAGGTGAGTGTAAGAAATAAATAGCATCATTATCAATATGGCATCATCATATCATATCTCTTATCTCTTATCTCTTATCTCTTATCTCTTATCTCTTATCTATATATAGACATTTATGGACTTAGGCTTCTAGAATTTCGGAAAATAGGAACTCATGAAGAGGAAAAGAACTTATGCTATAGGATTCATGCCATTAGAAATAAAGGACTAGCCTCACATACCTTTGTCGTTTATCTATGTTATCGTTCACTTGCTCTCCCCAATGTCACGTTGTTACCTTCACGGGAGAATTCATACTAACATTAGTTAATAGATTATAAGAACGCGTCGTAAATTCTAGAGAAAATTGGGCAGCATTTCCCCTGTAAACTTAACAATCCTCAAAATTCCAACTCAGCCAAACGTCAATCAAAATACCAACAACAACAACACCAACAATTTCATATCAAACTAGACTTAAATCCATTCTTAAATTACTCCCAAAACAGCCCAATATACATTCTGATGCCAATGCTTGTATACACTTCTTTATTTCCGTATATTCATAATATAACAACAACAACTATAGTCAATCCCCCGATATTCCAGCCCACAAAACAGTCCATAACGACCATAAAACAGTCCCCAAAATATCATCGCAAAACAGCCACAAATATTATACCAAACAGCTCCAAAATATAGTCACAAAATAACCACGAAAATTACATGAAGCAGCTCCAAAATATTGTCATAAAACAGCCATGAAATTTACATAAAACAACCCCAAAATATTGTCATAAAACAGCCACGAAAATTACATAAAACAACCCCAAATATCGGCACAAAACAGCCCGGTATACGCTTTGTATACAATATCTTTATACACTTTATTCTCCCAAATTCAAGAACAACAACTTATCAACAACATCAACAACAATGTCAACAATTATTATACATCATAACTCAGCTAATTCCATCCATTTAATCCACCTAAAACAGCCCCTTAATCCATAAATCCCAACAAAACAACAAACGAGTTTATAATGCTATTTTCTCCGTTCTAATCCGTTAAAACTCTAAATAAACTTGTTAACAATGAAAAATGGACCTTAATCTTACCTTAAGTATGCAGCAACCACTTCCACCCTCTCTTTCTTGGCTGATTTTTAGCTCAAATTGAAGGCAACGCGACGTACAACACTTTTCTCTTCATGAGCTTCGCGATTCGGGGCTTAGATTTTGATCAAAACTTGGTTTCTCTCTCTAAATCTCTTCTCTCTCTCTCTCTCTATGAAATATTCTGGATGTTGAGGTCTGAAAATGAAGGAGAAGGCCGAAATTTTTCATTAAATGGCAAAGAAAATGGGCCTGACCCGACTTGGAATCGGGTTGGGCCGAATTCATTGCCCAGCTTGACCTTTCTGCCTTAAATTGTTCATATCTCCTTATCCCGATGTCACATGAAGACCCACGACCTATGGTTGGAAAGCTAATTCAATTATCTACAACTTCTATTCTTGGAAGTTGTCCAAATTCCCAAAGGACGATAGGGTTATGACCTCCCGAAATCAAATCATCCGAAAACGTATCTTAAAAATATTATTTTGGAGTGCTTTCACTTTGATTTGGCTCAAGGATCCTTCTTGAGTTGTGTTTAACTTCTCGTATATTATTCATATAACTTGTCACATGTTCTAAAAAAAATCTCGACATGTGGACCCCACCTCAGCTTATGAATAATTCATCGTACGAAAATACGGGATATAACATCCTTCCCTCCTTTGGAACATTCGTCCTCGAATGTTAAACTATTCGGGATTCTACGAAACTTCGCCATATATTTTCCTTTAACTGACTCGGAGTACCATGACCACACTATTCTTTCTTACCTCTTACTCCTCTTTTTGAGTACCCACTTGGTTTCATCGGCGACGCATAAATACTTGCAAGTTACACAATCATTCTTTCATGATTCGTGTACATACGTTGCTATACATATACAAGTATCTACATTCGTATTCATATTCGTATTCGTATTCGTAATCGTACTCATTTACCCATCATTAGACTTATTTCTGCACAACTCTCACTCTTTGTTTTAGAGTTTATATCTGTCACATCTTGGAGTCCATCATTTCAATCTCTATACTTATATTATCTTTACTCGCTTCCCCCCTTTTAGGGTTCTACTTGTACCATTCTCAAATCCCTCGTCTCACTTTCAAATCTTTACTTCATATATCCCTATTTCACTTACCACTTAAGTCATTTCAGCAATGTGTTCACATTCATTATAGCCCTTCATATTCGTATCTCTATCTCCGTGATGCTGTTATTTTATTTTGCTAATAAACTTATCGTATTTTACCCGTGCTTATACATCCAATCGCTACTCCAGTATCGTACTCTATTAGAGTTACACTTTCTCCTCCATGTCATGTTTTAGTGCTACTAATCTCCTTTGTTCACTCTATCATTTCTCTTTACCGTATCAATGCCACTCTTATAACTGCCATGACTATCAATTCAATAGTATCTAACTCAACTCTTGTAGTCATTAACGATACTCCTAGCTTAATCTCATTCTGCCATTACTCTTTTGCACATCATCTTTTCTTGTTAGGACATATTACAAGCTTATATCTTATCTCCTTTGGATTCTAGGAAAATTTCGGCAGAATTTCCTCTATATTTCTTACTATCCCAAAACCTGCACGCAGAAAATACCAACAATGCCTCACAGGGCCAAAATATATACATATATATATATATAGCATATCATAGCCACACAGGGCTCCCAATATCAACAACTGTATGGAAATAATGAACTTACCTCGTATGTCCAACTCAAACTGTATCTGTTATACTTTTTTTTTCCTTTTAATCTTTGGTTGTATTTCAATCATACCTGCAACATTCATACCATATCTAACATATATTCTGCTTACCGTTACTGATTCCTTTAGCTTCTTCTGTGGGCACCTTATAACTGAACTTATCAACAATACATATATATATTCAATCCATTTTTTTTCTTACTATACTTACAGTAACTTACCTTGATGATAACTAGTTTTCCATTCTGTATACACAAATTTTGATACATAACCTCAATGAAATATTAGACTCTGTAACTTCCAGTAGCATTATTTACCTTCTCTTGTCGACACCACTCTCCTGCTGAAATCAAAGATCAGCATATAAGGGATATCATTTCCTATCTTTTAGCTCTATCGCACGATCTAGAGTAAGAAGGAGAGGTAACATCCTAAATGTCCTGTAGCTTCCTGTTTATAAATGTGGCGCGCAACACACCATAAACAAGACTCTACTAGACATGGCTCGTAGACACTTCCTAGGACTAAACTGCTCTGATACCACTTTTGTCACGACCCATCTATATATAGACATTTATGGACTTAGGCTTCTAGCTTTCCGGAAAATAGGAACTCATGAAGAGGAAAAGAACTTACATTCATGCCATTAGAAATAAAGGACTAGCCTCACATACCTTTGTCGTTTATCTATGTTATCGTTCACTTGCTCTCCCCAATGTCACGTTGTTACCTTCACGGGAGAATTCATATTAACATTAGTTAATAGATTATAAGAACGCGTCGTAAATTCTAGAGAAAATTGGGCAGCATTTCCCCTGTAAACTTAACAATCCTCAAAATTCCAACTCAGCCAAACGTCAATCAAAATACCAACAACAACAACACCAACAATTTCATATCAAACTAGACTTAAATTACCTCCAAACCAGCCCAATATACATTCTGATGCCAATGCTTGTATACACTTCTTTATTTCCGTATATTCATAATATAACAACAACAACTACAGTCAATCCCCCGATATTCCAGCCCACAAAACAGTCCATAACGACCATAAAACAGTCCCCAAAATATCATCGCAAAACAGCCACAAATATTATACCAAACAGCTCCAAAATATAGTCACAAAATAACCACGAAAATTACATGAAGCAGCTCCAAAATATTGTCATAAAACTGCCATGAAAATTACATAAAACAACCCCAAAATATTGTCATAAAACAGCCACGAAAATTACATAAAACAACCCCAAATATCGGCACAAAACAGCCCGGTATACGCTTTGTATACAATATCTTTATACACTTTATTCTCCCAAATTCAAGAACAACAACTTATCAACAACATCAACAACAATGTCAACAATTATTATACATCATAACTCAGCTAATTCCATCCATTTAATCCACCTAAAACAGCCCCTTAATCCATAAATCCCAACAAAACAACAAACGAGTTTATAATGCTATTTTCTCCGTTCTAATCCGTTAAAACTCTAAATAAACTTGTTAACAATGAAAAATGGACCTTAATATTACCTTAAGTATGCAGCAACCACTTCCACCCTCTCTTTCTTGGCTGATTTTTAGCTCAAATTGAAGGCAACGCGACGTACAACACTTTTCTCTTCATGAGCTTCGCGATTCGGGGCTTAGATTTTGATCAAAACTTGGTTTCTCTCTCTAAATCTCCTCTCTCTCTCTCTCTCTATGAAATATTCTGGATGTTGAGGTCTGAAAATGAAGGAGAAGGCCGAAATTTTTCATTAAATGACAAAGAAAATGGGCCTGACCCGACTTGGGGTGTGATGTATGCCTAGCTATTCGGGAGGAAGGATAGCCACCGCGTACTACATAGTCCGGTGTGATTTATGCCTAGCTATTCGGGAGGAAGGATACCCACCGCGTACTACATAGTCCGGTGTGATTTATGCCTAGCTATTCGGGAGGAAGGATAGCCACCGCGTACTACATAGTCCGGTGTGATATATGCCTAGCTATTCGGGAGGAAGGATAGCCACCGCATACTACATAGTCCGGTGTGATTTATGCCTAGCTATTCGGGAGGAAGGATAGCCACCGCGTACTACATAGTCCGGTGTGATTTATGCCTAGCTATTCGAGAGGAAGGATAGCCACCGCGTACTACATAGTCCGGTGTGATTTATGCCTAGCTATTCGGAAGGAAGGATAGCCACCGCGTACTACATAGTCCGGTGTGATTTATGCCTAGCTATTCGGGAGGAAGGATAGCCACCGAGAATTATATGTTCCGGTATGGTGCGCTACGCGCGATATGATTGATTCTTGGGCCTGTATTGACATGTGTGACATTCTTATTCTCTCATGGAACTGTTGTTGACAATCATAATTGATTAAAAAGGCATGTTTGAAATTGTAACTTGACAAGAGGATTTATAAATGGGTTTTGATAATTCTTATTGAGGTACATCTGCTGAATACCTGTTTTTATATTGATTAATGGCTTTGTAAACTGTTTAACAAATGATATTAAGAATCATCAAGTGGAATGACTGTTTTATACAATTTTTTCAGAACTGATTTCTTTATCTATTAATATATTTTATTTTATAATACTTGTTGTCCCCGAGGCACTCACTGAGTACGAAAGTACTCAGGCATACCATTGTTGTTTTTGATGGTATGTTAGGTAACGGAGAAGAGCAGGTTGGTGATACTCTCGACGCTTAGGAGAACTTGCTGTTGCGGCTGATTTGGTGAGCCCACATCCTTGTTCGTGGGCCACTTCCTGTTTTATTTATTACTCTAGATTTCCGGGTTGCGTCCCGAAGTTAGATGATGGTTGTGTCTCTTAAAATCTCCATAGATAGTCGTCAGAGTTGTGGGTAGATTGTCAAAGTCTTGTACGACTTAATGGGTGTTTGCCACGTTTATGACTATTTACTTATAAAGACTTCCGCTGATTTAATTCATACATTCATGATTTGATTACATTTAATTTATAAACTGTTGGAGCCGAATATTGAACCTGGCGGGTTCAAGTGTCATTATTGTATCGTTTAGGTTCTTCCGATGTTGCTCATGACGTCGGATGCCGGTCACGTCTAGGGTGGATTTTGGGGCGTGACAGTATTGCTATAGATTGAAGTTGAAGGGATTGAAGGTCATTGTGATACGCTCAAAAGCGGAAAGTTAAGGTATGTAGAACTTCCATCCACATGTGGGAATCTCTACGTTCTTCCCCATGATCCGTTTCGTAAAATCTATGAAGTTCAAATCCTAGGGCATTAAATCCAACATATTGGTAGCCCGTAATTATGTATGTATGTACACGAATTTCGTATCTATGTTCGTTATTGTATTCCTAATCTTCCATTATTGATATTAGGAATCCTAGCATAATCCATGAATCATGAATTCTTCCTCATGTGTTCTCATTATGTTCATATGAAACTGCATGAGTTTATTTTGTAAGTTATAAACATGTTTTCAAGTCAACTACAAATATATGATTATGAACCATTGTATCACTCATAAATCAAGAACATGTTTACAAGCTATTTCATGAAACCATGTTTACAAGTTATTTCGTGAAATCATGATTTCAAGACAAATACAAGTAAATTCACGAAAGTCATGGGCTTCTTAGCCAACTATATTATGTTCATGTTTTTGGGAGTTGCACGAATTACCGAGAAGGCTCAGATAGCCTGAAACTATGTAGCCACCATAGGACAAGGATCGCTCCGCCTAGTTAGGACGATACCTTAATTTCACACTGAATGGTTCCATCAGGTACATTACTACCTTATACCCTGGCAAGGTATAGGGGCTCTGCTGGTCCAAACCAGACTCCACGTATCCACGTGGTGATATCATGTGTCGGTTTATGAAATGCTCTCCCTACTTATCATGTTTTACTCATGTTATATATATATATATATATTGTTGACACCCAATTTTGTGCCGCCTCTCCTCCGAAATACCTATTTACGCTTTTAATATTTTTAGAAAAATTAAAATATATATATTTATTTTTTACTATAATTATTAGTCTCTTATCAATATCGGCGTTTCATTATTATATTACAGTTACTTATTATTATTATTATTATTATTATTATTATTATTATTATTATTATTATTATTATTATTACAGTTCACAATTTTTATCATTTCAGTATTTTACCAGCTTACGCACACGCATCGCATTTATCTTTGCATAATTAAATAATAGTATTTATCTTACTGTGGATTTTCGAAATATTATTGCACGACTATTACAAACGCCATTTTTTATCTGAGCATTAATGTTTGCATATTTCATGTTGAGCAATATTTTAACACAAGTTATTTAAATAGGTCTCTTATTCAAATTTAGAAGCCAAACTATTTCTTGCACTCGGTCTGTATTTTGACTTACCGGACCCAAAATTAAAGTCCGATTAATCCCTAATATCTTTTGGACTAGCCCATATCTTTTATCTCAATTTTTTAAAACCAGTCTATGTTTTTAATTCTAGCCCATTCTTTCAATACTCAGTCCAAAAATGGACCCAGTCCAAAAAGAACCGGGTCCGGCCCAATCTTGCTTAAGGGAAACCCTTTAGGTTTCCCCTTCTCATTTTTCCCTCATCTTCACTTATACTCCACCGCCGCTCCCTCTCATCTTCCTTTCCCGCCTCTCGCCGCCGCTCCCACTTCCCCCTTTCCTTCCTTCTTCTCCGCTCCCCACTCACCCTTGTCCCCCACCACCGCCGTTTCCTTCATCATCTTCATCCCCCACCACCGCCGCTCCTCTTCCCCTTTCCCCACCACGCCTACACCCGCTCCCACTTCCCTCTGTTCCCCACCATGCTCTGTTCCCCGCTCCTCTTCTCCCTCCATTCCTTTTATCATAGTTTTTTTTGGATTCAAAAAGCCCTATAAAATGGGATTGAATCGTCTAGTTTAGGGCAGGATTTTTGGATGCGTGAAATCCCTCAAGAACAGAGGATCTTTGTTCGTTTCATAAAATTCCTCCAAGAATCCGTTTTCTTTTAGCCGTAGAAACCCCCTGAAAATTAAAGATCTTGAAACCCTAAAATTCT
Source organism: Lycium barbarum (assembly GCF_019175385.1). Lineage (NCBI taxonomy): Eukaryota > Viridiplantae > Streptophyta > Magnoliopsida > Solanales > Solanaceae > Lycium > Lycium barbarum. The sequence goes on from NC_083346.1 coordinate 124,058,369, forward strand.
CCAAATATATATATATATATATATATATATATATATATATATATATATATATATCAAGTTTTCAGTAGTCATAAGAAAATTCTAAACGTCGAACCGAGAACATTAAATCATTTTTTTTTTTACTTGCCTCTGGGTCGCTCTTAATCCGAGCATACGCAAGTTCGAATTTCAAAGTGTTCGAGTGTAGATATCGAAACCTTCGCCCCACTTCGCTGCACTCGGAGAAGGTATCTTCTTTCCTTTAAGTTATTTTAGTATTCGTTTGAGCGTTTGAAACTGTTTTAGGTGGTTTGTTTGCTTAGTTGTATTTCAATTTCGTTAGCAGTTATTTTAGTCGTATTAAGCATATTTAGTCCCTGTTTAGTTCAGTTCTGTGATGGTGTTAACTTTATATGCAAGTTTAGATTAACCTGGTGCTTTAAGTTTACATTTGTCGACTGGTATGTCATTGGATTAATCATGTGTTGATTTAAATTAGGCGACCTGTTAATCGTGTTTGTGTGCATTAGCCTTTTTCCATGATTAGTTAGTCTGAATCTCATCTGATCAGGATCTAATAAGGACCATTATCATGCCTATTCTATTTGCTTCTACATACTGTTTAGAAGAGTGATGTTAATCCTCGCTTGTATTCTAAATCTGGGTTTGTTGGTTCACTGCTATGACATCTAATGAGTTTTATATTCAGTTATGATCCAGAAGTCTACCAATCCTGCCCATGTGGTTAAAATTTGTTATGATTGGTCAGCCTATTAATCGTTTATGTCAAATCTGGATTATTGAATGTTGGATTTGATCATTATGGCTAAATATACATTGGGTAATGCATAAAACTTTTCCTATTTGACACCATGATTAAATGTATTGGTTGCCTGAGATATGTCTGTGCCAGTTTAAATTAAGTTAGAGTGAGCTGAAACTTAAGTGTTCGACCTACAAAAATGACTCGTCTGTGGTGGGTTGCTGGAGTCAAGAAATGTTCCTGAATTGTTGTTACGTTAGCTTTGCTAGTTGAGTAGACTGTTGCTCCCATTTTCGAAATTAGAATTAAGTGCACTTTGGTTTAAGTACAATTCTTTTCTTTGAAATCTGTGTTTGCAATTCCCATGTTCAGCCACTTTGAGGTGGTCAGTTAATGATTACATTTAAGTAGTAAATGAACTTAAACCCTACAGATTCCCTTTTGGTGTTACATTGTGCCATCAGCTGCCTCCCACTTCTGAGATTGGTCTTAGTGTACAAGCTTGAACATGCATTTTTATCTATGTTTAGTTCCAGTTTTCTTTCCTCGTGTGTCACAAATTGCAGTCTGGTCATCAGTTGATCACACATCATAAGTATTAGAGCTGAGTAATTTCAAGTTTATGACACCTCTTCATAAATCATTTTCAAATACAATGATCACTATGACACTCCGTCTCTCAAGCATGTTTACTTTACAGTTTTAAGCGCAAGCTATTTTTTATGTACCGTTATTGGGTTTGTTTTTACGTGGTGGTGTATTTTTTGTTTATTGTGACTTTGGGTTGAATAGCCTTCCTTACCCTTCTTAATTTTGCTGGAATGGTGGAATGGTTAAATAATAATCCATATGGTTGATTGTAAGTAATAAACTTTGTTTGGTTAAGTTTCTTTTCTTGTTTGAGATCTCAGAACTATATGATAAGTCCTAGATTAGTCTTGATAAACTTGCTGCCGGATATTAATGTTTAAAACTGTTGAAATGATAAAATGAAACTAGATATTAGATTGTAGCTGGTAAAATTTGGATATTTCGTCAGGGCATGAAGTTGTTTTATGTGCTCGTCTAAACCTTGCCTGATATGTTAAAACTTGACTAAGTTGTGACAATTACCTAAGAAATGAAATGATTTTTGCTACCACTTCGTTGAATCTGCTCTTTGGGATGCTTAACGGACCACTAAACTGTTCCTTCTCCATCAGTTTATAAAGTTATCCATCCCTGATTAAATCGTCTGAATTTTATTGTTGAACTTGCTACTCTTCAATCATTCTGCCATTGTGAGGTTGCTAACCAGTTCGTTTAGTATTAGAGTTTTCTATAAAAAAAAATATATATATATTTTAAACCATTGTTAACACATGTCTTGAAACTAAAAAAAATAAACAAGCGTAGGAGGAGGAGTGTCACTTGTGTTAATACCTCCTCATAGAACCATTTTGCCTGAATAATGATTACAAATGCATTCCCTGTTCTGGTGCGGCTTTAGCAGGTCAAAAGTCAGTCATCATTTCATACACTTAAAATGAAAAGAGAGAGTGTTACTTCTACTTTCTTGTTCCCCCTTCTGTCATCATCTTATCCCTGTTTCGAATTACCAGGTTTGGTATGAAATCTTTTATTTGTTTGGCATGTTATGTCAATGCTCGAATGAATTCCCTTTTGACCCTCGAGTTTGGGAAATCTCTGCCTAATGTGAAATTTGCGTGAATGATGTTTCATTGAGTGTATGAAATTTTAGAAACAAGAAAAGGGGATTAGAAAACAGTAATTGCATTTAAAATTTGTTTGTGTGTCGTGAATCGGTTAGCGATTGCATAGTGATTGTCTGGTCCTTTAGGATCTACTGTTCTGTCTTGCTCGAATTTAGATTGAATATTGGCTTAGAACCCTTCTAAGGATATTTGCCTAAGTGTCGTGTTCGGTCCAAGTTACATCTGGTATAGTTCATGTTTCTGTTGGAATACCCCATGATATATTAAATATTGTGTTCAAATAATGCGCTATGTTGACTGAGATTGGAACTGGTACTGCTGGGCTGAAAATCTGTATTTTGGAGAGAAAAGAATAATTACCCCTTTGTATTTTAGTCAAGCATAATTATTAGCTATTGGCAGGAATGATATTGTGCTGCAAATCTACCATGTTTAGACTCAGTACCCGCTGTGTGTTGCTAGTGCATTTCTTTAAAACTCTGCCTGTGCCATATATGCAAAATGCCCTATTTAAATTATTCAAATGGTTGAATATGGTGAATATACTTGGTCTATATTTATGTGCATCATCGTGGGAGTGAAACATGCGTTGTCAGATTCCATGTACAATCCAGTTTCATTCAAATGTGGGTTATGTTTATTTCTGAATTCATGTGCAGTAGGTATTCCTATATGTGAAATGTATACATGAAGTATACTTGAATATACACAATATGTACATAATCTATTGAATCGCCTTAAGTTTACATTTTTTTTTATATACATAACTTTTTCATTGATTAGATATTAATCCTTTTCCTTTCGTTTTTTTGCATGATCACCGCATACGAGTCCGAGGGACTCGTTCTTCTGCCATATTCGGAGTTGGGCTAAAAGCCCAACAAAACCATCTCCGCCCAGCCCAATCTGCAGCAAAAACCCAAAAGAAAGAAAAAATGAAAATTCTGGGCCAAGGCCCAATAGCGTGGACAGTTCCCAGCAGTAAAAAAAAATGGGCTGGCCCATTCGATATTTATTTACCTCTTTTATTTTATTTTGTGCATTTAATTTGTATTATGCAACTAACTTTTTGTTTGTTTTGTTTTCTTAGTTTAGATAAATCCTAATGAATTAGTAGGTTTAGTTTTGGTAATGGGTAGTTAGTTTTAAGGAAGACTAACAATCAGTTCCATAAATTTTATTCTTTTTTTTCATGTTAAAACTATTTTATAATGTCTAATATTTATTTTATTTAGCATAATTTATTTGCAAAATAGCATGACTATATATATCGAGTTAAAAGAATCATCTTTTATTCTCACTATCCTAGAAATTTCAAAACGTGACTAATATGCAAATATAAAATTAAAGTATATTTTATGAACACACTTTTAAGAGCCACCCAATTATACATATTTTAGCCAAATATAGTTAAATAAAGAGGAAGAAAACTTACTTTCTTTGCATTCTATTTAAGTCTAGATTTTCTACACCGCCATATTCACATAACATAATCTTGTTTCAAAGTTACTAAAACGTCACTTATATGCAAATTGTTATATTTCTGCAAGTCTTATTTTCAAGAACATTATTACATTTTCATTCAAGGGTTTAGCATGTCCAAGTTTTTATTTTAAATAGCCTTTAAAATCTTCTTTTATGCAATACATCATATTTTCTACAAGTATTATTTCAAACGACATCATTATTACTTTCATATAAAGCCTTAGCAACATTTTAAGCTTTATTTAAATTGCATCTAAAATCCTCTTTTATGCAAACTATCTTTTATAAGTTTTATTTCTAAATAGCATTTCATTTAAAGTCTTAGCAATATTTATCAGTCCTATTTTTAAAAAAATGGCATTTTAAGTTTTCTTTTATATTATATTTTCTGTAAATCTTATTTCCACTAATACTATTTTCCATTTTTAAATTTAAACATTATATTTTACTCTCAATTAATTAACCTAAGTTGGCGGATAACCGTAATTTAACGGATTGTAAAGGATGCCTAACCCCTTCCCTTTAGGATAATATAGAGCCCTTACCTAGAATCATCCTGGTTAAGCAGACTATTAATTGAGGTTTAGTTTTAACTTTACCTTAGTTAACATCTTGGTGTCCTAATTCACCGTTAAATTAATTAGGTGGCGACTCCTTAAAATAAAACAAAATAAACAGGAATCACCAATACGTCATACTTCCTAAATCGATCCCGGTTAAAAGGGGGTGTGACATATATATATATATATATATATATATATATATATATATATATGTACTCATGCTCATGCTCATGCTCATGTTCATGTCCAAGTTTTCAGTTTCAGTTCTTATCATGTTATTCCATGTCCCATGTTGCTTCTTTCGGTTGCTTTACATACCAGTACATTCAATGTGCTGACGTCCCCTTTTTATTTCCCGGGGGCCTGTATTTCACGATGCAGGTACGGATTTACAGGACGACGCTTCTGATCATTAGGATTTGCTCGTACCAGCTTATTGGTGAGCCCCATCTCATTCGGGGTTTAGACATTTTATTTCTTTATTTAGTTTTGCATCTAAAGGTATGCTGGGGGCCTTGTCCCAGTAATTATGTTTTCCAGTCAGACTCATGATAGAGGTTTCATAGACTAGAAAAGTCAGTTATGTTATGTCAGACATTTGGAGTCGTATAGCCATTTGGGCTCACTCATGTTTAAACAAGTACTTTATTAAGTATTATGACTTAATACGTTTTAAAAAGGCTCATCATGCATTCACGTTATATTCCGCTTATGTTATGCATCACGATGATTCAACAAGTCATGTGGTTCTCTCGGTCACATGCAGTCAGGCACCGAGTGTCGTGTTACGTCCAGGCCATGGTTCGGGGCGTGACAGATGTCACCGTGGGCAGTCCCTCCTTGCCCGTATCCAACACAAGGGTGGGCTCGTGGTACAGCAGTCCAGAAACAGCAGGAGCAGCCTGGGATCCTTGGGCCGCGTCCTCAGGGGGCGTTTGTGGCAAACCCGAATGGTCAGTCCGCTTTCTACTCTCCTACAAACATTGAAGCGACAATGCATACTATGTCTCTCAATCCACTCGATCCGTCATGGTATATGGACACTGGAGCTACTTCTTATATGACATCCTCTAATGGTAATTTCTCGTCTTATTTTGATGTGAGCAATCATAATAGTGGTATTATTGTCGGTAATGGTCATTCTATTCCAATTCGTGGTTATGGTCATACTTGCTTGCCTTCCCTTAGTCCTCCCTTATCCCTAAATAATGTTTTTCATACTCCCAAAATTATCAAAAATCTCATTTCAGTTAGAAAATTCACTACTGATAATAATGTGACTGTTGAGTTTGATCCTTTTGGGTTTTCTGTGAAGGATTTTTGGACGGGGATGCCAATAATGAGGTGTGATAGCCGGGGTGACCTTTATCCTCTTACCACTTCTATCAACAATCAAGCTCTCCACTCAACCTTTGCAGCCATCTCTCCTAAACTTTGGCATGATCAATTGGGTCATCCGGGTGCTCCTATCTTAGATGTTCTTAGGCTCAATAAAAGCATTGATTGTAATCGGGATTCTAGTTCTAGTATTTGTCAATCCTGTGTTTTCGGAAAATATATTAAGTTGCCATTTGGTTCTTCAAATTCAAGAACTTCTATGCCTTTTGATATTATTCATAGTGATATTTGGACATCACCTATTTTGAGTTCTATGGGACATCGATATTATGTTTTATTATTGGATGATTATTCTAACTATTTGTGGACTTTTCCGTTGGCTAGAAAATCGGATGTGTTTGAGAAATTCTTAATTTTTAAAGCCCACATACTCACCCAATTTGAACGTAATATCAAAAATGTGCAATGTGACAACGGGAGGGAGTTTGACAATGGTCTTTTTTGGGATTTTTGTAAAACTAATGGCATGTCCTTCCGTCTTTCTTGCCCTCATACTTCGTCTCAAAATGGTAAAGCCGAACGGAAAATTCGGACTATAAATAATATCACTCGTACTCTTCTTGATCATGCATCCCTTCCTCCCTCTTATTGGAATCATGCTTTACAAATGGCTACGTATCTTCTTAATATTCTTCCGAGCAAGCTTTTGGGAAATCTATCTCCTCTACAAATTCTATACCAAAGGGTTCCCTCATATTCTCACATTCGGGTATTTGGTTGCTTGTGTTATCCCTTAATTCCGTCAACTACTATCAATAAATTGCAACCCCGGTCTACTCCACGTGTATTTTTGGGTTATCCTTCGAATCATCGTGGCTACAAATGTTATGATTTATCTTCTAATAAAATTATTATTTTTCGTCATGTGTTATTTGATGAGCATGTTTTCCCATTTGCAAAGTTGCATACCCCTTCTTCTAATGCTTATGATTTTTTTGTGTGATAACATTTCTCCTTATACTCTTCATCACATACGAAATCAATCCAATGCCTTGGACGGTCACCAGTCCTCCCAACAGCCTGAATAAATGGCCCAAAGTCAACTTGGTGGCCAAGATCCCACCAACTCACCTCCTCCATTGAGCCCAGATTCCACCGTTTCTCCTTCCTCAACAAGCCAAACCAGCTCCCCTATCTCTCTAAATACTACTCCTCTACATGCATCAGTGAACCAACAGCCAACATCTACTTCATCCCACACAATTCGGTCGTCCATGGTAACTCGAAGTCAAATGGGCATTTTTAAGCCAAATAAAAAATATGCTCTACATGATTCGGTTACTCGTTCTCCCTTTCCCCGTAACCCGGTCGAGGCCCTTCGTGACCCAAGTTGAAAAAAGGCCATGGATGATGAATATGATGCTCTCATTAAAAATAAGACGTAGGAGTTGGTGCCCCGTCCTCCTGATGTTAATGTTATTCGTTCTATGTGGATTTTTGCTCATAAAGAAAAATCTAATAGTGTTTTTGAGAGGAATAAAGCCCGTCTTGTAGGTGATGGGAAAACTCAGCAGGTTGGCATTGATTGTGGAGAAACGTTTAGCCCGGTGGTGAAACCGGCTACGATTCGTACGGTTCTTTCTCTCTCTCTTTCAAAAGCATGGCCAATTCATCAGTTGGATGTGAAAAATGCTTTTCTTCATGGTGAGCTACAAGAAACAGTGTATATGCATCAACCATTGGGTTATCGGGATCGTAACCATCCATATTATGTATGTCTTTTGCGAAAGTCATTATATGGTCTTAAGCAGGCACCCCGTGCATGGTATAAACGGTTTGTTGACTATGTCATTTCTCTTGGTTTCTCAAATAGCAAATGCGATAACTCATTGTTTATTTATCGCAAGGGGACTGACATGGCTTATATCTTGTTGTATGTTGATGATATAATCCTGACTACTTCTTCTAATGCTCTCTGTGTGTCTATAATAGGTCTTCTTAGCTAGGAATTTGCTATGAAAGATCTTCTTTGAATTATTTTCTTGGCAATGCCGTGTCCCGACATAAGGGTGGTATGTTTCTTTCACAGCGTAAGTATGCCAAACAAATAATTGAGCGGGCCGGAATGGCCTCATGCAAGTCATCTCCTACTCCTGTTAACACAAAGAAAAAGGTTAGTGCTACTTCTAGTGCTACCTATGAGGATCCCACTCTTTATAGGAGTCTTGTCGGGGCTCTCCAGTATCTTACATTCACCCGACCGGATATTTCTATGCTGTTCAACAAGTGTGCTTACATATGCATGATCCGAGAGTTGACCATATGCAAGCTCTAAAGCGCATTATCCGGTACCTTCAAGGTACGCTTAATCATGGCCTTCATCTCTATTCATCTTCGATATCATCTCTTGTATCTTATACTGATGCTAATTGGGGTGGTTTCCCGGAAACAAGACGTTCTACCTTTGGTTATTGTGTATTTTTGGGTGATAATTTGATTTCTTGGTCTTCCAAAAGACAACCTACTCTTTCTCGGTCGAGTGCTGAGGCCGAGTATCGCGGTGTAGCAAATGCAGTATCTGAATCCTGTTGGTTGCGAAATTTGCTATTGGAGCTACATTGTCCGATTCAAAAGGCTACAATTGTTTATTGTGACAATGTTAGTGCAATTTATTTATCGGGTAATCCGGTGCAACATCAACGTACCAAGCATATTGAGATGGATATTCACTTTGTACGGGAAAAGGTTGCCCGTGGACAGGTTCGAGTTCTTCATGTTCCATCACGATATCAAATCGCGGATATTTTTACTTAGGGTCTTCCGCGTGTTCTGTTTGAAGATTTTCGGAACAGTCTCAGTGTCCGTCAACTTCCCGCTTCGACTGCGGGGGTGTGTTAAGCTATATATGTAAATATTTATTCTGTTATTGTTTTTAGTATTGTATATATTTAGTTGCCTATTTAGTAGCCCTAGATTAAGCCTAATTATAGGCAATGTATACTGTATATATTCTAAGTCTTGAATGGAAAACATTGAGGAAAATATTCTATTAATAAGAAACAAAGACGCATTTTTAGGCAAGTTTATGTTGTTATATACAATCTTCCTTACAATATTTGAATTTTCTAAATCACTTTTAGCCTTCCTATCTTTCTGCATTTCGGAAAGTAAGCTGGTAGATATATTTTATGTTCAGTATTACAGTCTTTCTACGGTTTCACCAATTGGAGAAGGACGAACGAAAAACAAAATGAAAAAAACAGAAGAACGCATTCTCGGGATATGCTATAACACCTCTGCAAAGCCAAACTAACAATATATTCTACACCACCTCTGCTAAGCCAAAATAATAGTAGAGATTCATTTAAAACATTGTCCATCGTGTTGCAATTTCAATAATTTCTTGCAAGCGCTTAATCTTATTTTGCTAATGTGTTTATTACTTTCGGGAATTTGAGAATGAGTTTCGAAGTGGAGAATATAAAAATTCCAAAAGACAAAGGGGTGGATATGTGTTACTTTTCGTGGGCTTGTGAAATTCCCTAAAAACTCTAAATTTCTTAGATTAACCATAAATTGTGTAGTAAAATTCCCGAACCTTTTTTACGGCTTTTAAAAATAAAATTTTAACCTATAAATAGTTCAAGAAGGATTAGCCAATTTATCCTTATTTTAAGAAGTGAAAGGTATATATCAGTAACTTCAAATGGGGCGCTAAAAAGGCTTTGGGAAAGTAGTCATGCTGCTTCTTGTGTTTATTTTTATCATTTTATAGAATTAAGTTTTATATACATGTATGGAGAAATTTACCCATATTGTGTTGACTATATTTATATAAAGTCGTTCTGTCATTAATTCATTATGGTGATGTTTATCATCGCGCGAAGCGCGGGCACATTATTGACACTCAATTTTGTCTCTCCTTTATTCTAATCTATTTCCTTGGGCTTCTAAATTTATTAACGAGCTAAGTATTTTATTTCTACTACTATTGATATCGTTACTTTCATCTTCACTATTCTACTATCAACATTACTATTATTACTTTATCACAAATTTTAAATGGTTCGTCATCGTTTCATTTTAGGATTTGTGCTCGTTAAATTAATTTTACTTTATTAAATCTTTTACTTTCTACATACTAATTATTATTTGTTTTCACATAATATATATTGTACTAGTTGTTAAATTAGAAGCCCAAGACATTAATTCAGTCCGTGATTAACTTTGAAAACATATGGGCTAAGGCCTAATTCGGCCAGCCCAATACAAAAGGAGCAGCCCACTCGTTTTACCCAATCAGCCCAACGACCAGACCAGCCCATACCCATTACCCGACCCGATCCGGCCCACTTTTCCTTTCATTTCATCAGCCTTATTCTAAACCTAATCCCTAAACAAAGCAAAAGAACAGCCGCCTCTCTCCTCCTCACTCTCCTCTCCCTTCCATTTTCGACCAAAGCCCAGTCCCCTTTCGCCCTCACAGATCTTTGCCTTTCCATTTCCGTGCAAAAATCGTCCCTAGGCTTGCTTTATCTGCTCATTCTGTTGTTGAAAGGGAAACCTCCCTTTTTTTTGCTTCAAGACACGACAATCGCCAAAAAATCAGAGAGAGTTTAGCCACTCGAATCTGAATCACGTGAAAGATTGTTCTTCGAATGACGCTAGTGGAGACTAATTCCTTCCGGCTAAACGAATTCGCCTATTATGAGTTGGGTGCTTTAACCATTCAGCCATGGATGCTTAGCGGGGATCCTCGTACATGGTGAATAACCAAATTCCAATTGAAATGGCCGAAAAAGGTTGCAGTCAATTGCCCTTCCCGGTCGAATCATGATAAAGAAGGTTCGGTGGTTGATTCCAACGTTCAGATTGGCTGAAGCTTTGACTCGATTTTTGAATTTTGATTTTTCAAGTTCCCGCTTGCTCAAAACCCTAGTGTTCGACACCTATAAATACGTCTCTAAGTGCTCAGCCGAAAAGGGGGATTTTTTGACGACATTCAACATTTTTCTATCTTTGATTACTACTCTAAATCTGGAATTCGTTCGAATTCTGTTCTGTTTCAGTTCTTTGACAGCCACTTTAACCACTCCTAATTATTTTACATTTTTCAATCGCTATACTTGGGAACACCCACTTGAAAATCAAGTCGTTTTACTCTTTCGGCTTGTTACTTTAAGATCGAGTGTAGACCGGAGACCCGACGCCCTGTTCACTGCACCAACAAGAGGTCAGTGCGTTCCCTTTTATTTCTAATCTAAGGTTTCTGACGTGTTCATGATGCGTTGAGGCTGTTGGATTTTCCTCGGATCTTTTTTGTGTGTTAAATATCATGAAATTGTGAATGTTCGTTTTCCGATTGTTGATGATGTTTGAATACAAGATATGAATTTGTACCCAGTAGTTTGACTTATGCGGTCGACGTTATTTAGGTTATGATGTCTATCCTGTGTTTTGGCTAAAATATGAATAATTAAAATAGATATCGTAAGAGACTCTTGACCTTTTGGCTTCGAAATTGTAAAGATCAACCTCATCTTGGGACTGTCGTATAAAACAGTAAAGCCACTGTATCTTTAAGGGTAAGAAAAATGACAAGTATGGTTTATGCAATTTACTTGTGTAAAGAGTATCGTTTGAGTTTCTTGTACTGCATTACAGATTAAGTATACAGTTTCAAAATGCCTCCAAATGCACCTCCTCTCTGTATAATTTATAAAACTGAATGTTGCAAATGTCGATATAGCTTAAGTGTAAATGAGAAATGGCTGTTTGCACCATGGTCTTCCTTGTTCCCTTTCCTGTTAAGGTATTTGTGTTATTTGTACTTGATACATAAGAATAGATCATTCTTTAATCTGTCAAGTCCCTCTTTGCTCTTGAAAATGCATGTTCATGTTAGTACCCTATTTTCGGTAATTCTGTATTTGGCAGTGTCTCTATTGTGCCTTAGTTAGCCTCGGTCGCGCATTAAATAGCCTAATGTGATCATTGGAAGATTTAAGCTAAAGCTTAACTAGCTACGTAGGTATTTGAATCTTAACTTTTACTTCGTTTCGAACTTTCTGTTAAATGCCTTCTATCAATGCAAGCATGTCATCCCTACGCTCACACTGCCTGAATGCTACTTCCCTTGGATACTCAATGTTCTGCGTGTTTACTTCATGTTTCCTTTATGTTGCTGTATAATTTCCTTTTAAATTTGTCTGTTGTTCCTCGCTTGTGTCCCCTTGTTAATTATCACTGCCTGTGTTGTCACTCCTCTCTTGTTGTTGCTTTTATTACTTTGGTTGGCTATTCACTGCATCTTTTTTTTTACTGCTATTCTCTCAAAATCACGGCTTAGTTCTTTAGGCAATTCGACCAGTCTCATCTCTGTTGGTTTCTTCACTGGTGTTTATATTAATTTCAAATACTTATCTGCTTAGCTCACATTTTTGTGGATCTATCATGGTCTGTTTAACTGCCACACATTTATTTCAGCTCCAATTCCATTTACAAAAAGAATTTTGTGCTGGTTTTGAGTCTGGTACGGCCAGCCGTGTATTTTATTCTTCATCCTCAACAAGTTCCAATCCCATGTTTCTGTTCTTACCAACAGAACACATCTAGATGCTAGATTAGTTGAGGAAATGTTGACACTCTCTGGTGATTCCACACTCTTAACCTTTTAAGCATGCAACAAATACCTGTAATCTGCTAGTTTCTTGAAAAACAATAGAATATGTTGGCGAGAATAACAGTGCTAAGAAACTTTATGTGTTTATCTGCTATCAAATGATATTCTGTTTTTTTTTTTTTGGCTTCTATTTCCAGCCTCCCTAATTGAATGAATAATCCTGCTCCAGATATTAGTATTTGTCTCATGTCGCACGTGCCCTTTTGGAACTGAACTCGTATTGGAAGTAGTTAGTTATCCATGTCTTTTCCTTCTCTTAAGGTTGCTTTCTTTAAATTTCTATCAACTTGAATATTAATTCGGTTTATGATGGTGCGGGTTCAATTTCAGTGTAATGTTAGTGATGGTTTGCCTAATTGTTACACTCCTCAGTCTAGACCTTGGTTTGTTTGCCCTATGTTTTTTCTCCTTTGTCTTTTCTGAGGTTATATTAAGGTTCTGTTATAAAAGATTTGCAAACTGTAATAGTGCACGTCCTTCTTTGTCTACTTTTACAGTTCATTTGTTAGCTTACATTTTCCTTGTCACTAATCTTTATCTTTTTCTTTACATGTACACATCGGAGAAAAAATGGAGTCCTAATTCGGGACTCATCATCTGTCGCATTCGGTGTTGGGCCAAAGCCCAACGAAATCTTCTTCTCGAGTCATCCTCAACCCGCAACATATAAAAGAAAATTCTTAGGCCAAGCCCATATAGCAAAAGAGCTGAATACCACAGTCTTTAAATGGGCTAGGCCGATCTACTTTCTCTACTCTATTCCTTTTGTATATTTGACTTGTATGGATTGACTAACACTTTATCTTATTCTTGTTCTTTCTTAGCTTAGAGGAATCCTAGCGGGGTTTGTAGGATTTCTAGTTTGAAGGATTAAGTAGGTTTGTTTAAGACTTAGAATGAGTTTAAATGTTGATATCTATAACATTTTGGGCTACACGAATGATTTCCCGAAAGAACGCCAAGAGAAAATAATAACTCTACTTTCCAAACAAATCATGTTGATTTCAAAACATTTTAAAATAATGAAGACTTGAATCATTCCCTTTTATACACTAAAATCCTCTTTCCGATTTTCGACGATTTCGGCATATTTTAATAATGTAAAACTTTAAACTTTACCGATATTAATCTTACAATAACTCTTTTTAAATTTGTTAGGTAGCATAACCTACTTTCTCTAAATATTTACAAAATGTTGTACAAATTCATACTTCCCTTGGTTTATTTATAACTAAAGTCTTTTTATACAAACTATTAACCTTTTCACAAATCTTATTTAAACAGCATGTTCATATTTCTACTATGACCTTAGCAATACTTACAAAGCTATTTTCTTTTCTATAATATTACACTTACATTTAGCCTAATTAACATAAGTCCGGTCGGATTAATAGTATGCATGTACCAACAAGATTTTGGGCAGAATGCATGAAGACTGTTGTCCACATCACTAACAGGCTGCCACAAGCAAGATTGGGGTTTACCTCACCATTCGAGAAGCTCAATAGGATAATACCTACCATAGGTCACTTTCGAGTATTCGGTTGTGTGTGTTATGTGTTTGTGCCAGATCATCTCCGCAGCAAGTTTGGTAAAAAAGTTGTTCGCTGCATCTTTGTTGGCTACGATGAACAAAGAAAAGGATGGAGGTGTTGTGACCCTACCACAAATCGGACATATGTGTCAAGAAATGTGGTATTTGATGAAGCATCATGATGGTGGTCCGAAGAAGTCACACTACCAAATTCAAGAGAATTGGAGCAAAAGCTGCAACATAAACTTGAAGAAGAAGGACAAACAAGTAAGGCAAAATCAGAATTATGTGAAAAGCATAAATCACATACAGAAGAGATATCTCCACAAAAGGAAAAGAAGAGTTCATGGCAAACTGGAGCCTGTGAAACTCCAGACGTATTGCAAGAGGAAGTCCAAGAAGCACCACAACCACAGCTAAGGAAGTCTACATGGCTAAAATATTCAAACCCTAAGTATATAGATGCATCGTTAGCTGAGGTGGTCAATATCAAAGAGACTACTACCTTTGAAGAAGCTTCAAAGAGTAGGGACTGAAGTAATCCGACGGAAGAAGATATTCCCAAAGGGCATGGACATCATGATGTCTGCAGAGTTTCAGGAATCGCTCACAACGGACACAAAGAACAAATTAAGTTGGTGCTTGTTACACCCCATTTTAACCGGGTTGAAGCGGAGTACAACATATTGGAGATTCCTATATGTTGTTTTTAAGGAGTCGCCACCTAATTATTTATGGTGAATTAGGACACCTGAAATTTATTAAAGTTATGCTTAAAGTTAACTCTGTTTAAGATCTGCGAAACTTAAGATTCTAGGTAAGGGTTCAATTAGTCTAAAGGGAAGGTATTAGGCACCCTTTAAGACCCATTAACAATGGTTAACCGACCGGACTTATGATTAGTTAGGCTAAGTGTAAATATAGTATTATAGGAAAGAAAATAGCTTTGTAAATATGACTAAAGTTGTAGATAACCATGTGAGAATGCTATTTAAAATAAAACTTGTATAAAAATAATGATTTGTATAAAAGAGTATTTCTAATGTTATTTTGTAAACACGGCTTATAAATGTCGTCAAGGTTTTAAGACGAAAGTTTAATAGCATTGTTTAAAGTAATGCTCGTAGAAAATAGCAATTGCATAAAAGGGTTTTAGTCAAGAATAAACTAAAAGAAAGCGGGACATGTAATGTTTATATATGGAGGGAATGACTAAAATTTAAAAAGAGTTATTTAATAAAGTTTTGAAAGTTGTTCTGGATAAATATGTATTTCAATGCGTATTTCTGAATGTTGAAAAAAAAAGAACTAAGTGAAAAGGTTGTTTTTGTCGAATTAGTTCGCCTTTTTATTCCATAGAATGAGCTAACGTTATTGTAAGGTTTATGATGTTTTAAATTTCTAAATTGTTAAGCATAAATTATTATTCCCCTAGCCAAAAGATGTAATCATGCTGTTTTGAAAATCAATTATTCAAATAAATGTTATAGATACTATGAATAGTTTTGAAACAATTAGAAGTGAATATAAACTCGTGGAATTAACTACCCATTATTAAACTACAATCCTTAATATACTAGAAATTATCTAAGTTAACAAAATAAAATGTTAGTCATACAAAAACAGAGAGAAATACACAATCATAAAATAAGGAAGAGAGTAGAAGAATAAACGAGTTTGGCCCATTTTTCATGGGCTCAACTGCTGAACTGTTTGCGTTTATAGGGCTTGGGCCCAATTAAATTTCTTTGTATTACTGCTGTGGGCCGTTTTTGTTGGGCTTCGGCCCAGAAGTTTGTTTTTCCATATGACTGCAGATTGGGCTGATGCAGGGGAGGTTTTGTCGGGCTTTCAGCCCAACGCCGAATGCGGAAGGAGATGGCGAGCCGATTGGACTCATACGCGAGATGTCATGCATAAAACGAAAGAAAAAGAATTAGTATCTATTCAACGAATAAAGTTAAACATGTAGAACATAAACTAAAAAAGGATCAGTAGATTGTGAATATTATGTGTATATTTAAGTATAATTCATAAGGATTTACAGGACCACATTTACACACTACTATCAAGCACTACTACTATATAATGAATAAAGGCACTTAAACACACACAGAATCATAAGAGAATGGACAAGGTAAGACTTATGCTGGATTCGGACAAATAGCCATAGAAGCAACTAGTATAGCACACATTTGGGAGACATGCTTTACAACTATATTAATCCAGAGTCCCGTACTCCAATAAATACCCAACAAGTTTCTTGAAGATCATAACAAGTGAGCAATATCACCATGCTATAATGGTATCTATTATAAGCAAACAAATAAGGTGGGTTTCAAAGAACTCAAAATCAGTTTAAACCAGACAGGGAGAGAGAACCAGATAGTATATGCTTATACAAAGCCATGCTGGGCAAAACGGACAACTAAAAAGAGGCACAAATTCATACAGAGTTTCATTTCTTAAAAGTAGGCAGTTTGGAGGTGATAAGACCAGATTCCATGCGATTTGGGAAACATGTATGTCAGTCATCTAAACTTTGCATAGAGTATAGACAAGTTCAAAAGCAAATAAATTCAGGATTAACAGCAGGCAAGCAAGTAGTATCATCTATAGAAATAGGACATGAATATCATGCTTGGACTTAGTCACTTAGCAGGCCACAGATCATGCTTGCATAGAACAACATACTCAGAACTTAATCCAAACATAAACATGTTGTTCATGCAGTTTTCAGAGAAGAAAAAAAAAATTAGTACTGATGTCTGCTGCTACCAAACAGCCCTTGGGAAAACTTTGAAAGAAAGAATGCCACTGATTTCTGTTAACTTTTACCCCGGAGATATCTTCAGAGGAAAAAAATGTGCTAGTCTATTACTAGAATCCCTTATCAGAATGGTGCGAAAAGAGGAGAAGGGCTACTGATTTTTTGTTTGTAATAACAACATGGTTAAGCAGCACATCTAACAGAAGGGAAATAGCCAAGATAAGTCGTATAGCAGTCACTATACAAACAAACTGAATCAGAGACAATCTCAGAAACAGATATGGGCATGGGTACAAATACATACATTTGAGATTCATATTATAAAGGCCTTAATGACTCAAAACAGTAATAACAAAGTCCAACACAACACTCCTTTTATGTCTTTTAGTCCTTATGAAATGAAATCAAATAACATGTTTCAATAAGTCCTATTATTAACAGCTTCTCGACTTCAATATAGTATGCGACCATAGTTCACTTAGAATGTCCAAACAAACTCATTTTTATGTCTTTTAGTCCTTATGAAATGAAATCAAATAACATGTTTCAATTAGTCCTATTATTAACAGCTTCTCGACTTCAAATCCTTTCAAATTGTATGCCAAAGTATTTATTGGACTACTCAGTCAAATCAGAAAGTTATGATGCTCATTCAATCTTATCTTCTAAAACAATAAGGATACTTACAACTTTCAGAATTTCAATCCCCAACTCAGTCAAAACCATTTCTACCAAGACTGTAAACATGCTAACAATATTTTCAAGTTATCCAAACACTTAGTTAATAATTAAACCCTAATCTTATTGGTTTAGATAGTAAAAGAGGACTGGATGGGATCAGCAGTCCAAAACAAGCTCAAAACATCCAATTTTCACAGAAATAGCATTCAGAGTTAACAAACGACTCCTTACCTTACTTTAGGGGAACATATCACTCAAAAAAATGCTTCATATATCAAACAAGTGTATTGCTTTAAACGAATCAAATAATACACACTGATCACATTTAACTGAACCAAACACTTACAAATATTAATTCCAGATTTTTTCAAAAAAAGAAAACAAATAGCCTCATTCAATTAATATAACATCACCTCAATGAAACAAACTCAAAACATCCCAGACACAGTATTTAGACCTTACTGCAGACACAATATTTAAACCTTACTAACCAAACTTCAAACTAACCATTCGACATTAATCCTATCATTTTGGACAACTGGCATGACTCTTAAACTGATCAACTGGCATGAATCACATCATATTTAAACAAACAGCTACCACATTGTCGATTAACAGAGAATTCCAATTAACCCATACCAATATAGTAAGCCAACTACCAGCCTCTTGATACGATTGATTGGGAATTAAAACACGCGTAACCCTACCTAATTACCAGCAGAAACTCTTCAATTACACTAACATACAAACTGCCTAAATTAACGAAATTACTACTAGCTCAAAATCTCATACAAAAGAAAAACTCATAAACGAACTAAATTATTAGAATAAAACTAAGACGAGGAATGAATTACCTTTTTGTGGTACAGTGAACGGGTATCGACGTCTCGAATCTATGTTTCGAACGCGACGAACTCAAATTTGACAAACCTTTCGAATCGACAGTTTCGATATCGACGGAAACAATATACTCGTTAAAGGAAAGGGAAATTCTGTTTGTCTCCAGAACTTCAAGTATGAGTAGGGTTCGGACCGGATTTTGAAAAATTAAAAGAAAAACCAAGGCTATAAAAAGAAATCTGGTCAAGACTTGTGGGAGATTTGAACGTTGGAGGAGTTTTGGGGATCCAAGATTTTATTTCTCGATCTTGACCCCCGTTTCTTGCCCCCTCCTTCCTAAACACTGAATCCCCTCCTTTTATAGGATTGCGATTGGGATTTTTTAAATGGAAGAAGAGCGTATGAGAGAGAGGAAGCGGGGAACAGGCGTGGTGGAAGTGTCAGGGAAGATGGCAGAGGCGTGGGTGTGGGGAGAACGTGAGGAGAGAGACGAAGAAGGAGGTGGTGTGGGGTGGTGTCAGAGGAGAAACGTGGGTGTGGTGGAGGTTGACGATG
Organism: Lycium barbarum; assembly: GCF_019175385.1. Lineage (NCBI taxonomy): Eukaryota > Viridiplantae > Streptophyta > Magnoliopsida > Solanales > Solanaceae > Lycium > Lycium barbarum. The sequence goes on from NC_083346.1 coordinate 124,077,274, forward strand.
AAAGAGGGGTGTCAGGGGTAACGTGGAGGGAAGTGAGGAAAGGGAGAGGAAAGTGAAGGAGAACAGGGGATGGGGTGGTGTGCGGCGGAGATGGAGGAGGGAAGGAGGCGGAGACGACGAAAGGGAGTGGGAGAGAAGGGAGGAAACGAGAGAGATGAGAGAGAGAGGACGAAGGAGGCGGGTGAGGGAAAAAAGGGAAAAGGATAGGGTTTAGGTTAAAAGGGAAAGTTGGACCGGGTCGGGTTGGGTAATGGGCTGGTCCGTTTGGGCTGGCCTATTAATTTAAATATGGGCTGATAATGTGGGTTGAGTATTAAAATGTGGGCTAATTATTTGGGTATGAAAAAAATAATATTGTATTTGTATTTTGGGCCATTAATTTGGCTGAAAAATATTAGTCCTTCCTCCGTTATTTAATTATTTTTGGGCTTCTAATTTAATAACTGATACAACATGTACTATGTAAAGACAATAAATGATTAATATGTAAAAGAATAAATATTTTACAAAGTGTTGTCTTGTAATTAATTTAACGATTCCAAACCCGAAAACGAGACGATGACTAACCGTTTGAAATTTGTGATAAAGTAATGCTTATAATGTTTAAAAATAAAAGTTGTGATATTAATAGTAGTAGCAATAAAACATTGTGAAAAATAAAGTATTTAGCTCGTCAGTAAATTTAAAACCCGGGTAAATTAAATAAAAGAGGGACAAAATTGGGTGTCAACAGTGCTGAGGGGGAGTGTTAAGAATTCATCACCAACTTAATTAATATCTAAGATATTTTGTGAAGAATCTAGAATAATTAAGGAGCTGTAGAGAATATGGAGGAGCACTCTAGAATGAGAATTCTAAAGTAATTCTAGAAAAAAATATTTAGGAATATTCTAGAAAAAGTTGTAAATATCTCTCTCACTAGATCATTCCATCTCCACCTATAAATAGAGGTGGTCATTTGAGTTTTAAGCAAGCAAGCAATAAAGAAACAAGTGATAAGTGAGAAGTGAGAAGTGTGAGAGCTAGTAAGAAATAGTAGAGAGAAACAAAGAGAGTTGCTAGAGTGAGTGCAAGAAAAAAAAAATAGTGTAAGAAATTGTAAGACCGAAGCTGGTCCTTACTTTGAGATAATAAAATTCAAGTTGTGTCCGACTATTGTGCCCGACTATTCTCAACAGACATAACCAAAATAAGATAAATTTTAACAACAATTGAGAAATTAAGGGGAAAAATAAGACGAAAAGAAAAGAAAAAATGGAGATCCACTTAGGAGAATCGCGGTATCCTTTACAAAATATACAAACCATAAATACTAACTAAATTGAGTAACCAAATTAATCATGTTGGGCCCCGTGTATCGCACGGTCATAGTTTGCTAGTCTATTTGATAAGCATTGATTAATAACTTATAATGAATAATAAGTTATCTGCTATAAAAGAAAAATTAAATTACATTAATGAGATAAAAAATATGCATACACAATTTAAACTAAGATTGTAAGTTCACTTGATTAGTTCACAACTTGACTAAGTCATCCAAAGTAGGACAAAAACTTGAATTGATTGATAATTGCTATCACTTTCTAAAGTTAAAGTAACAGGTGTCCTTCAAATTTGCCATAAAGATCACTTAGGCTTATATTTTCAATTGATTAGAAGTACACGTTTGGAATTCAGGCAAATCAACCACACAAATAAATGCATGGCTGTCAACTTTGCCATAGACTTGGGCAACCACAGCAAGTAGAAAATTGAAGGGAGATTCAGGATTTGAAATTTATGTGTTTCTACAATAATTTTAAGTTATGTATATATCGTATAAATATATACATCGTTAATGTAAGAAACTTTTTGTATTATCTAGTCATTCAAAAGATATTTATAGGTAAGTTCTCTTGAGATATGAAATTTATAATATTGCAAAATAGGATATATTACCGGCTCACAAAAACAAATAACTAACCTGATGGTGACTAATCCGACACACTTTAAGGGCTTGTTTGGTTGGGAAACAAGTTATTTGGGAATTGTTATCCCACCCTTCCACAGGAATAAAAATAATATTACAATCCGGGAATAACTAATCTCGTAATTATTCATATCCCAACCAAACATGGGATAAACTCATCTCAAATTTAATTTTAGAATTAGTTATCCTTTATCGCTCGTACCAAACGAGCCCTAAGGATTGATATTCCAGTCAACTTGCTCGTCTCTAAACTTGCATTTCCTGGTCGTGAAGTCATCTAAACAAACAAAATTTTGCCCCAATCACTGCATTCTTGAAATTTTGCCCCATTTGTTACTGCTCGTCTCTAAACTTGTAATTTTTTTTCTTTCTTCCTATTTAGTAGGTGCGGATAGATATAATTTGGGGAAATAGTTAAGTTTCAATACTGACTTTACTTACGGGTTCATTCATATAATACAATGGTTAAATAATTTAATAAGTTAAAAACATATCCTAAATAAAATTTATTAAGTGAGAAAAATTTATGTACAAACACATGTTATATATTTATTAATTTGGTGTTAACACCTTTGAGAAAAATTTATGTACAAACACATGTTATGTATTTATTAAATTGGTGTTAACACCTTGTACAATAAAATTACGAATTTTAGTTTAAGGAGCCATTTGGACATGGTTTGAAATCATGTTTAGACATGCAATTCGGATATTTTAAGTTATATTTTCTCTTATAGGCATAAAAACCCCACAAGTTGTGAAAACTATTAAAACATTCTCAATTCTTATATAATTTTACCAAATGAGCAAGTCATAGTTCATAACAAAATTAATACGCTACAAGAAGGCCTTTCTAAAAAATACAACACCAATTAATCAAATTTTAGTTCAATAAAAACGAAAATTAACATGAATAGTAATGAGGTTGGTAGACATAAATAAAGGTTGGTGGAAGTTAATGAGTTTAGTAAATGGTCGGTGGGAGTAATTGTTAAAAATATCTACCAACATACGGGTCTTTTTTTACAAAATATAAACTTATGGGATAAATTCATCTCAAATTTAATTTCAGAATTAATTATACCTTATCGCTCGTACCAAACGAGCCCTAAAGATTGATATTCCAGTCAACTTGCTCGTCTCTAAACTTGTCTCTCCTGGTCATGAAGTCATCTAAACAAACAAAATTTTGCCCCATTTGTCACTGCATAAATGATGACTATTTTCATTTTCATGTTGCCATGTTGGAAAGGCACTGACATGTAGAGGTGCCTAAAGTCCTATATAAACCTTCTACTAGCTAGGTTTACAACATCAGCAAACAATAGTTTTAGAAAAGAAAGAACAATTATAAATAGTCCAAAAAATGGACACTACTTTACTGGGGATGAATGATATGAGGAATATTAAGTTTTGGTTGTTGGTGGTTTATCCAGTGGTTATGGCCCATCAGTGGCAGAGGTAAGTCTATGAATCGGTTCAATTGAACCCATTTCGTTCAAAAGTTACACTATACAAATGGATTAACAACAAATCTTTTGGTTTATATAGAAACTGTTAAATCTGCTTAATATTATTGGCTCAATGATAAGGGCATAGAAGGCATTGCTTAGGTTTAAGCCTCCAAGGATTGAAGGCTCCAAAAGTACTAATCTAATTATGTATATTATAAAATATAATTTCTATAATTATCATTAATATCAAGTTTCAAGGTTTTTTTTTCTCTCACTTTTGGATTTGGTGGAGATTATTTGAATGGCTAAGTAAATTATGATATATTTAACTTTATTTTACTCTTCAATTTTGATTTTTCCTCTATGTATATTTATTTCTTGTTTTGTATTTCTAACGACTTAACTTTTCAATTTCAATCCAGTTTTCCTAGATTAGCTATTTCTCTTGTCTTGTTTAATTGATCCATCGTTCAAGAAGTAAGTTTTTTTATATCTTAGTACTATAGGAGCTTATTTCTCGTCTTGTTTAATTGATCCATCGTTCAAGAAGTAAGTTTTTTTTATATCTTAGTACTATAGGAGCTTATGGCCCCTGATTCATTGTACTAATTACTGCTATAGCTAGTGTTGTATTAGTATATTGCTAGTGAACTTACAAAGTAAGCTGTAAAGGTAGAAAAAATAAGATCAATCAAGAGATAATAGTTCCTCTTGTTATGATTTAGCTTTAAGCCTCTAATTCTTTTGAACGCTCCTACTCCTTGATAATTAATCGTATTTCATCATTTAAATTTAAATATTTTTTATACCCTTTTGTTAGGATTACTGGCTCCGCCACTATGCCCGACATGTGTTGGGAGGAAGAGAGAAATGCTCTCTTAGAGTTACAAGCAAACATGATGAGTTCAAATGGTGGAGACTTAGCCCTTTGGGCAGCCTATAATGAGAGTGGTTTTTTGGATTGTTGTTCTTGGCGTTGGGTAAAATGCAACTTAGCAACAGGTCGAGTGATTGAACTCAATCTCGAAGCAGTAAGGAAAGGAGCAGGGGATGGTTGGAGTTTTAATGCCACTCTATTTCTTCCATTCAAATCACTAGAAGTTCTTATATTGTCTGATAATTATATTATAGGGTCGACAAAAAATGAAGGTTGATCTCTTTTTGCCTCATCTCTCTTTTTCTCTGTAATCATCTGGGATCTGAAACTCATTGGCTCAATTCACTCAGATTCCCATTGTATAGGGTTCATTTATTCCCTACTAAAAATTTATTTATTTTCAGAGCTCAAATCCGAAATCTCTAGTTAAGGAAGAAGGAATTTCATCCATCGCACCACATGATTCGCGACTAAACCACAAGCTAATTTTCGATGAAAATTTCCGAGGGAGTCCGTTGGAAATTGTCTCATCGAAAGCTATTCGATGGACATTCTGTTGCAAATCTCATATTTCCAAAGGACTTCCCTCAAAAATTTCTATCAAGAAATATTTTGAAAGCATTGTTTGGTTATAAAAAGTGACTAATTTTTGGGCAGTTTTTGAATATGAGTTTTTCACGTTTCAAAAAGTGGTTTAGACTACTTTTGAAGTTTTCTACACACAAAACTTCAACTTCTTTTCAAGCAGTAAAATGCATGTCCAAAAACATTTTCAACTTTCAAAAAACATATTTTTCATCTTATCTTAAAAAACTCCTTTTTCAAATTTCAACCAAATATATGTCCAAACGCTAGCTATGTATGCACATTAACCATGTTTTTTTTTTGTCACTTGTGATTTTATTATCCAGGGTTCGACAAATTGTCACGTCTGACCAACCTGAAAGTACTCGATTTGCAGTCAAATTATCTCCGCTTTCCAAATGTTTTAACACCTCTGTGTTGGATTTCATCTCTTGAGGTTCTACGATTTAATCGTGTCCCGAGCACACAACTGGATACAACTGAATTCCCTTCGTTGAAAAATCGCTCTATGCCTATAGGTACATTGTTCAAAATACTACTACTTTCTTTTTTTCGTGTATAGATATAAAAATTGTTGAATTACCTTACATAACGAGAATTTTAACAGTAATGATAAAAGGTAACACCAAAATAGTTTTATGTTTGTGGGTGAGAATTTAAATCATGGTACTATATCTATTTTTGAATTCCCTTGCTTGAAATCCTGGCTCCGTCAATGGATGCCGCCCTTTTTTTACTTCTAAAAATTATGGTTTTTGGACTAACTTAAGCTCACGGCGACTAATTGCATACCCTCTTCTGGACATACGAATTAATCATAGCAGTATACTCTTTCCTTTTTTTTATACGCATATAATAAGGGTTGTTGTGATGTATTTTTGAACTGTGGCCATTGTTGGATGATATTAGGACTCACTTGAAATAGTTCTATTTTTAGATGAAGGCCGAAGTGAGAAATGTCCCGGCATGAGCAATTTAAGGGTACTCACGTTGACAGGTTATGAAATCAATGACATCAACGCCCTTTCTGCACTGGGTAAGCTCCTTTCCCATACAAATATATGTATACAATTTAACCTGGAGATTATACTACAAGATGACTAAAAAAATTATATAAAAGAGAAAAACAAGAAGTGAGTAAAGACGGTGGATCAAATAAGACTAAGGGTGTTTCTTGGTATGGAGTAATATAAGTATTTTTCAATCTTGTTATGTTTAGAAAAATAAATTTCTTAAAAGCCACCATCAAAAGGTTGTGTTCGGATAGATAGGTTTCCTCCGCCCTTAACTAGAAGTTTCAAGTTCGAGTCCTGAGAATGTAGAAAAAAAAACTTGATAGGGAGTGCTTCCCCCCTTAATGGGCCTTACTCGATGCAAATATGAATTAGTCGGATCCTTAAAACATGTACCGGACAGCGGGCGGAAAACCCAAAAGTTCCTTAAAAGTAGAGGCGGAGCCAGGATTCGAAGCTTGTGGGTTCGGGGTTCTAATTCTTTAAAGTTACTGGGTTCTTAATTAATAATTTGTACATATTTGACAAAAATTTTAATACAAATATATGGTTGGAACAAAAGCTACTGGGTTCGGCCGAACCCACACCCGAAGGGCTGGCTCCGCCCCTGCTTAAAAGTCGAGCATATGTGGTCAGAGTAAGGAAAATGAATTTCATAAGTGATATTCGATGCTAATTATCTCCTCCCCATCCCCAACAGTACATCCACCATCCCCTCACCTCACAATGTTTGCCTAGATTAAGTATAAATATTCTTGGCATAATATTCTCTACTACTTACCAAACACTAACAATTAAAAAAATACTTAGTTTCTGGAAAATATTCCCTCCTAAAACCACAAAGAAGAGAATGGTTACGCTCAAATATTTTGTTTTTGTCCCTAGCTAATAATGAATTTCATAAACCAATGCAGGTCTTGGTACACATACTGGATTGAGGAATTTAGAGAGACTCTATTTGTTTGACAATGACTTCAATTCCACCATCTTTTCATCTCTCAAGCATCTTCCATCTCTCAAGCATCTGGATCTCTATAACAATGACATTGACGGAAAAATTGAAATGAATGGTTCGTTAAACTTCTTACCATCCAAGTTTCACCCCTTTATCACATGCATATTGCTTCATCGTCGTAAAATGATTGTGGTGGGACGGATAGGATTGCCTTGACCCTTAATGAAAGGTATCGAGTATGATCCCTGTCAATGAAAAAATCTTGGCAGGGGGCGCTTCCTCCATTGCGCTAATATCGATTAATCGACCCCAAAGCGAGTACTGGACACTCGAAAACGTCCCGAAAAAACATATTGCTTCATTAAGATATCAACCATACAATTAATATCTCAAGTATCTTCTTTTTTGTTGTGTTTATAATTTATTTTGACTTAATTGTCTAGATATAATTGCCTTGAGCAATTTGGAATTTCTAGATCTCCGGATGAACAATTTTGAGGGCTTTGTGACTACCAAAGGTACATGGATTACTAACTTCAAAGAATTGTTATTGTACTTGTTATTGGATTATTTGATAAATGCAATAATTGTCTACCTTGTAAATAGATTGAATTTCTCTATTATTGTGTGACAAAGGATAAATTTAATGTTAACAATAAGATATATTGCTTCCTATGCACCAATAAACAGGTAGTAAAAGAATGAGTTCTCTAAGGAATTTAAGACTTGGAAATTCTAGTTCCAACTCCACCAACATCTTACAATCCTTAAAATCATTCTCATCTCTCAAGGGGCTTTCTTATGAAGATAGTGATCTCACTGTTTCTGCCTTAACTTATGGTAAACTCTTAACTCAAAGTCTCTCCACATTACTTCTATCACTATTTTTTTTTTAATATTGGTGTGGTGATTCTTTTTCTTTTTCTTTTCTTTGTCTTTGACTCTTTGATATAAGAGTTGAGAAATTTGAGCACACTGGAGTACTTGCACTTGGAGGGATCTTATTTAAATGAGAATTTTCTTTCAAGCATTGGACAAATGACTTCTCTTAAAGTGCTGACTATGGATTTTGGTGGGGGTAATGGCAGCCTCCCTAAGCAAGGTAGTGTTACTCTTTTTTTTTTTCAAACATTACCATGATTCTATTCATATATGCATTATTGTTGTGGAAGGAAGATCGTGAGTTAACTGACCTGCAACCACACCAACACAAATAGAAAAGAAGAAATAACTCAGAGATTTAACGAGATACATCCTCAGGGCAAAAGCAGAGAGAGCTTTTCACTCTGAACGAGAATAATCGTGCAAAAAATCCTCAATTACAACACCTTTATATAGATCCAACCAATTCCTACTCCTTGTCTACAAGGAGCTGAGTTATCCAACCTAAAAGGTCAATGAGTTTCTCAAACTTACAAGTAAATCTGACATAATTAGAATTCACAAGATTTAAGACAAACTACAATAACAAATACTTATTGTACAAATTTTTGTTAGCCAAATGTCATCTGAACTTTTTCTCTTTGAAATATAGGTTGGTGTGAACTTAAAAACCTTCAAGAGGTGTCATTCACTGCCAACAATTTTGAGGGAACACTGCCTTCATGTATTGGAAACTTGACATCACTTCGATGGCTTGATCTTTCTGAGAATCGTTTCATTGGAAATCTAGCCTCATATCCTTTTTGGAAGATACTCACATCACTAGAGTACTTGGATATTTCACATAACCAATTTGAAGTTCCACTATCATTCAATCAATTTGCAAACCATTCAAAACTTACCTACTTGAGTGTTGGGTCTAATACTATAACTACAGACATCGAATTCAAGAATTGGGTCCCAAATTTCCAGTTGCAGCTTTTTGCTATTTACGGATTCATAAACCTTCAAAAATTGCCTTCTTTCCTCCATTACCAGCATGACTTGAGAGTTCTCACTATAGACTACAATCATTTACAAGGAAACTTTCCCACTTGGTTGTTAGAGAATAACACCAGACTTGCAGGACTTTATGCTAGAGATAATGCTTTCATCGGACCATTGAAGTTGCCATCCAGTAGTCATCTCCGTTTAAAGGAACTTGATGTCTCTAATAACAAACTAAGCGGACATGTTCCAACAAACATAAGTTCAACCTTCCCAATGCTTCAAATTCTGAACATGTCAACAAATTTGCTTGAAGGTCCTATACCTTCTGATATTGGCGGCTTTAATTTAGTTGTGCTAGACCTATCTCTCAATTTCTTGTCCGGAGGAGTTCCTAGCGATCTGGCAATTGGTTCTCCAGGACTGATTTACCTCCGGCTGTCAAAGAACAAGTTGTCAGGGAAAATATTTTCAAAGAATGTCAGACCAAGTATATTATTTTACTTGTACTTGAATGACAATAGGTTTGAGGGACTGTTACGTAGTAACATTTTTCTCAAACCTCTTATTGCACTGGATGCTAGCGGCAATAACTTCTCTGGAGAGATTCCGAGATGGATTAGAGATAACACAAGATTGTTACAGCTTGATTTGGCTAGAAATAATCTTGAAGGCTCGATTCCAGTTGAGATTTGCAATTTGAAGCTCATTCAGGTCTTAGTTTTGTCCGAAAACAGACTTTCAGGCAATGTTCCTTCTTGTGTGAGTGGTTTACCCCTTAAACACATCCATCTAGACAAAAATCAATTGGGTGGTGAACTTGAAGATTCACTTTTCAACATATCTTCTCTGAAAACATTGGATCTTGGCCACAACAGTTTTACAGGAAATATCCCACACACCATAGGCTCACTTTCATATCTGAACTTCCTTCTCCTCAACAATAACCTATTGGAAGGAGAAATTCCAACTCAGATTTGTCTGCTAAATAAGTTATCTATCATGGATTTGTCTTTTAATAAGCTTTATGGTCCTCTCCTTCCTTGTTTGGGTAACTTAACACAAGCGGAAAACGAAGTAGAAACAAGAAGTGCACAGTATGGTTCAATTTGCACATTAGCGTGGCTAGAGTTCAGTGATTGGATAAGTTCTACAAGGCACTACCACAATTCATATGGATTTCTAAGTGACTTCTATTTGATCGATATGGAAACCCAGGTCCAGTTTTCAACAAAAAGAAACTCATACATTTACAAGGGAAGCATTCTAAACTATATGTCAGGTATTGATCTCTCAAGTAACAGATTAACAGGTGAAATTCCATTGAGCTAGGGAACTTGAGCAAAGTACATGCATTGAATCTATCGCACAACCTCATCTTTGGAAGAATCCCAAATACCTTCTCCAATTTACATGAAACCGAGAGTCTGGACCTATCCTACAACAACTTGAATGGGAGAATTCCTGTTGGCCTACTTGAGCTACATTCTTTGGCAGTATTTAGCGTAGCATACAATAATTTATCTGGTGCAGTACCACCATTTAAACTTCAGTTCTCAACTTTCGACAAAAGCAGCTATCAAGGGAATCCTTTGCTTTGTGGTGATCCATTAGACAACGAGTGTAGCGATACTAAATCGTCTAATACCTCAAATAATGGAAGCTTTGTGGATATGGAGGATGATTCTTCAGTCTTTGTGGATATGGATGATTTCTACATCGGCTTTGTTGTGTCTTATGGAGCGATCTTGATAGGATTAGCTGCAGCACTCTTCAATCCTTATTGGAGAACAGCATGGTTTAGGCTTGTTGAGGTTTTGATGTTCTCTTCTTACTATTTTCTACTAGACAATGTTGTTACACCCCTCAAGAATAGATGGTGGAGGAACCTCAAGTAATTGTTGTTCTCATTCTTAGGGGTTGTTTGGTTCAAAGACAAGTTATGCTAAGATTAGTAATGCCGGCAATATTTCTTATTGACTGTTTGTTTGTTGAATTAAAAATAACATGCATTGCCTAACTTGTTAATAGTATTGAATAAGAACTTAAGCATTATTACCTTATACCTCTGCTACTCCCACCCCAATTGCAATAGCTGACTACCAGTTTCTTTAGTTGCGAAACACCTCTTAGTGCCATCTCTGTCAACCAAAATTCACAATTTTTAGATTTTATCATTCAAAAATAACCATTTTGGAGCCCCAAATAGCATATTCCATAGTTTTAAAAAATGTTTAAAAATAAAAGAGAAAAAAGGACAACAGGGCTAATTAGTGGAGCCTTTTTTTTTAATTGCTTCTTTTTGTAACAATCATATTACCAAAAAAAAATAGTGCTTTTACAATTAAAACTATTGCAAAGATATGAAAAAATGAAAATAAATGTAGAGAAATACATACAGTTTTGTTTGACAAAAAAAAAAGCAGAAGAAGATCAAGTTTAGCTTGGGCAAAGAAAACCCTTTCAATTGGGTTCAAATTGAAGCAATCTGGGTTTGGGCCTGGATCTATTCATTTAAACAGGACCATTTTGAGGGTAAAAATAACCGTCAATTGACAACTTTTTGGCCTTGTCTTTTGAAAAATAGTCATTATTATGATTCAAGTTTTATATGAATAAAATTTCACTCATAGAGTCTAAAGCTCCAAAATAATAACTATTTTTCAATTACATGAGATGGAGTGAAAAAGTACTCCGTGCGTCTCAATTTATGTGACATATTTCAGAATTTCGAGAGCCAAATGAGTTTTTTTTTTTACTGCGATTCTTTCATAGTCCTTTTAAATATTTTGAATTGTTAATTATTTTGACTTATAAATTTTTCACGTAGTTTTCAAATATATAAATTTTGTTTTATAAAACTTAAAGATTATATGTCCGAATTCACAGTCAAAATAAAAAAATTTAACCCTCGAAATTCGAACTATGCGGCGTAAATTGGGACAAACAAGTAGCTATTTGTAAAGTTTTCCCATTTTATACCGGCAAATTACTTAAAAGCATTAGAATTAAGTTCTTTATAATAAGTAGTTTCTCCATTTCCTTTTACGCACTATTTCATTATTAGACCGTTTAAAAAAAGGTACCTTCTTATATTGGATCAAAAGCATTAGAGGTAAGTTCTTTCATGACGTGTTTTATAGCCACATAAATATGTTGACATGTTTATGACTATAGTTTTAAGAAACCTTTTTTTTTTCTTAAGCTTTGTGCACATATAAAAGTACAAACTATGTCATGTAGATTAAAACCGATAAAGCAAGTGACTGTGATATAATTATGTTGCTCTATAAAGAAGGTAGAAGTCTTTTGAGTGGCACAATAAGCATACATAAATTATTTCTGATCATTATCTATGAAAATAATCAAATGTGTGATGTGAAAACCACTCAAATCTACATGTAAATTAGCATGCTAAAATCATAATTAAACAAATAAATATTATCTAACAACTTAAACTTTTAGATTGAATAGTCACTTTATCTTTCATTTTGTAAAGTTTATATATAGATGATCCTTCATCATTAAACCATTTAATTTTATGTTATTACCTTATAACTTAAAATTAACAAGAAAGGAAAAGTAATGAAACTACCTTCATGGGAATTTTACTGGTTCACTTTAGTTGGTTATCTAAACTTCCACTTTGTTGACGGAATTTTATCCATTTTATAATCTTTCTCCCCAATTTCTCCTTTTCCTCCCCGATGTATAATTAAAAAAATGAAATTATTTTTGGGCTAAAACAATCCATAATTTTAATAGGCTTAATACCCAGATGGACCCTTAAACTTGGCATGTTTTGTAAGATAGGCATATAAACTTATAAGGTGACCAGATAGACACTTAAACTTACTCAAAGTGTATTTTTCAAGTTTTTCAGTAGTTTTGAAAACAAAAACTATATTTTTCAAACACTCACAATTTTCATGGCCAAACAAGCCCTAAATATATCACAAAATATTTTTTTTAAAATGCAAAAATAAGGCAAACGCATATACATGAGACTATAAATGTGCACTTAAACCAATAAATACTCGCTAATCGCAATTTTGCAGCTTTCAATTAACTCGGAATTTTTTTTTACACTTGAATAATTAAAAAACAATAACTTTAACCAATAAAAATCCTTAAAAAAAGAAATTTCAAATTAAGTTTTTTTTTTTTTTAAGGATTTTCTTCTCGGCTTTACAGTTTTCTTAATTTGAAATTTCCTTTTTTAAGGATTTTTATTGGTTAAAGTTATTTTTTTTAATTATTCAAGTGTAAAAAAAAAACGAGTTAATTGAAAGCTGCAAAATTGCGATTAGCGAGTATTTATTGGTTTAAGTGCACATTTATAGTCTCATGTATATGCGTTTGCCTTATTTTTGCATTTTAAAAAAAATATTTTGTGATATATTTAGGGCTTGTTTGGCGATGAAAATTGTGAGTGTTTGAAAAATATAGTTTTTGTTTTCAAAACAACTGGAAAACTTGAAAAATACACTTTGAGTAAGTTTAAGTGTCTATCTGGTCACCTTGTAAGTTTATATGCCTATCTTACAAAACATGTCAAGTTTAAGGGTCCATCTAGGTATTAAGTCATTTTAATATGATGTGATTTTTTCCGTCTTAAGCTAAGCAAGTAGGATTTTTCTCATAACGTCCCCATCAATAAAAATATTCAACGGGTAACTTACTTTTCTTTTCGGCTGCTAATATACAATTTAGTTATACACGTCCCAACAACTACCTTCATAGCTCACCAAGAAAGGACCAAGCTAGGCAGCTTCCACTAAAGTCGATCGACCCTTCAAGGAAATTACTACTCCATTGGATTCCAATCAACAATGTTTGAGTCTTTTCCAAGTAATTCAAAGACAGTTTGTTCGTTATTCCTACTAATCTATTAAATTGCTATAAATAAACCACAAAACCCAATACTGAACCTCAAACAACATAACTCCACAAAGTCACATCACCTCGAAAAGGAACTAGTGGCGGATTTTAACCACGTGTTCACATCTTTACGAGTTCAACATAATCTAGTATTACTTCTGATTGAATTCTATATATTGTTGAGAAAAACAAGTAGATATAAATAGAGTTAGATATACATTTTAGAATCCACTCTCTGATCAACTCAAAATTCACGAGTCTATATTTTGGATCTGCCACGGAAAAACAAGCCATGGAAGCATCAACAACCCAAGAAAATGCTTTTCACTATCAATGATATGTATTTTCCTTTTGTTGGCATTTAACATTTTTGGGACTATCTACAGAGCATATATTCATGAGCAATATTCACTTCTAACTTTCGTATTATTCGTATATTTCAGCTTCTTCTTGTTAGCATACTGCTCGTGTATATATCGTCGATTTCCATTAAAGGAAAAGTCATTGAAAAAGGACATTATAGGACTTGTTATATGGTTCTTGTACTCAGCCATCATATTTGGATTTGTCGGTCAATTTTCGCCTATTTTAGGCTTACCGGCTGCTCTGTTTCTTTATGCTATTGCCATTGCTGGAAGCGTCGTTTTCTTCTTTATCTATGTTGTTTATGAGGGAGATGAAAATGAGAGTGGAGTGAAAAAGACCAGTTTTTCTCAGGGGCAATGGGATGTCATTTTGGAGAAAGTTTGAGCAGAGGCGGAGTAAGGATTTGAACTTTATGGACTTTTTGGTTTTAGGATAGCAACGTCAGGTGTCAGTAACTGAATTCTGAATTTGATTTTTGTACATATTTAGTGAATTTCTTAATACAAATATATGTTCTAAAGCTACTGACTTCCGCCGAACCTATATTTAAACTTCTAGTTCCGCACCTGAGTTTGAGGGTCGATCGAGTTGGTTTATTAGAATACAAATGAAGCCAAAACTAGCACTGCTGAAGAATACTAGTATGTAGTGGTATTGTTTATCTAGTTTTGGTAATTTTACATTTCCAATGGATTGGTAACCGAGAGGGTCTATATCTACTTGTGGCACTTAAGGTTAATTAATCAAACATGTTCTACACATAATGTGCTATAATACCTTGGTTATTTGTATAATTACTGAGGTACAACTTAGTGAAAAAGATCATAATAGTTGAGTGTAATCGAGAGACTTCCATAACTTATGATGTGATTAGATGAAGGATCTTCGAAACTTTAAGGAAGTTTGATTCTCTAACTATTACTCAGTATATTAAATCATCTGTTTAATAGTCCTATACCATTATTTGTGCCTCAAGTCTTGTCTTTTTTTTTTTTTTTTTTAATTTGTGATCATAAACTCTTCACCAACTATTTCAATTACTCAAAAACTAATTGAGAAATACTAATTAGCGTATTAGAAACCCAATCCTCGTGAAGTTAACATTTCTATACTATCTTTGACTAGCACGAACATAATTTTATACCATAACTTTACACCGGTCAGAATGCTTGTAGAGAATAATACCTTGTTTAGACTATTAACAAACTTCCATATACCATATATAACCTGGGAAAAAGGAATAAAAGGGGAAAAACCAAAGGAAGAAGAAAAAAGAAAATCAAGAATAAAAGCTCTACACAAAGGTCCTCAGGACCTAGAACTTTTAATGCGCGAAAAAACTGAACGCTTTTGCTTCTTTGGTTTAGTTCCAAAGATGAATGAATGCAGAGGAATTCTCGATTTACTCACTGCGTGCATCAGTTGTGATTGGTTTCCATTAATTCCAAATTCTTGGTCCAACTGAGTTATAGTCTTCTCAACTTCTACTTGAAGTATAGTAACACGACGAACACCAGCTTCCAGTTCCTCTCTTACCTTGTTGTTCTCTTGTTTCATGTTGAAAATTTCACCTTGGAACTTTGCAGCTTGATGGCTGCTGAATCCGAATTCGTCTAATGCAACTCTCTCCTTTAGTGCTTTCGCGATTTCATCCTGAATGCTGCACAAAGCGAAAAACTTGAGCTCTAGTTCATCTTTCAGTGATAAGGTTTGTGATAACCACAATGTCAGCTCATGCTGAATCTCCTTCATGTGTTTATATATTGGCCTGATTTCTGACTTTGTGTCTACTTTAGGGCTGTTGTTATCTTGCATTTCCTTGTCTTTGAGTTTGGATATTTCGCGCTGCAAGTCATTGATTGTATTCTTGAATTTTTGAATCTGATGGAAAGCTGAGCTGAATCTTAGCCAGAAATCCAAGTTTTCGTTTAATATTACATTAATGCTCACCCGGAGTTTTCCCTCAATTTGCGATACTGATGCACGTTGATCAACCACAATCGTCTTGATGTCTTCTTCATCATGCTCATCCTTCCTTTCTGGCAGATCCTTGTGTTTTAAGGTTTGAGCAAATGAAGGATCACATGCTAGGCATTTTTCTTCCTCCAGCTCTTTATTTTCGGACGTATTTCCTTGCTGTAAAAGACTCAATTTTCGACGTAGATTATGTATCTCCTCATTCCTCTTTGTGATAGCATATTTAAACTCTCTTATCTGAAGTGTGAGGTCAAGTTCGGTTTCTCTATCTTTCTTCTCCATATCATTCAGCTTCTTTGTAACTTCCTTATAATCCTTGAGAATTGTTTTATAGTCATTTAAGAGAATATTATCTTTATCATCCAATCCACTCAACAACATCTGTTGCCAGTTAAGTTCATCATCCTTCTCCGCAACTTTCTCTGTTTGTGTCTCATAAACACTACTTCCGGACTCATCCGAGACTTGCTCGTTGCCTTTTCCAGCTGGAGTTGGCTGCAAAAATGTGACATGCTTCTTTGTGGTTTTCTTAACTTCCCCTTTGTCACTTAGAATGGAATGTTGCTCTTTGCGAACTGTCTTATCTTCTGTTTTTATTGTACTAGGATGATCTTTTTGTTTTACGGGATCTTCTTTTAACTTGATTTCAACAAGGGTAGTCACGTCATTTAGCGATGAATCTGTCCCATCGAGCTCCTCATCTGGTTTGACACTACTCATTTTATCAGATAAATGGTCAATATTAAGACGAGCTTCAGCAAAGTGAGTTCGAAGGTTACTGTTTTGGTTTACGACGTCTTTGTTGAGGATCTCAATAGTTTGCAACTTTGCTTCTATCGCTGTTACCCTAAAATTCAGATTCTGTGTATCATCCATCAGAACTGCCTTATCGTCTTCCAAAGACTGAACTTGTTTTTGGAGTTCATCAGCTTCTCTTCTTAATTTGTCAATTAAAAGAGTCTGAGATGTAACTTCTGTTTCTAGGCTGATCACCTTATTCACAAGCTCATCGATTTTTTCAGCCAATTGTGATATCGTTAACGACTCGTTAGACCCCTTAGAGCTCGCATCAATTTGATTGTCAATCTTGTCCAACAACTCTATTTGGTTTGGGATATTAACGATATTTGTCTTTGGTTCGTCAGTTTTATTGCGAAGATACTTACGCCTAAAGGACTTAAGTTTCTTACGAGAATCTTCGATTTTCTTCAATTCACCTTGTGCTTCTTGTGTATATACATCCTGTTTCTCTTGGAGCTGAGTTAATGTTTCTTGACAGGATTGTAATGCTGCTTCGGCCATCAAGGTGCAAGCCTCGGCATCCTCAATAACTAGACCCTCGCCAAATTCGTCCTCCAATTCACATATCTTTTGCTGTTTTTCCATGATTTGGTTTTCCATTCCCCTGTACTTTTCAAGTCCATTTTTGTAGGAACTCCGTACGAACTCTTTCACAGTTTGTAAGGCCAATATGTCTTTTTGAAGCTTGTCGATCTCTTCGATAGCCTCGCTTTTTTGCAAACCAGATTTCGATACATCTTCCGTTTTGGATGATTTATTGCCTGCCCTTAGTTTTGAGGTAGTTGACATAAGACACTTCAAGTCTTTTGATCCACTTGGTGGGATTTGTGTGAAATCTTTTGGCATTTTCGGGGCACCAAATTCATCTTCCTCTTCCATTGCTAGTTGAATCTGTTCGGGGAAAATAGTAGCAATGGTGTTGTTGGCGGTCTGAAGTTCCTTCGATAAATGATCATATCGTTCAGCCAATGCGCGATAGGCACGATAGGATTCTTCCACAAAGTTTATCAGCTCTGGTCTTTTCTTGTAGTACATTTCTGCCCTTTTTGCAAATGAATCTCCATCCTCTTCAATGAGCTTAATCACACTTTCAACTTTCCCTTGCATATCTGTTAACACCACATATACGTAAATGGAGTTGTTGGTTTTCATACTCAACAAGCAAAGAGAATTTGTAAGCAAGAGAAAATGCAAGGAGAAAAAGAAAATGCACAACAGTACCATTGATCACTTTGAAACTATTGCTGGGACTCTTTGAAAATGCTGACGGGTGCCTGTCGGATCCTCTAAAAATAGTGTCTTATTTGGAGGATCCAACATGGATGCGGCAACATTTTTGGAAAGTCAGAGCAACATAGTTTTGAAAGAATCCTAGTGTTAGATAATCCTTAAGTACTATGGACCTAAATAGAGCATTTATGATATTTGAGGATTCATACAATCGACCACAACTAGCTTGAGAATGATCGAGGCGTAGTCATTAGTGCATATTATTATTGTAATAAGATTGTGTATTCTAGCAGATATTTAGAGATCTTTGGTAACATTTTTCTGCCTGTTTGTAAATTAAACAGATTATGGAGGATGAAAATCATTACAATGTAAGCAAAAAAGAACATGAACAGGAGAGAAAGTCTGGAAATATATTGCCAAAATCTTGCAAACTTCATCAAAGTGTAAGCAAGAATATTATTACTAGCCTTGTGATGACATATCATATTTATACTTGATAGTATGAACCTTCCCCCGCCCCCCCCCCCCCCCCCCCCCCCCCCCCTCTTTTTTTATAACTGTGGTGTTAGGGTAAGCTTGCGTACACCTCAATTAATTTCATGAGATATTTATTACCTCCCACCAGTACATGCATCGGACAACTCTGTCCACCAATACTTGAACATATAGAAAGAAATCACCTAATATGCCTCTAATAAAATTAAAACCTGAAACCTCATAATTCTCAACGGCCTTTCCCATCTTTCTTCTCAACAACATCCAAAGATACAATTTATATTATGCCATTTTTAATCAATGTTGTAATTTCAACCAAAAAAAGAACAAAAAATCATAAGAATTTTTCAAGACCAAAATCCCTTTTTTTTTTAGTTAAAACCATACCTTGAAGGCTTTGTTCAAGCCATTTGGATTGTTTGGTCCTAATGTGACTAGCTGCCCACCATGAATAAGCATTGCTTGCAGCTCTTTGCAACATCTTGTCAATTCTTGATCTTTTTCTTCTTCCTCTTCTTTAAATAATTAACATAATTGTTGAAACTCTTCCTCTTCTTTTTTTTTTCCCAAAAGAGAAAAAAATATCTTAGGAAAGAGGAAGAGTTTCAAACATGAGAATTGAGAAAGCACAATGAAACTTAAAAGAGAAAAAGAAAAAAAAACTCAAGAGTTCTTGTTAATTGGGAGATTAAATATAATTAATTATTAGTTTATGGTTGAGAGCTAATTTAGCTTCAAAATAAGTCATAGCCATAGCAAATTAGCAAATAAAAAATACATGAACATGGTATCAACTAGTTCCAAACGCCTTGCCTTTCCCCTAAAGGAAGAATGACAAAAATAAAAAGTTAATAACGAAAGTATTTGTCGATTTTGTTATTTACATTAGTTGATAACAGTCACCATCTATTTGCAGGAAAGTATTGAATGCTACTTGCAACAATATTAGATATGTGTCATCGGGACGAATCTAGAATTATCACTGAAGAGGTTCGAAAAATAAAAATATATTGAGGGTGTTCAAAATTCATATATGTACATAAAAAAAATGAAAATATACCTTATGCGGTATAATTTTTTGCCGAGGGTGTTCGGGCCCTAGATCCGCCTTTGTGTGTCATATTACATGTGTTTTATATGCATAAATAAAATTAAAAATAGACGGACAAAATCAAAACTCATTAAAGTCTCTATTTATTTTAGCTAGATTTGGTTAAATATTTTAGTTGTGATTTTTTTGGAGGTTGGCCTAATTTTATATCTATCACTTGTATTCTCTTTAAAATATGAACTGTCCCAACTGTTTTTTGAATCATGACACCTGCTTCTTTTTAAGGTAATTAATTCGACTAATGCAAGAAAATATTTTCCGTGTATTCGTTTCAATTCATGCGGCACACTCAGCACCTCATCTTGATTTTTCACGTCAGTTCATTCATCACTAAGGCAAATAAAAACAGGTTGAGAGTTGATCCTGATGGAAGCCCATCACAACTGGAAAATGCAGTCTCCTCCCGCTGTCCTCACCAAGGCCTTGACTCCATCGTACATGTCCTTGATCGCTCTAGTATACGTCATCGGCACACCTTTAGTCTCCAAGCATTTCCATAAAACCTCCCTCGGGACTTTGTCATATGTCTTTTCTAGGTCGATGAACACCATGTGTAGGTTCTTCTTCCTCTCCCTGTACTGCTCCACCAGCCTTCGAACAAGATGAATAGCTTTTGTAGTTGAACGTTTCGACATGAATCCGAACTGATTTTCCAAAATAGACACGCCCTTCCTCACATGCAACTCCACTGCCCTCTTCCTCATAAGAAAGAAATCAAAAAATAAAATATAATAAATTCTTATAATATTTTACTATTGTATTCAAATTATAGAGGTTTGCGTTAATCATTTCATGCTATAATAGTGATATCTAAAAGTAGAAATTATTTACCTAACTAGCTATATGAGGAAATAATCATCTCAATTTCGAATTTTCAATATCCATAAGTGTCCTTGAGAATTCGATTGTGACGACTCTCTTTAGTACCCCAGATCGGACTAGAGCTGACCAGTGGGACGGGATGGGACGGGACGGGACGGGATTTAGGGGACGGGGATTTAGGGGATGGTGGAGTGGGTCGGGATCGAGATTAGGGGGACGTACGGGGACGGGATTAGGGGATAGGAGATGGTCCCATCCCACTATCGGGGGGGGGGGACAGGATTTGGGGGGACGGGATGGGACGGGAAGGGGGATTTGGGGGGATTTTTTTTAATTTTTTCTTGGACGTTTAATTTTTTTTGAATGTCTAAACACTTAAATAATTGAACAAGACAGTGAAAAAACATCCCAAAGGCAGCCTTTTCTATTATTTATCAGAAATATGATTTTTTTTTCTAATACAATTTCAAAATTGCAACTTTGTTTTGTAGTTCAAAAGTTGAAAATCACAAAGTAGAATTGACATTAAATAAAACTACATACGCAACCACACTTTTTCTAATTTTCTGACAATCTCTTGAGGATCTTAAGTCGGAATTGGGATTTGTTGGTTAAAGTCTTCAACGTCACTTCCTGCTCCCTCAGATAAGATTGTGTTGTAATTGTAGTCATCTTCTTCATTGATCTCTGGTTGACCGCACCTTCTACGCTCCGCTCTAATCCAATCTCTAAAAATAAATATTTAGTTTGCAATTTAGAATTAGAGAGAGAGAGAGAGAGATGGCAGGAAGTTTTGTGAAAAAAAATGAGAAGAAAAGAAGGTATTTATAGTTGGAAATTGGGTTAAAATGTAAATATACTAACTTAGGGGTTAAAATTAAATATTAAGGGGGTAGGGGGATTTTGGTGAGTGTTTGGGGGGCCAAAGTGACGGATTATAGCCGTTGCCACACGGCTATAATTGCAAATGGCCGTTTGTGCAATGACTATTTTGAAACAGATTTTTTTTTTTTTTTTAAATGTGTTAACTACTTTATTATTGTATGTAGTTTGGTTAGCAAAAGGTATTGTGGCCCAGGTGGTTAAAGCGCAGGTGAGGGCTTTAAGGTCATGTGTTCGAACCTCTCTTACCCCATAATTAATTTTACCCTTTAAAAATGTAAAGGGCCGGGGCGAGTCGAGACTGAAGCGGGCCTAGCGGGATCGGGTCACACGGGACAAGCTCTAGGCCCATCTCGAGTTCGAGCCCGCCAAGCTCCAATCCCCATCCCTTATTTCCCCAACGGAACGGGGTGGGCCGGGTCGGGATTCGGGATGGGCCGGGGCGGGGCGGGATCGGGCTGTCCCGGCCCACTGGCCAGCCTTAGATCGGACCACATCATACGACGTTGTCCTTTGTTTACGAGAAATTGACAAAAACGGTCCTTTATGTTTGAGGATAACTTCAAAATAGTTCCTTAAGTATGTACTTAATAATTTTGGTTCTTTAAGTTTTCAAAAGTTAACACTTTACCCTCTATCAAATATTTATCCAACTATGTCTGTTATATTTGACATGAACTTTGAAAAATTATGAAATTAGCGCAAACTCGCATTTATAGGTGAATTTTTTTAAGTTCTTGGAATTTTAAATTTATTTCTAGAATCTGATGCAATTTTTTGAAGTGTAATTTCTACTATTTGTCATGTCATTTTACCATCTAGTGCATTTTTTTGTGTTGCATTTCTCAGAATTTGATGGACTTTAAGGTGTTTATAGTTTTGTCACTTTTTTTTTCATTATTTCCGTCAGATCTAATAGATAGGTCGGTAAATATCTTTTACAAAGACTAAAAGTGTGCATTCTCTCTCATCCAATTTAAGTGTCTTATTTTCCTTTTAAGTTTGTCACAAAAAAAGCGTCTCCTACCTATAATTAGTAAGTTGACAATTCAAACACCATACATGATAAGTTTAAAACTACAAGATTCTAAAAATATTTTGGTACATTACACACATCTTTCATTTAGAACTACAAAATTGAAAAGTCTCCACATATTTTTTTAAACTCAAGTATCCAATCAACCTAAAACATTTAAATTGAATGGAATGAGTAACTTTTAGTAAACTTAAAGGACCGTTATTGTTAAGTACATGGTCATAAAGTACCATCTTTGTCGTTTTCTCATTGTTTCACATCGACATTAATAAGGTTGCCTGATTTTGAATGAAAAAATGTGTCAGCTGAGCGTTTGACAGTTGATCTGAATGTAGTTCATCTACTCACCTACACTGATTAATTACTCATTATTATATTTACCTGTCTTCTTCAAATACCTTATTGGGTTTTTATTCTCTCTGTTACTTCTAAACTGTGTTACATAATTTTGAAGCTTCTTGGTGTTCTTCAATGGCTGGAGTTTTATCGGCTCTTAGACGTATTTACCTCACTCTTTATAATTGGACTGTCTTTTTTGGATGGTAAACTTCAATACCCACCTCTTATTTTTCTTTCCATCTTCTTGCATCTCCTTTTTTTTTTTTTTTTAAGTTACGCTAATAAAGGCGGATTTATGATTTAAACTTTATGAGTTTAATTTTTAATGTTGTTAGTATTAAAGATTCAATTTTCAAGGTTCTTAGTATTGAATCCATGTATTTTTTAAATTATGGGTTCAAGACTTACCCTTTTTTGCAATTTTAATAATTTTTTACGCATAATATATTAGATGGTAAAGTTCAATATTCACTCTCTTATTTTTCTTTCCATCTTCTTGTATATCTATTTTTTAAGGCGGATTTAAGATTCAAGATTTAATTTTTAAGGTTCTTAGCATTAAAGGCATTGTATTTTTCAAATTTTGGTTCTGACCTATCATTTGTTGCATTTTTAATAAGTTTTTACGCATAAATTTATGGTCCGTTATACGTTGGATGGTAAAGTTTAATAGCCACCGCTTATTTGTTTCTTCTATCTTCTTGCATCTCTATTTTTTTTTCTTGTCATCTTAAGATTTAAACTTTATGGATTTATTTTTTAAGGATCTTAGCACTAAAGATTTAAACTTTAAAGCTTCAATTTTTAAAGTTTTTAGCATTAAAGATTTAAACTTTATAGGTTTAATTTGTATGGTTCTTGGCATTGAAAATTTATAAATTTATGGATTCAATTTTTAAGGTTCTCAGCATTACGGATTTTAACTTTATAGATTTAATTTTTAAGGTTCTTAGCATTAAATATTTAAACTTTAAAGATTAAGGTTTTTTAGTATTGAACCTATTGTATTTTTTCAAATTATGGGTTTAGACCTACCATTTATTGCAATTTAATGAAATTTGACACATAAATTTATGTTTTGCGCTACATTGGCACCTGAGTGTAGTTAAACTTTTGATGAAATGGGTTTGAATATAGTGGTTATGGTTACAAAGATATGAATCTTTTTGGGACTGAAATATAGTTGATTGATTTGTTTTGTTTTTTTCATTGTAAGTTGATTGTAGATCTGAGATCTCTCTGTTGTTCTACTCTTTTTTTTTTTTTTTTCAATTTTAATTTGGGTAATTGGAAATTTCAGGTTGCAAGTATTTTATCTTGCTGTGAAAACTCTGAAAGAGTCTGGGCATGAACATGTCTATGATGCTGTCGAAAAGCCTCTTCTTTTAGCTCAAACCGCCGCCATTTTAGAGGTAAATCCCACCAAGACTATGTTTTAATAATGTAAATAAAAATAATAGCTGATTTTTTTTTGTGTGGGGGGTTTGGGGGGGGGGGGAGTGGGGGTGGGGGTAGGGGGGTTGGAATGCTCTTTTCTGTATAAATGTTGGGTATGATAGTATATGATTAGTTGATAGATGTGGTTGATGACAAATGAAATTCTAGTCATTTACATTTATGATTCAGTTTACCTAAAAAGGTTGAATCTTTAAGAGATATGAGGAACATCTATATTAGGAAATTTCTCCATTTAGATCTCTCTTCATATTCAAAGATGTTGGTTCAAATGTGGCAATTTTTGTAAAGGAAAGTAGCTGAAAGTTGTTGAGGTAGTTGAAACTCTTACCTCTCCTTTCCCATCATCCTTAGAATGAGTTAGTATGGGCAGAACATTCAGTTAAATTTAGTGTTGCTAAAATCTTTTTCTTTTTTAATCCCAAAAGATACTTTCTTTTTTTTGTCACTGAATTTTTTGGTTGAATGTGTACATAATGAACTACAGAATCTTGGTGGAAAAATAAACTCTAAAAGATGATACTACTCCCTCTATCCCAAAATACTTGTCACTTTTTGCCTCTCGAAATTTTTGCTCTATGAACTTTGACCAATATTTTAAGATGTATTTTTTCACCATATTTATATAAGACTTGCAACTTAGGGTACATTTCATATAGTTTTCGAATATCTAAATTTTAATTTTAAAATGTTTAACTAATATAATCCGATTTAGCTCTAAAAATTAGTCAAATTGACTCTCGAGAAGCGAAACATGACATGTATTTTGGGACGGAGGGAGTACCTCCTTTTGTGAGATCTATCTAATGAATTGCTTTTCCTTCTAAAGATTAATAATAATTACTTAATTCTAATGTGTATTTTCATTTTTAAAGAAGTTTTAGAATGTTTCATTGGTTTTTGCTGCTACTGGTATTGCATAAAGTCCTAGTTGCAACTCACGTACAGCTGGTTGTTTGTGCTGTCTCCATCCTCTTATGATATGCTAATGGATTTTCTTAATATATGTTGAACAGTGATTTTAATATATTTGTTTGTATGGTGTTACTATCATCAAATGAATGTGACCAGGATGCTAACATGTTAATTTTCTTTTTTCACATGAACGGCGGAACAGATACTTCATGGTTTAGTGGGTAAGTTTACTTGATCCCAAGCCTAAATAAGCATAGAGAGAAGATTTTGTGGTTAAACTATAGTAATAATCTATTCTTTTTCATTCGCCTTTAACTAGGTTTGGTAAGATCTCCAGTATCAGCAACTCTTCCACAGATAGGTTCAAGATTATATGTAACTTGGGGTATTCTATGGAGTTTCCCTGAGGTTAGCTTGATAATTTTCCTCGAATTTCTACATGACAATAGAAAAGTATTTTTACTAACAACTTGGCTTGTTGATGCAGCTCCGGTCTCATATTCTTGTTAGTTCACTGGTGATTAGCTGGTCTATAACGGAGGTAAGCTTACTTATTTATAAGCTTCAAGTTTTGTCTATGTTGTGATGTTTATTTATAGTAACTTGAGCTTTCAAGTCTCCGGAAAATAACTGCAATACTTAGAGCATCAATTTATTAATCAAAAAGAAAAAAAATCAGTTCTCTTACCAGATATGCTCTTTTCTACACATTATTTCCACCACACCTTGTTGCAGTGAAAGCCTCTTATTAAACAATTAAAAAAGATCGAAGATACCTCTGAATGTAGATGGAGAAAACATTATTAACTGTGCCTTGATTCTGTTTATGCTTTTCTTTTGATAAAGATTGCTGTTTAGTTTTTATGTCATGTCGTAGTATGCAGCCGAGTAACACCCTTTTTTCTTCAAATTAACCATCAGCATTAATATTTCCGCTCATTTTTTCTAGTCTTATACTATAAGTTTACATTAAGATTGATTTCTCAATGATTTGACACTCAAATGATTATGATATCGAGCTTTATTGGGCAAATGAAAAGATATAGATTCTTTATACCTTGTATGCATTTATTTCTACCTCTAGGAGGATTTGACAGTTCATGATTATAAGATTGATAAATTACCCTCAATCTTAGTTCATGGCTTGGTTGTTTTTGCTTGCAATCTTAGTTTAATTTGGTGTTATCAACAATAGAGATATTAGCCTTTATCTTCTGTATATGTTGTGGAATCTAGTGAACCTTCAAGTCTCTTAAGATCTGAGGCTGAATTGGTTAGCAACAAGTGCAAGGTTGGTGGGGAAGGGAGGGTGGGAGATAAGTAAGATTTAACCGTTCCAATCATCCTTCCGGAGGATCCTGTCTAAAGATTAATTATTCTTAAGCAAGTTTAATTATTTTTAAGCAAGTCCTAATTGTTCTCAATGAGAGGCATATGGGGATAAAGAATCAGTCTCTTCAAATAGAGTGACAACCAAGAGATTGTTTCAAAGAGAGAGATAGGAGAAACGGGAAGAGAGCAGAGGGTAGAGAGTCATTTCACAGATGAGCGAGCTAGCTTAACTATCTTTGTCTTTTGCTTTTTCTTTCTGTATTGGTAAGGGCCAACATGAATGTTGAAAGGAACAACTTCCATTAAAGCATCCCTATGCTCTCTGAAATTGTTAAACTGGATGACCGTTAAATTATTCAGAAATACTATATAGTCTATACCAGGGATAACAGTAGATAATCAAGTAACGGCTTGCTTGATGCATTTATTTTTTCTGAGGCCAAATAGTCCACCTAAGTACCTTAATATAACAAAGTTACCCATCCCTTTCTTTCTATTCACTAATCTCTCTCTGCGACCAAGGGGCCACTTCTGTTATTAACAATGCCATTTCATGACTGCTTAACTGATCATAGTCATATCCGAATAATGTGTTGATAGTTTGTATCATTTCATGGTTAAGCAACATCTTGATTATTGGTATTTTCTTCTCTGTTCAAACTTCAGATCATCCGATATTCATTTTTTGGGACAAAAGAGGCATTTGGTTCTGCACCTTCGTGGCTCTTGTGGCTAAGGTATGACCCTTTAACTTTGTGAGCCTTGTAAATGAGATATGTTTCTTATCAAATAACCACACAAAAGAGACTATCATTTCGTTAGAGCCAAAAAAAAAAAAAAAAAATCACAAGCGCATCATATATGGGAATATCAAAAGCTATCTTAATTATTGTGTTTTTCTATATAGCAGGGGTGGAAGCAGAGGGGGTTCTATTGAATCCCCTTCGCTGAAAAATTAAACCGTGTAAATAGGAGAAAAATATTTTTTCTTGCATATATATAAGTTGTTGAATCCCTCGGCATAAGATTTTTTTTTTTTTTTTTTTTTTTAATTCCCTTATTTAAGTTTCTGGTGACAGCATTGCTATATAGAGAGGACAAACAACGCCACTGTAGATGATCAAGAACAGAGCAGAATGTAAAATAAGTGACAGGAAATGTGAAAGAAAAGAAAAAGTAACTAAGATGGTTTCACAAGCGCATCATGTATGGGACTAAAATGCGAATTTATATGAATGGACAACCCATCAGATTCGTGCCCATTTTCTCTTCTCTAGTAGTGGCAATTGCCTTCTCCGGCTGGTTCTTTTTAGTTTGATTTGCACCTCAAAGCTGAAGTTTGGGTATTGATTTTCTTCGTGTAGGTATAGTACCTTCTTGTTGCTGTATCCAAGTGGCATCACAAGTGAAGTTGGTTTAATATACAGCGCTCTGCCTTACATCAAGGTACTTACTAAAACAACACGTCTCTCTTTCGACTCATAGTCTCATACAGAATAAGTCGTATACAAACATCATTAAGTTTCTGAAGAGTTTGAGAAGCGCTTTTTTCCTTTGAATATTTTCTGTCATATTTGGTTTTGCAAAATAAGGTGGAAATGTTGCCTAAACGAGTAATGATCACAAATGCACTTTTGTGTAGTATAAACACTTTGTTGTATCCATAGCCTTCCAATAGCACCCCGTTCCCCTCCTGTCTTGAGATCAAAACAGATTTGTTTTATAGTTTTTATCATGGCATCTCGGAGACACTTGTGTATAAATTTCTGCAACTATATATATCTAGTTTATTGGGCTGTTCCCACCACTTCTGATTGTCCTGTGTACAGTCCAACCACTTTATAACAGCGTCGTTTGTCCAAATATCTTTTGGCTGCTATAGCGAAATGCTGTTATAGAGAACATATAATATAACATAACATGAAATATCTGCTCCCACGAAAACTTGGGTCATTATAGAGAAATGTTACTATAGAGATGTCTGACTGTATATGCATAGTTTATCTTCTAATCTAACTAATTTTTTTTCTAGGAATCTGGGAAGTATTCTCTTAGGATGCCAAACAAATGGAACTACTCTTTCGATTACTATTATGCAGGACTTGTTGCACTCGGTATATATGTCCCAGGCAAGTATATTTCAGCTACAATTCTCTTCTTCTAAGCCTTAAACGTCGCTCTTTTTGTTAACCTTTTACCCTTCCATGTGAACAAATCCAAAGATAATATATGGCATGACACTGACCATGTTTTCTGATTTAGATTTTGATTACTTTGCTATATTTGGAATTGCAGGCAGCCCCCACATGTATGGTTACATGCTTGGACAGAGAAAGAAAGCTCTCTCCAAATCGAAAAAGGAGTAGATTCGATCGAAATGTAGCTGGTGGTGATTGTATTTGTGCTAGTGATTTAATCTGAATCAATGTATTGTACTCTGTTCAATTTATTCTTATTAATTTAAACAATAGAACAATTTGCATTTCTCTGCTCAAAATCAAGTGGATCACTTACAGTTGGTGAGTTTTCACTAGAATTAAACAAGGGATTGATAAGCTATATTTCTCGGACTCTTAAAAAATGTTGAACACCCATGTCAGATCCTCTGAAAATGTACTATTTTTGGAGGATCCGATATGCACGTTTCAACATTACTGAAGAGTCTGCACAACATAGTTGATAAGTAGTACTCCCTCTGTCCCAGTATGTTTGACACTTTCCGCTTTTCGAGAGTTAAACTTCTTAATTTTGACCGTGTGTTTGAACTTAGAATTTTTAAATTTTTTGAAATAAAATTTTCATATTTGAAAACTACGTAAAAGGTACTACAAGTCACAATAATTAATAATTTAAAATAGTTAGAAGACATGAAAAAATTACGATCAGTGTCAAACAAGTTGGGACGGAGGGAGTAGATAAAGTAGAAAAATGAGCAAAGACGGGAAGGTTAGTACTACAATAAAGAATGCAAAATTGGACAAAATTGCCAAAGTGTTATACTCTCTCTGTTTCAATTTATGTGAACTTATTTCTTTTTTAGTCCGTATCAAAATGAATGACTTTTTTCCTAATTTGAAAACAAATTCACTTTATGAATTATTTACAGCCACACAAATATTCAAGACTTATTTTGAACCACAAGTTTCAAAAGTCTTCCTTCTTTCTTAAATGTCGTGTCCAGTCAAATGGGTTCACATAAATTGAAACAGAGGAAGCATATATTACACTAAAGTTTTTGCTAGACAACTGTTTTAGTACATTTTTTTGTGCGGAATACCTATCACCGTCAAAGACACTGTTCTTTAATTTTTGTCCCTCAAATTGGTGGCCTTTTAGTTTTTATTCTCTGCTAAAGATTCCTTAATTTTGAATTCGAATCTCCGCTTAGTCAAAAACTCTGCCTTAAGGCAAAGTTTAAAACTCTGTCTGATCAAACTCTACCTGATCAGGCAAACAAACTCTGCCTTAAGGTAGAGTTTTGCCTTCAGGCGTGGCTAAACTCTTCATTAAGGCAGAGTTTTGTCTTATGCTTGAAGGCAAAACTCTACCTTAAGGTAGAGATTTGCATTAAGGCAAAAAAAAAATGGAGGACTTACACAAATAGCTACCTTTTAATAGCTTCTAACTAGTTATAGCTATAAGTTGAAAATTTACAATTTGTAGCTGCTTTTGGCTGTATTTTAGTTGTATCTTGAATTTTTGAAATACAGAGAAATACAAAACACGTTAGAGTAAATTTAGGCTCTATTTTTGGAACATATTTTTTAAAAAAAAATTCTTAGAGAAAAAATAGGCTATATTTTTGGAACATAATATTCTTTTCCTTTTTAAATAGTAAGTCAAATTAAATCAATCATATTTCACACAAATCACTGAAGAGTAAAATCAGGCCCTATTTATGGAACAGTTTTAAAAAAAAAAAAAATTATGGGATTCAATTCAAAACTTCCATAAATCACGCATAACGGTTGTTCTTCCATAAAACCTTATGAATCTCTCTCAACTTTTATCACAATCAAAACTTTTTTAATTCAAAAACCACTAAAGATCTAAAAACTTCCAAATACAGAAAAATATACACTGAAATATAATGAAATATGGTTGACTGTCTAAGAAATATAGAGTTGTAGTATGCGTATATACAATGAAATATATCAGAAACTGTTTCATAAATTAGAAATACAAAATGCAGAAATACATTGAAATACAGCGAAATACAAAAGTCGTGAAAACAAAGTGTAGTAAAAATAGGCTCTATATTTGGAACATTCACTATATTTACACCAAAAACAAAAATACGTTGAAATACAGCGAAATAATATACTGAAATACACAGAAATATACTGAAAATTAGATATATTGTTTGTTAATACACAGAAATTTACTGAATTATACTGAAACATTTTATCAAACACTTGGTGGGCATGAAGCTCCACAACTCTCATCAATGATGTTTTCATGGGAAAGAAGCGAGTCGTCTCAGATTGCTACAAGAAGGATGTTATCCGAAGATTGCCTTACATTTGAAGCTGGAGCTACTAGAAGGAGTGGTGGCATATCATAGTAGTCAGATTGAAAAATCTAGAAAACCTTGACATCTGCTCAAGCCAAGTTTTTGCAGCTTCAAATTCTAGATGAAGCTTTGTCCTTACTTTTGGGTATGGGCTACAAAGAACGAGATGTCAAGAGAGTGTTGCGCATGAACAATCAAGTAGTAGAAAGTGTTGTTGATTTTCAGAGATAATGAACAAAGACTTTCAATTGAACTAGTTAATAAAGCTGCACTCCGCCGTTCTTCACTGTTGTAGAGCTCTTTTTTTCGTCGACCATGGCTGCTGCTACTACTGTAGGATTCTTCTGATTTGTAAGAGAAAATGAGATCTAGGGTAGGTGATGGAACAAAGTGGGAAAGAGGGGTGAGGGAGAAAATAAATTTGATAGGTGAGAGAAAATCTAGGAGATGGAACGGAGAGAGAACTAGGGGTGAGGGAGAAAATAGATTTGATAGGTGAGAGAAAAATATTTGAAAAAAAGAAGAAGATTGTGGGTAAGTGGGAGAGAGGTACCTTATTTTTAGGGAAATACACTGCAGTTACAAAAATAAGTTATAGATGGTAATTTGATAAATAATTAAGCTACCAAAAATAATTTAAAAAAAGGTAGCTATTACTAATAAATAAGTCTTAGAACTAGTTATGGGCTGTAAATTTTCCAAATATATATATATATATATATATATATATATTATTCAATTGAAATTTTGCAAAACTCTGGCTTAAGGCCTAACTTTTTCCATAATAGGTCTATTTTGCTAAGAAACTCTACTTTGTGAAATTCTTTTTTTTTAATTAAGCCGGGGTTTAAACCCAAGACCTCAGGGTATTAGGCGAATGACAAAAATTAAAAACCACCAATTTGAGGGACAAAAATTAAAGGCCGGTGCCTTTGAAGGACAATCGTGCAAATGACCCCATTTAGTAACCTTTTTTTTGCGTGGATTAGCCTTCATTTGGGATGGTGTTTAATTTTTGTCCTTAAAATTGGTGGTCTTTAATTTTTTTCCCTCTAATACTCCGAGGTTCTGGATTCAACCCCAGCTCACTAAAAAAAAAAGGGATTTTCGCAAGGCAGAATTTTGCAAAACTCTACCATGCGAATTTTTTAAATTTTTTTTTATTGAGCAGGAATTCGAACCCAAAACCAAAAAATTTTTAGCAAAGCAAAAATTAAAGACCACCAATTTGAGAGGCAAAAATTAAAGACCACCAATTTGAGAGACAATCCTGCAAATTGCCCTTTAGTAACTCAAATAAAAGCCCAAATCAAACCATATGCATTTTCATTATATTACTATGTAGTATTCGTTTTATGAATTTTCATTATTTTTACAGTTTGGTTAAACCGTATTTTAGCATACTGCCATGACTTAATTCACATTTCTTTTCCCGAACCAAACCAAAAAGGCTGACTCTTATTGGTTTGACTTGGTTTATCGATTTAAGAAAAACGATATATTTAGCTTGGTTTGGGTTTTAAATAAAAAAATCGAACAAATTCAACTTGTCACTACAAAAAATGGGTAATTTGCGGAGGTTAAAAGTTACAATTCATGGAGATTTTAACTTCCGGCATTTGCTAAAGAAGGCTGAAATCTCCGGGAATTGTAACTTTCAATCTTCACAATTTATTCAATTTTTTATAGTGTGTGCACACTCCTACTTGTTGGTGACCTGATCGATTATCTAAACAATTCACACTATTAATGTATAAAGTTAAAATTTATACGTGATTTTGTTGGCGTTCATATTTTTCTACTATATTAGAAGCACCGGATGGTGCACTTTTTCGTCGTCCGTTTGTGGGCCCAAAAAAATTATGGCCCCACATATTAAACAAAAACCATCCAATATTTAAAAAAAAAAAGTGTGGTCCCCATATTAAACACAAACCAACCAATATTAAAAAAAAAAAAAAAAAAGTGGAACCCACAATCTCCAAATTCACGGAGAAAAAAAAAAGTGGACCCCATATTAACAAAATCAAGCAATATAACAAAAAGTGAATCCCATATTAAAAAAACAAACAATGTCAAAAAATAAAACGTGCAGACTTTGTATTCGTAGCAAACACTAATATAATAAAGTTTTAGATACGGAGCACAAACTATAATGTTATATTAATCGTGTTTTGAACATTAAAAAAAAAGTAAAAAAAGGTGGAACCCGCCATCTCCAAACTCACGGGGAAAAAAAAGTGGGCCCCATATTAACAAAATCAAACAACATAAAAAAAAGTGAATCCCATATTAAAAAAACAAACAATGTAAAAAAAAAACGTGCAGACTTTGTATTCGTAACAAACACTAATATAATAAAGTTTTAGATACGGAGCACAAACTACAATGTTAATTGTGGGCCATATATTAAACACAAACCAATCAATATTAAAAAAAAAGTAAAATAAGTGGAACCCACCATCTCCAAACTAAATATTAGAAGCACCGGATGGTGCACTTTTTCATCGTCCGTTTGTGGGCCCAAAAAAATTGTGGGCCCACATATTAAACAAAAACCATCCAATATTAAAAAAAAAAGTGTGGTCCCATATTAAACACAAACCAACCAATATTAAAAAAAAAAAAAGTAAAAAAAGTGGAACCCACCATCTCCAAATTCATGGAGAAAACAAAAAGTGGACCCCATATTAACAAAATCAAGCAATATAAAAAAAAGTGAATCCCATATTAAAAAACAAACAATGTAAAAAAAAACGTGCAGACTTTGTATTCGTAGCAAACACTAATATAATAAAGTTTTAGATACGGAGCACAAACAATAATGTTATATTAATCGTATTTTGAACATTAAAAAAAAAAGTAAAAAAAGGTGGAACCCGCCATCTCCAAACTCACGGGAAAAAAAAATGGGCCCCATATTAACAAAATCAAGCAATATAAAAAAAAGTGAATTCTTTATTAAAAAAACAAACAATGCAAAAAAAACAAAACGTGCAGACTTTGTATTCGTAGCAAACACTAATATAATAAAGTTTTAGATACGGAGCACAAACTATAATGTTAATTGTGGGCCCATATATTAAACACAAACCAACCAATATTAAAAAAAAAAAAAAAGTAAAATAAGTGGAACCCACCATCTCCAAACTCAAGGGGAAAAAAAAGTGGTCCCCATATTAAACACAAACCAACCAATATTAAAAAAAAAAAAAAAGTAAAATAAGTGGAACCCACCATCTCCAAACTCAAGGGGAAAAAAAAAGTGGACCCCATATTAACAAAATCAAGCAATATAAAAAAATTGAATCCCATATTAAAAAAATAAACAATGTCAAAAAAAAAAACGTGCAGACTTTGTATTCGTAGCAAACACTAATATAATAAAGTTTTATATACGGAGCACAAATTACAATGTTATATTAATCGTGTTTTGAACATTAAAAAAAAAGTTAAAAAAGTGGAACCCACTATCTCCAAATTCACGGGGAAAAAAAGTGGACCTCATATTAACAAAATTAGGCAATATAAAAAAAAAGTGAATCTCATATTATAAAAACAAACAATGTCAAAAAAAAAACGTGCAGACTTTGTATTCGTAGCAAACACTAATATAATAAAGTTTTAGATACGGAGCATAAACTACAATGTTATATTAATCGTGTTTTGAACATAGTAGGGCACTTTTTCGTCGTCCGTTTGTGGGCCCAAAAACAAATTGTGAGCCCACACATTAAACACAAACCAACCAATATTAAAAAAAAAAAAAAAAGAGGTAAAAAAAGTAGAACCGACCATCTCCAAACTCACGGAGAAAAAAAAAGTAGACCCCATATTAACAAAATCAAGCAATATAAAAAAAAATCCCATATTAAAAAAACAAACAATGTCAAAAAAAAAAAAACGTGCAGACTTTGTATTCGTAGCAAACACTAATATAATAAAGTTTTAGATACGGAGCACAAACTACAATGTTATATTAATCGTGTTTTGAATATTAAAAAAAAAAAAGTGGAACCCACCATCTCCAAACTCACGGGGAAAAAAAACTAGGCCCCATATTAACAAAATCAAGCAATATAAAAAAAAAGTGAATCTCATATTAAAAAAATAAACAATGTCAAAAAAAAAACTTGCAGACTTTGTATTCGTAGCAAATACTAATAATAAAGTTTTAGATACGGAGCACAAACTATAATGTTAATTGTGGGCCCACATATTAAACACAAACCAACCAATATTAAAAAAAAAAAGTAAAAAAGTGGAGCCCACCATCTCCAAACTCACCGGGAAATAATAAAGTTTTATAAAAGGAGCACAAACTACAATGTTATATTAATCGTGTTTTGAACATTAAAAAAAAAAAGTAAAATAAGTGGAACCCACCATCTCCAAACTCAAGGGGAAAAAAAAGTGGACCCCATATTAACAAAATCAAGCAATATAAAAAAATTGAATACCATATTAAAAAAATAAACAACGTCAAAAAAAAAAAAACGTGCAGATTTTGTATTTGTAGCAAACACTAATATAATAAAGTTTTAGATACGGAGCACAAATTACAATGTTATATTAATCGTGTTTTGAACATAGTAGGGCACTTTTTCGTCGTCCTTTTGTGGGCCCAAAAAAAAAAATTATGGGCCCACATATTAAACACAAACCAACCAATATTAAAAAAAAAAAGGTAAAAAAAGTAGAACCCACCATCTCCAAACTCACGGAGAAAAAAAAAGTAGACCATATATTAACAAAATCAAGCAATATAAAAAAAAGTAAATTTCATATTAAAAAAACAAACAATGTCAAAAAAAAAAATGTGCAGACTTTGTATTCGTAGCAAACACTAATATAATAAAGTTTTAGATACGGAGCACAAACTACAATGTTATATTAATCGTGTTTTGAATATTAAAAAAAAAGTAAAAAAAGTGAAACCCACCATCTCCAAACTCACGGGAAAAAAAAATTGGGACCCATATTAACAAAATCAAGCAATATAAAAAGAAGTGAATCACATATTAAAACAATAAACAATGTAAAAAAAAAACCTGCAGACTTTGTATTCGTAGCAAACACTAATAATATAGTTTTAGATACGGAGCACAAACTATAATGTTAATTGTGGGCCCACATATTAAACACAAACCAACCAATATTAAAAAAAGGTGTGGTCCCCATATTAAACACAAACCAGCCGATATTAAAAAAAAAAAAAGTAAAAAAAGTGGAACCCACCATCTCCAAACTCACGAGGAAAAAAAAGTGGATCTCATATTAACAAAATCAAGCAATATAAAAAAAAGTGAATCCCATATTAAAAAAATAAATAATGTAAAAAAAAAACGTGCAGACTTTGTATTCGTAGCAAACACTAATATAATAAAGTTTTAGATACGGAGCACAAACTACAATGTTATATTAATTGTGTTGTGAACATTAAAAAAAAAAAAAAGCGGAACCCACTATCTCCAAACTCTCGGGGAAAAAAAAGTAGACCCCATATTAACAAAATCAAACAATATAAAAAAAAAGTGAATCCCATATTAAAAAAACAAATAATGTCAAAAAAAAAAGTGCAGATTTTGTATTCGTAGCAAACACTAATATAATAAAGTTTTAGATACGGAGCATAAACAACAATGTTATATTAATCGTGTTTTGAACATAATATATAGCGTATATATATATATAATCACTATTCAAAGACAATTACAAACACATAAATACACTATAATCTAAAGTGTTGGATCCGTGCAGAGCACGAACCTAGGCCATCTAGTTAAAGTAGAAAATCGAATATAGCAGTTGATTAATCTGACTTTTTTTTTTAAGCTGACAGAGTACTTAAAATATTCAACATGTTTGACTTCTGATTAGAAGAATGATGAACACGTATATTAAATCAAAGTTCTATCAATACCTTAGAAAGAAAAATGCAATTCCTTTTCTTAGACTTTCCAGATTCTTGGTTTTGTCTTTGCTTACACCTTTCTTTATCACAGCTTTTTAAACGTGTGAAATATACCTTTTGTACCGACCATAGAATATAATGTCTTCTTTTTCACACCTTCTTGATTGAAAATATATTTTTTTTTTTTCATTCTTAACTAGAGGTCTCAAATTTAAGTCCTAAATATAAAATTGTCTTTATTATGGAGCACTTTACCCCTAAATATGGACTCCAGGAAAGAATGTGAATTTAATCGGGCCCAATAACGAATACTGAACACCATACGGAAAAAAAAAAAAAAATTACAAGAAAAAAAAAATTGATAACAAAATTATTGTTGTTGTGATAGATTGATTATTGTTGCAAAAAGTACTTTTGGCAATAATTTTTTTTTGTTGCATAGACTTTTCCCAAAGGCGTGCAACAACTTTTTTTTTTTGTTACCAAAATTAATTTTTGCAACAATAATCAATACTATGGCAACAAAATTAAATTTTTTAGCAACAAAAAAATTCATTTACCAACAATAAAACTAAGTTATTGCCAAATATGAAATTTTTTCTTGTCATTTTTATACTTTCTTGCAATGAAACTTCCATTTTCTATCTCTCATTTATTCTGATCCATTTATTCCTTCAATTAAAACTTGTATTATAATGCTCTTGATGCCCTTTAATCATAATACTTAATAAAAAAAAATTGAAATTGAATTTAAGATCTATGTATCGCACGACGATGCAAAAATATGTAAATAACCGGATCAATCAAAAGGTTACGACAGGTAACTTTATTTAACAGCACCGATCAGTAACCATTAGTATCCTAAATGGATGCTATAAATAACTTGCTAAATGGATTAAATCACACTGATGATGTAAAAAACTTATTATATTAGCAGCAAAGACGAATTTATGTAGAAAAATGGGGTCACGTGAACCCATGATCACTCGATTAAATTTGATATATTATGTGTATAATTATGAAAATATATATATCTAATATTAACTAAAGAAACACATGATCAAACCGGGTCGAGTGGAGCACTGGTTAGGGCTGGGTTTAATTCCTCAAAGTCGAGGGATCGAATTTGACGTGCTACACATTTTTGTTTTATTTCTAAAGTAGTCTGTAACTTTCCCCTTTTATATTATTTCTAAACCCTTTTCTTCTTTAATTTTAATTACACAACAGGCAAAAAAATATTTTCCATTTTTATATTATTTCTAATTAATTTTTTTTTCTTTATTTCTTGAAGTTCCAATTTTTTTCTTTGTATGAGCTGACATTTCCTCTTTTGTAGCTATGCATCTCTATTATGTCATTGTGATTATAAAACAACTTACTTCATTAAAAAATGCAATTAATTATCTTTTGCTTGTCAAGTTGATGTAACTATGAATTTTATGTGTTATCTTAAAAGCAATTGTGAACTCATATCCTCTTGAAATCTTGGATTCGCTTCTGATTAGCAGTGTACATAACATAAATCCTTTGTAATTTTAAATGGTTAAGTTATGTGCATTGAAAGTGTTAAAGATTATTTACACCATCAGTAACTTTGACATACTATATATAACAGGTTATTTTTTATAGTAGAGATTTACATGTTATTGCCTTATAAACTATCTAATGGTGTACGTAACTTTTTTTTTCTTTCTTATATTGCAAAAAGAAAATGTTTGTTAGCTTTTATTTAAGTTTAGTTGACATGATGTTCCTAGCTCCTTTTTGTTTATTTTTTCCTATTATTATGAATTTAAACCACGGATTAATCTTTTTTCCATCTCTAAAGTTAGAGCTTTTACAATTTTAAGTTTCAAGCTTTTCACTTTGAAAATGAAAATGCATTTATTGGAAACATTTGACTTTGACTGTTGGATAAAGCTGAAATGTGATGCTGTCTGTTTAACCAGCACTAATAAGTGACCATCCACCAGCTGTGCTTGTTTGGAATTACTTACTTTGGTCTTATATTCATAGTTATTATTGTTTAATATCACGTGGAAAAAGTAAACTGCTTATGCATAATTATAAATTAATACTATCTGATTTCACGTCCCAAAAGATTAATTAAAATTATGAGCAAAGTTTGAGCATGGTGCGAGCTCTATAGTGTAAAGTACTCGTTTACTGCAGCTTATTATGAACTTATAACTAAAATAAGTTGTGATCGATCAAATCAAATAGTAGGAGTAATTATAAGTTATAACCTGTTTGGCCAAACTTATTTTCCCCCCAAAAGTATTTATTTTTTCAATAAGTGCTTATTTTAAAAAAAGTGAGGTGTTTGGCCAAGCTCTTGGGAGAAAATAAGTGCTTTTGAGGAGTATCAGAAACAGTTTTTCAGAAGCTAAAAAAATAGTTTTTGCTCAAAAGCACTTTTTTGAAAAGTACTTTTGAGAAAAATACACATAGAAACACTTTTTAAAAGCTTGGCCAAACACTAATTGCTGCTCAAAAGTACTTTTTAAATTAATTGGCCAAACACAAACTGCTTTAGCCAAAAGTACTTTTGAAAAAAATACTTTTTAAAAGAAGCCGTTTTTAGAAGCTTGGCCAAACAGGCTATAAAGAGATTAAAAAGTAAACTACTTGTGCATTTTAAGAGCCCGTTTGGATTGACTTATAAGTTGCTTATAAGCTGTTTTCAGTTTTTTTGAGTATTTGGCTGGCCAACTTAAAGTCATTTTGTGCTAAAAATAAGCTCAAAAAAATAATTTGGTCCGTTTGACTTAACTTATCTAAAGCAGCTTATAAGCAAAAAAAAAAAAAAAAGTTGGGCAAATAACTTATAAGCTGCTTAAAATAAGCTCATCCAAACATGCTCTAAATTAATACTAGAATATATAATTCACGTCCCAGAAGATTATGATTATATTTGCCAAAAAAAAAAAAAAAAAAAAAAATATATATATATATATATATATATATATATATATATATATATATATATATATATATATATATATATAATATGATTATAAGCAAAATTTGAGCATGGTGCAAGCTCAACAGTGTAAAGTACTCGTTTGCATGCCTCTTTAAGTTAGTCACTATAAGAGTAACTATAAGGTAAAAGGCTCAACTATATCAAGAAACTTAACGAAATGAATTACATGTGCCACTCGTTACACAATACGTTTCATTACTCATTAACAGAATCCCAACTTATCTAATTAGTACCAGATTTTGCCCTCATTAAGTTCAGTAGCATATGTAAGTTTTTTTTTTTTTTTCAAGCCAACACCACGTCTCAACCAATGTAACACCCCAAATCCCACCATGAATACACTTGCACCTCTTAATTTACACAATACTTTTGGCTGATAAAAAGCAGACACAAAAACAATACAATATTTTTGAATAGTTCAAATAACAAAGCTTAAAAGGAACTTTAGTCCGTTTATTTTAACTCGTAGGATAATCCATATATTTCATATATTAATGTACGCATGAAGGTTCGTAGAATTAAAACGTTAGAGCTTATAGAAAAAAATAGCGACTTTTCAACGTTATGTTATATAGGTCTAAGAATCTTCTTGTTGTATGTGTGTTGAACCATATGAGGTCAAGCAGACACTGTAGATATTCTAGCAGTTGCAGAGGTTCTTCTTTTTCATCTTTTTGGGACCCTTGGCCTTAGTAATGGAGAGACAATGGAATAGACTGAAAAAGAAAGGCTGTCTTTTTTTTTCTTCTTTCACCTTTGGTTCTCGTCTAGGGACCCCAAACAAAAACAATAGCAAGGGAATGTATAAGAGGCTAGACTGAGTTTGATAGGAGTGACGCAGTCAAGATTTTTATTGAGACATCTCTCCATTTTAATTTATGTGATATAGTTTAATTAGATATGGAGGATGAAGAAAGGAAGAAAGACTTTTAAAACTTATGATCTAAAATAACTCATAGATATGTGTGTGGCTGTAGTTTATTTCATTAAGAGTAAAATGAGAAGTTTTCTTATTCTTTTTGGGACAAATTAAAAAAGAAAGGGTATCACATAAATTGAGACATAGAGCGTAATAAAGATAAGCATACAATAGAAGTCGGAGATTCAACATACAATTAAAAACTGATAGTATAAAAAAATTGTGCCATCAAATTACTCAAAAGATAATTATGTGTAAATCTTCATAAAGAGTGGATTGTGAAATGAGTTTTAAGTTTTATATATGGTTACACCCATTATTAGGTCATTCAAATGATATTTTTAGGCAAGCATCTTTAAATTTAATAAGTTATATAATCATTAGTGTATGAAAATGTTTACAATGTAATAAGGTGATATTTATATGTTATGAGAGATAGCATGTTTTATTTTCAAGATCAATATACCTTTATTTTTAAGAGATTTACCCATCGATATTTGTTGAATGACCTAATAGATGATGTAATCGGAGTATAATTTTTATTGAAACGGCCAACTAGCTTATCAATATGGCCGAAGTATACACTACCTATACACTTCGGCTGTATATGTTATGTATAAGTATGTATAAGATATGTATATTTAGTATAAGGTGTACTTTTTGGCTGTATGTGGTGTGTACAGGTACGTATAGTATATATATATTTAGTAGAAAGTATACTCTACTTATACAACGTGTACATATTTTCTAAACTAGATGACTGAGTAATATTTAACTATAATTTTCTATTGTATTTTTATTTGTTATAGCCCTAGTGGCAGCGTTTACTAGGTCACCATTAATTCTTATTTAGAAAAACTTATCTATAATTATCTTATAATACGTCTGTATAAATATTTTTTAGACTTATTAAATACTCCATCTGTTTCAAATTATGTGAACCTTTGACTATTGGAAAGTCTAGGAGGTGGTTCTTGATCAAGTTTTTCTTATAATTTTTTTAAAATTATTTGATTTATAAATTATCATGACTTATACTCCCTCCATCCCAAAAAAATTGTCCTCCTTTGACTTGACACAAAGTTTAATAAATAAAGAAAGACTTTTAAAATGTGTGGTTCAAAATAAGCCTTAGATATTTGTGTGGCTATAAATCATCCTATAAAGTTAAATTGTTTCTAAATATAGAAAGGTAACAATTTTTTTGGGACAGACTAAAAAAAAAAAGAGGACAACCTTTTTGGGACAAAGCATAAAAAGTAGTACTTTCTATGTAGCTTCTAACTGTATAAATTTTATTTTTACAAGCTTAAAAAATTTATGTCAAAATTTACGGTCAAAATTATAAAGTTTGACTCTCATAATTCTAAAAAATTCAGATAAATTGAAAGTTGAAGCAGAGGGAGTAGAACTTAAACTCTTTAAAAATAAGATAAATTATTTGTTTGAGTAACTTGATAGAACAATAGTAGTGAATACATATAGGGAAAAGGGTAAAAGGGTCAAATATACCATTCTATTTTAGTTTATTGTCTAACTTTGCCCTCCGTTAGTCAAAGTAGTCAAATATACCCCTCATTTCTAACATATGCCTACATAAACAAGTCTAGTCATTAGAATTGAGTGACATGGACGCTACATGACATTTAACTTATTTTATGTGGTGCCTACGTGACAATTTTTTAAAAAACAATCTAGAAAATTGATATTTTTTAAAACAAATCTAGAAAAAAATGGCTTTTCTTACAAATCTGAAACTTTTTTTTGTTTTAATAAAACCCGTTTTTTTAAAATATATTCTCGATTGGATATTTTAGTTAAAAAATCTGGAAAATGATTATTATTTTTTTAAATCTAGAAAACTGTAAAGTATTTTTTTTTTTAAATCTGGATTAATTTTGAAAAATCTGAAAAACTGATTTTAAGAAAAAATCATTTTCCCAATTTTCCAGAATATGTTTTTATTTTTTATTTTTTATGAAGAGGGTTTTATAAAGTAAAAAAAAAAACAGATTTTTAATAAAAGTCATTTTTAATAGATTTGTTTTTAGACAAATCAATTTTCCAGATTGTTTTTTAAAAAAGTGTCACGTAGGCACCACATAGAATAAGTTAAATGTCATGTGACGTCCATATCACCCAATTCAATAACTAGACTTGTTTATGTGAAAATATATTAGAAATAAGGGATATTTTTAAAATTTTGTTAATGATAGGAGTATATTTATAACGAAAGGGATATATTTGATTATTTTGGCTAACAGACAATAAAGCTAGCCAATAAATTAAAGTGGAAGGTATATTTGCCCCCTTTTCCCATATATATATATATGAGTTAAATTCTAGTCTAGTAGAATGTTTGATTTGAATTCCATCAAATCCAGAAGGGTACAAGTATTCTCTGGCATATCACCGTAATCAACTGCGCCGGAAAATGATTGCACTTTTGAATATTAAGAAATTCTCTGTCCCTGTAAAAGGTCAAAAGTACATACATCTTTGTGAAACCAAAAATAATATTATATCTTTTTGTCTCCCTTTTATGTTCTATCTTCAACACCCTCAACAACTCCTGCTACTCATGCTTATCCATATAATAATATATTTTGTTTTATTTAATTACATGTTAATGCATATATATTTGTATTTTGATAATCTTATTTATTTATAGTAGCTATTTTTTTTTTCAAATTGCTTGACTTTTTCGTTTTCGTTAATTTCACTTTCATACTGCTTTGAATTATTTGTCTTTATATGACCTTTTTTGCTATGCTTTCTCTTGAGTCGAGAGTCTTTTGAAAATAATCTTCCTTTTTTTCAAGGTAGAGATAAGACCTGCGTATATTTTACCTTATCCAGACCTCACATAGTGAAATTTCACCGAATATGTTATTACTGTTGTTATATATTTAATGCATATTATTAATATATTACTAGTATTATTAATTTTCGATTTACTAATTCTACTTGTTATATATTATTGTGCTAGTCATGAGTGACAATCATGGATGGAACTAGGTATCGAAAAGGGGTTCATTGGTCCAAAAAATTATATTATATATAGGTCAAAATTATTTTCTATGAGATAGTAGGTGTTGAATTCCTTTGACTGCTTTGTATATATATTTACTTTTTCATATTTTAAGTTTTCTTATTGAAAATTTTGGCTATTAGAGATTTTAACAAATGAATTAAAAAAGAATATATACAGACGTGGCACATTTGAAATTTAAACCGATGCTTCTTTTATGCTATGGTTGATTTAAAGAGAGTACTAGAAATTTATTTTTATTCTATTTGTGCAGTATAATCTTTTGTGCGGTGTCAAAGTAATAAT
The DNA here is from genome assembly GCF_019175385.1 of Lycium barbarum. NCBI lineage: Eukaryota > Viridiplantae > Streptophyta > Magnoliopsida > Solanales > Solanaceae > Lycium > Lycium barbarum. The sequence continues at coordinate 124,121,313 of NC_083346.1, forward strand.
TATTTTACATTAACAGATGGTCAAGGGGGGATAATGACTGTAAAAGTTTGTGTAAAATGAAGAATTACCTCCTTTTCCTAGACAAATAAACTTTGACATTTCAAATTTTGTAACTTTAAGTCTTTTCATGATTTTCAATTCTACATCAGTCCAGTGGATACATATTCTCTGCGAAAATAAAAGTTGTTCCAATTCATTGTAAATATTTTGAAAAAATCTTAGATCTAGTAAATAAAGTACAGCCACAATTGCTGTCACATATATACAAGGAACAAATAGACCATCAAATATAGTTATTTGTATTTGTAATTAAACAAGAAACTTTGTTCAACGAAAAGGCAGACCCCTTTCATTCAAGAATATTCCCCAAAATTCCCCTCCCTTTCGTATTTCTCTTTCGTTTGAGGAAAAGTTATAGTAATTGTCTTACAATAGATAGTGGAAACATTACTATTTGCAGTCAAATTGCACTTTAGTCATTGCAGTTGTGACCAGTAAAGTTTCATTATATATACTCCCTCCGTTCCAATTTATGTAAGGTTTTATTATTTGGGAAGTCAGACAATTTTTTTTTTTTAATTAAATTTTTTTTTAACTCTTTCCATATATTGTGAATTGCTAATTATATAGACTTATAGTTCTTTTTATATGTAGTTTTCAAACATGCAAATTTTATGTTAACATACTCGATGAACCTATGTTTGATATTGAGTAAAAGATTACCTGCTTTGAACCTCGTACTCCGAACCCCTCATATTAATTGAGATAGAGGGAGTAACTTTTTTCAACCCTCTGGTTCCAACTGGATTATCTCTAGATGCATGGGATACTAGGAGCCGTTTGGCCATGAATAAGGTTTGAAGATATTTTAAATCAGTATTTTTACTTATCTGGTCCATTATTTCAACTTCAAACTTGAAATATAAAATTTGAAGATTGAAAAGCATTTTTTTGTTTTTGTTTTCGTTCACAAAACTTCAGTCCTGTTTTCAAGTTTAAACACAAATTCAATTGCCAAATTTCATTTTTCAAATACTAATTTTTCCCTTTAAATCTCAACCAAGTGATGTCCGAACGCCTACTAATAACAGTAAAAGATTCTACTACATGAGCAATGGGGCATAAGACTTTTTTCAAAAAACTCAGAAACTGAATTTGTTTCTGGGAAACAACAAACAACACTAACAATAATTACGTTTCAGTCTAAAAAAAGTTGGGTTCAATTTATCGCAACTCCTCTTTTATTCAAATTTGAGACCGACAATATGAGCAAGCTCAAACAGATAAGTTGAAAAACAACAAACAAACGCCACCTAAAGGTTTTCCTTAAATCCTGAGGTTTAAAGACCCAAACAAGGAAACCTGAGAATTAGGGAATGTGTGTGTGTATTGGTTTACGTGTTAGTAATAGTCAGTCAAACTCATGTACTATTCCTCATGATTAATGACTTCAAATTACATTTAAGTGTAAACTTTTCTTACAGCACACTAATTTGGTATATAGAGATTTATAGTAGAAAACTAATACTCCTTTCGTTCATTTATATGATATCTTTTTATTTACAGCCTGTCTACATTTTTTTATTTTGGAAATAATTTGACTTCAAGCTTCTTATTTTTCTCCTAAAATAAGAAGTAATACTTTTTACCATTACATAAAATAGAACGGTAAGTCGTAACACTTTTCAATAAAATAATTTTATCTAATGAAATCAGCAAGAGAGAAAACTAAACCCTAGAGTGCCAAAAAGTGAGTATGTTAAATGATTTTTTCCTCAGTTGAATGAATATATGCACACATATTATTTTTACTTTTTTTCTGATCTAATCCAGTTTACTCAAAAAAAACTCTGAATGAGTCAAAAAGCATGTCAAAAATTTCACAATTCCGGCTTTATGCTTCTCCACAGTCCACACACACACACACTACTACTACTATAAAAAACCAAAGTTATCTCAGTTTCTCACTTGCTCATACCACTACAAAACTCACAAAATTTAGTAAAGGAAAAAAACCCAACTCAAAGTTAAAAGATAAAAAAACTTCAGTCAAATCAACAAAATTTTGACTGAAGAATATTTGTCAAAGAATCTCCAGAACATTTTTCAGAAAACCTCTTAATCAACAATCTTTTTTACATATATCATCATCATATATTCTTCCTTTTCTCATCAAGATTCCACCTTTAACTTTTAAAAAAAAAGATGTATCAAATTCCAAGTTTTTATGAACTAGGAAGCACATGTTCAGATTCATACAATAATTTTCTTCATGGGATAATAAACTCATCATCGGGTGAAATGTTTAATAATGTGGAAAGTTCAAGTGTTAGTCCAAGATCAATGGCTGAAGCTAAAGCAATTGCAGCTAATAAGAGTCATAGTGAAGCTGAAAGAAGGAGAAGAAAAAGAATCAATGGCCATCTTGCTACTCTACGAACCCTTCTTCCTAACACTGTCAAAGTAAGTTTTTTTTTTTTTTTTGACTCATAAATTATTGCAATCAGTGGCGGAGCCAAGATTTTCACCTAAGGGTTTCAAAAAATATGAAGAAGTAAATACACAAAGAAGCCAAGAGGATTCAACATTTACTATATATACATAGAAAATAATTTTAATCTTGTATATACACTATGATTTTTCCTGGAGCCTACCCAGCTCCTCCCTTGATTGCAACTATATATGATACGTCATAGTTTAGAACTGGAAAATGGAGGGGTTGGATCAAGTTAATAAGCGGCTCATAAATCCAATTCGTTTAAGCTTAGACATGTTGAGTGACCTAATAAATTGTGGTTAGGTTTTGCCACCTCTTTGCACAGTGAATTAGAGGCACACATGCTCAAGGGGCGGTGGTCAGTTGAACACTTTTTGCCAAAAAAATTATACTATATATGTAGCTTAAATATTAGTACTTCACAGGCTTAATGGGATTTCTGACTTCACCACTACCTTTATTAAAAACTGGTTAAAAATTGTTATGCACCTCTATGCATTGCAGTCATATAGATTCATGAAGGTCAATTGAATACTTTTCGCCAAAAAATTATAGTGTATGTTGATCCAATATTACTACTTTTTATAGTACACATTATATAAAATCATGAGCATCTTCACGAAATTCTTGGCTTCGACGATACTGCTTCTTACTTTAATATTTTGTGAACTTGAAAATATAATGTGTGTTTAGTTCAACAATCATGAAGCCCCTAGACCCTAATAGTTTCTTTGCTTTTTTGCTCTTACACACCAGACAACATGTCATAGATAGGTTTCATATGTTGTTTGTAGAGTGGAGTCTTTTTGGTGCAATTTAGGATAGAATGTTAAGTTCTTCATTCATTATGATGTTTTTGGCTCATTTAGCTGTTTTCTTCCCTAAAAGTTATATGCTCCTATCCTATGTTAGTTTGATGTAGTTAGATCATATCAGTACTTCCTTTTATCCCTTTTATCAGTCACTTAAGTCGAATAATTTTGTCAAAAATACTAATTAGTCACTTTCAAACCAAGAACATATTAATACTATTTTTGTCCTGATTCAGCCTTTACTATTTCAAGAAGACTCATGATCATTAATTACTCTATTATAAAAGAGAAATATGCAGCTTAGTCAAATACCTCTTATAGGTGTTGCTATTGAATAATTTTCGTAATGATTGTGTCTCGCTTGAAATAATACCACATTTTCACGCTCAAAAAGTCACTTTTACACGTGAGTCTCCACAATGGCCGACGTAGTGTACAAGTTATATCCGAACTCAATTTTTGTTCCGACTCTGTATATATATTAATTAAATCTTACTGATTAAACAAGTTTTAATAATCTGTTTCAATTCAGTAACTCAAATGTAATGTGGTAATATTTCGTACCCAACACATAAAGTTCAAATATCTGATCAGCCTATATCTCGAACAAACTTTTACATAACAACCTTCAAAAATAAATGAGAAAATTAGCTAACTTCATTTTTGGTCGTGCAAAATTGGCAGACAGACAAGGCATCTTTACTAGCAGAGGCAGTAAGGTGTGTGAGAGAGCTAAAAAAGACGACATCAGAACTAGGAGTAACAACAATGTCCGACGACGACGACAATGACGATGATCACACAACATTAGTGAAGAAATTAATGTTTCCAAGTGAATCAGACGAATTAAACATAAGTTACTGCAATAATAGTAGTGATTCTGATGGAACATTAATAATAAAAGCATCAATGTGTTGTGAGGACAGGCCAGAAATTATGATGGATTTAAGAAGGGCATTGAGTACTGTACAAGGGAAAGTGGTTAGAGCTGAAATGTCAACAGTTGGAGGAAGAATTAAGTGTGTTTTGTGGCTAGAAATGTTAGAAAGTGGGTGCAAAGAAGGGCTATTAGTGCAATTGAGAAGAGCATTGAAAGTGGTTATGGACAAGGCTAATTTTGGCCCACAAAATATGGGCCAGGATTTGTTGGGGAACAAACGTCCTCGTTTATTAGGGGGACCAATGAATTATGTTTGAAAAGTTGGACAACTCTAGCGAGACAAAGATTTGTGGACATTATGATGAGAGAGTGCAGAATGATGTTAATTGTGGCAAAGAAAAGGTAATAGGGGTTAATTTTAGTTTCCTTTTTTGTGAGTTTGTTTGTCGTTTTGTTTGTCTTGTTCTTTGAGTGTTTTTGTATAATTCTTTTTTCTTCTTTGGATTTGAGTTAAGTGAGTTTTTGCCTATCCTACTTGGATTTTGGAGTAGCACTTAATTAAGTTGTACTTAATCCTAATGTAGATGGAGTTTTATGAGTAAAAATGGCGTCAGCTGGCTACATTTTAGTCCGCTTTTTAATGTTCAGTTATCATTTCAAAACTATTCATGGTTAGATAGTGTTCTTACAAAGACATTTGCTCTTATTTTCTTTGTTTAAAAAGCAGCAAAGAGTCGCTTCTTGATCTTTTCCACTTTTTTCTCCTGATTTATTCTTTTGGTGTTTGAACTACACATGTTTCATGGAATTTGAATTGCTACAATTCAAACTAAAGAATTTTTTGAAGTTTGAATTGCCACAATTCAAAATCCGACAAATGTTTCATCCTTATGTTTACAACAAAAACTTATAATAAACAGAGTGGGCAATAGATAAATGCGTTAAGAAGTAGAAACGTATTGCATCACATTATATTAACCTCAAAAGATACTAAAACAATCAACGCGTAATACTCAAGAAAGTACAAATGATACGATACACCATAAGAATCACTCAAAACATTGAAATTAAAGTTGAAAAAAAGAAAGAAAAACGGACAAATAGGGTAATTAAGACAACTAATATGTCACACAAGATTAGTTGGATGGAGGAGGTGAAAGTGTAGGCATGTTTGGAATTGTGGGAATGTTTGGAAGTGACGGCATGTTGGGAAGTGGATTCATCGAAGGCATTGGTGGCATTGTTGTAGGCAAGTTGGGAATATTTGGCAATTGTGGCATTGTTGGCTTTGGCAATGATGGGATTGTAGGCAAGTTGGGAAGTTGCATTAGGCTACGAGCAGCATGACTTGTGGATATGCTTGATAAGGACAATAATGCTATTATCAAGAATAGGATTGAGCAGTTGCTAGAAGTAGCCATTTAAATTTGCTATATTTCTTTGTTCTAAGGTAAGTTGTGTTTTGACTTGAGTTGATGAGATTGATCATTACTAAAGGGTATATATAGGTGAAGTTCTTGAGGGACTACTAGAATTTGGTGAAATGTTGGGTGAGGAAACATGTGCTATAAATTCTAACTACTCTATTGTTAGTAATATATCTTCTATAATGTTGGTTTGAGGAAACATGCACAAACTTATAAGTTGAGAATTTTTTTCTGAAAGTAGTTATGCATAGGTGAAGTTTGGATCAACCATATTTGGTGGACAATTTATACAAATTGATGAAATCAAACGCTTAAAATATTTTGTATACTAATATTCTCTATTAGTTGGCACTAATGGGATTACTAAAACAATAAATAGGAATTAGCGACAGATAACTTGTGTTGTTAAACAACAAAATTCGTCGCTAATCCTAATTGAAAATGGCTTAGCATAGACTATCAAAAATTAATATTAGCTACGAGCGATATTAGCGATAAATTTGTAACTAATTTCTCAATTTTCAGTCGATTAGGATGGTACTCTTGAACTGCTCTTCATGCACATACGGGATCATAGACTCATAGTATTGTCCTCTTGAGTAGCATGCCCAACAAACCACGAAAATAATTAACTTGCTTAATATTGTTTGCTTTTATTATTTTTGCCAATAGTTTCTCCTATATTGGGCAATTTGTCTATTGATCCTTCCAATTTTGTTCAACTACCTTGGACATGTGCGCGCTTGCGTAATTAATGAAAGACAAATAACTAATTAGCTCAACAATATTTTGTAATATGCTTCTTAGGAGCTAAAAGTAGCAGCAATACTAATAGTACAAGCATTATAAGATTAAGCAAATGTTTTTTTTACTCAAATGAATCGTTTTTTTTTCACATGGACCGATTTAGATTACAAAATCAATAGTGATCGTTCAACTTATTTGAAATAATTTGAATTGTCACGAAATTTAATTAGAAATAAATAAAGCCTTTTGAATTTTATGATCTAAAATATGTCATGACATTTGTGCCAATAGCTATGCAATCTTCAAAAGTTGAATCATTAAACATGACATAACATATTTGTGTGCTCTAAAAGTTTTCAAATTTTGAAGTTTATCATTTTTTTAGAACGGATTAAAAAAGAAAACGTGTCACATAAATCTGGAACGGAGGGATGCGAGTAGCGGTTGTTAGTCTAAGGAGATGTCTAGGAAAAGATATAAATTTTTTGTAAATGAATCGCAATATAAGTATTTAATATTTGGGAAGTCTTTGAGAGTTTTTTCCAAATCAAACGAGAAAAAGCAAAAAAAAGAAATTTGTTGAACAGTTCTTTATGTTTTGGCATTCAAAAACAACAGACTAAAATAATAAAAAGAAATCGTCGCCTGAGAGATTCGAACTCTCGCGGGGAAACCCCATGTACTTAGCAGGCACACGCCTTAACCACTCGGCCAAAGCGACTTAATGATGTGCTGCTTCTGATTTAACTAAATCATCATTATCATTTATGTTCTTTTCTCCATCTAGTGTTCAGTTGCGGAGTTGGAATTTTCTCTCAGAGTGTTCAAAACATATGTATATATATATAAAGTAAACACGCAAAGAAGTCAAGGGGATTCAACATCTACTACATATACGTAAAAAATGATTTTAACCTTACATATATATAGTGTAATTTTTCATCAAAGGGGGTTCATAACTACTTGGATCTGCCCTAGTAATAACACATAATTTTTTCTATAATCGATAAATCTTCGAGAAGCAATGATATATAATTTGAAATTCGTTGAATAATGTGATAGTAATTCCTATACATATTTCACTTAATTAAATATTAAAATCATACTCCCTCTGGATCAAAAAGAGTGTCCACTTAGCATTTTCTTTCTTGAGTCAAAAAGAGTGTCGACTTATCAAATCAAGAAATAATTAATTTTATTTTTCAGATTTACTCCTATTAAGCGCATGCTATGTGATCAAATCTCAATACTTATTTAATTAGGGACAGTTTAGTCAAATTACCTATTTTTTTAGGAGATAGTATTTTTTAAGGGATGTACAAATGGCTAAGTGGACACATTTTTAAGGGATGTACAAATGGCTAAGTGGATACTCTTTTTGATCCGGATGAAGTTATAAATCTAATTCGTAATATGCGATTTAGATGTCACATGCACATTTTACTTAGAAAAATTGGGATGACGGTAGTAGCGGTTTAAATCTTGTTTTTGCACTCTCCTTTTTTGTGTTGGTATAACAAAATACGTAGTTTTTGTTTTACCTATTATCAATTCTAGATTGTATGTTCCTGACACGAGTAAATCTTGAATGTATTCGCAATTTCTAGCCAGCTAATGGAAAAGACTATTCAAGAAAGATAAAGTACTTAGAGCTCGTTTGGTAGGAGGTCTAAAATAAAATAGTCATGGTATTATATGTGGTATTATTTTATATCATGTTTACTCTCTGATACTTAATTTGGGGTCAACTAATCCGGATCCCGGCTCAAAAGTCCCACTATGTGTGTAGAGCTTCCTATCAATAGAGACTCTATTCACCAGCTCAAACTCGAGACCTTTGATTAAGGAGGTACCGAGGGAGGGAATACTTACCCCACCACAACTTTTGGTAGTATAATCTTATATTTATTATTTGATAATTTGAATAAACTGTTGGTGGAGCCAGAATTTTTAGTATATGGGTTATGGATTATAATATTTTTTGTTTAATGTGTTATGAATAGACTATTTACATATATTGAATGAAGTTTTTAACATAAATACAAAGTTTGAGCCTTATAAGCTAGTGAATTTTGTTGAACCCGTAATCATAATGTTGGCTCCGCCAATGCTGTTAAGAAGGATAACGAAAATAAAACCGCATGAACCATTCAAAAGCGAAGTGATAACCAAAAATGATTTAAAAGACAGTAGACAGAAATAACTAGTAGCAATAGAAAAATTACATCAAACTCTGCTTCACAATCAAGACATAAGCACACAAAGAATATAAAAGACAGTAAAAATAAACTCCAGAACATTGGAGAAGCTGAAATGAAACAATACACCAATTAAGGTAAAACAACAACTACTAATATAGTAGGACGGAGATGAAAGATTAATTAGTTGGATGGAGGAGGTGAAAGTGTAGGAACTGTGGGAATATTTGGAAGTGAGGGCATGTTGGGAATGGCAGGCATTGGTGGCATTGTTGTAGGCAAGTTGGGAATATTTGGCAATTGTGGCATTGTTGGCTGTGGCAATGATGGGATCGTAGGCAAGTTGGGAAGTTGCATTAGGCTACGAGCAGCATTACTTGTAGATATGCTTGATAAGGACAATAATGCTATGATCACGAAAAGGATTGAGCAATTGTTGGAAGCAACCATTGTGTTAATTTGCAAGATTAATTGCTCTTTATTCTAAGGAAATTAAGTTGTGTTTTGATTTGAGTTTGAGTTTGATCATTTACTAAAGGGGTGTGTGTATGTATATATATATATATATATATATATATATATATAGGGAAAGTTGTTGAAATACCAGCAGGATTAGTGTATGAGATGTGAGATGATTGGTGTAGAGGCGTGACAACTCTATTGTTAGTTCACCTTCCTAAATGTTGGTTTATGGAAGATGTACGTATGAACCTTTAAGTCGAGAGGTATTCTGAAAGTTGTTATGCACAGATGAAATGTGGATCAACCATATTTGGTGGACAATTCATACAACACTAATTGATAAAATCAGTTGTATTTAAATGTATTTTTTAAGTTTTATTCTGTATTGATTGGTGATAATGGGATTAAGATATAGTACTCCTGTACCGGTCTTCATGCACATATAGGATTCATACTATTGTCCTCATGAGTCACTAACAAAACTAAAAAAAAACTTAGAATTACCTACGAACTTCGTCGCTAATCTCTCCCTAAATCGCTCGTAGTTAATAGAATTTTTTGATAATCCATCGCCGAATAGAATTAACGACAAATTTTGTTGTCTACTTACAAAATTCGTCCGTAGCTAATATATGTTTTTTTAATAGTGCTGGTAGCATGTCTAATAAACCACGAAATGACTAGGAGTAACTTGTTTATTGTTTCTTTGGTTTGCTCTTTAGCTTATAGTTTCTCGGACAGAATTTTCAGTTGATCCTTCTAAATTGGTTCAACTACCTAGGAGATGTGTGCTTGCCTAATTAAGAATGGTCAAATAAGTAATGAGCTACACTATTGTGCAATATGCTTCATGGGGAGCTAATTAAACATAGCAGTAATATGAAGTATTATTCCTACTATATTAAGCAAATGTTTGGATTCTTCGCCTTTTAAAAAGAAGTTAAAACTGAAATTTGAATGTGGATATATATCAGATTTTAATATTTGTTCATGTAATATTAATATCCTCTTTTTCTTTTCTTTAAAAAATCAAAAGGGAACCAAGTTTAAGGGGGAGGTTTACTCCTATATGCAGTCTTTTTTCACAGGGACCCATTGCTAGATTACAAAGTCAATAGTGATCATTTTGACATAATTTGAATTTAAATTAACACGAAGTTTAATCACAAAGAAATGTAGCATTTTGAATCTTTATATCATAATATTGTGTTGGTAGCTAACAACTTTCGAAAGTTATAGTCTTAAACATGACATAACATTTTGCGTGTTCTAAAAGTTTCTAATTATAGATACAATATAACGTGATAGCTAATTATTCAACTTTTAAATTATGTTATTTTTCAGAATAGATTGAATAAGAGTTATGTCACGTAAACTTGGAAAGAAGGAAGTAGTGATTATTAGTCTAAGGAGATGTCTAGGAAAAGCTGCAATAAAATTTGTGAATGAAACGTAATATAAGTGAAGATTCATTAGTATTTAATATTTAGGAATTCTTTTTCAAATCAAACGAAAAAAAAAAAAAAAAAACAAGAAATTTGTTTAACGTTCTTTATGTATGGCTTCCAAAAGGAAGAGATGAAAATAAGAAAAAAGAAATCGTCGCCTGAGAGATTCGAACTCTCGCGGGGAAACCCCATGTACTTAGCAGGCACACGCCTTAACCACTCGGCCAAAGCGACTTAATGATATTGAATGGTGTTTCTGATAATTTGACTAAATCTTCACTATCATTTAAGTTCGTTTCTCCATCTAGTGTTCATCGGCGGAGTCAAAAAATTTCCTAAGAGGGTTCAAAATATAAAAAAAGTAAACACGCGAAGAAGTTAAAGGGATTCAACATCTACTACATATACATAAAAAAAATGATTTTAACCTTACATATATAGTGGAACTTTTCGTCAAAGGAGGTTCATAACCACTTGGCTCTGCCTTGGTAATAACACATAGGAGTATCTTTTTCTATGATCGATAAATCTTCGAGAAGCAATGATATCTAATTTGAAGTTTGGTGAGTAATGTGATATTAATTTTTTTTCCATCTATTTTATAACAAAATACCTAGTTTTTGTTTTACCTATTATCATTTCTAGATTGTATGCTCCCGACACGAGTAAATTTTTAATTGTATTAGCAATTTCTAGCCAGCTAATGGAAAAGAATATTCAACATAAAGTACTTAGAGCTTTGGTAGGAGGTTTTAGATAAAATAATCATAGTATTATATGTGGTATTATTTTGTACCATGTTTACAGTCCGATACTTAATTCGGGGTCGACTAATTCGGATCTCGGCCCAAAAGTTCCACTATGTGGGTAGTGCTTCTTATCAATAACAACCCCATTCACATGGCTCAAACTCGAGACCTCTGATTAAGGAGGTATCGAGGGAGGGGTACCTACCCCACCACAACCTTTGGTAGTATAATCTTATAGTTATCATTTGATAACTTGAATAAAGTGTTGGTGAAGCCAAAATTTTTAGTTTATGGGTTCTGGATTACATTAACTTTTGTATAATGTGTTATGAATAGATTATTTATACATATTGAATGAAGTTTTTAACACAAATGCAAAGTTTGAGCCTAAGCTACTGGATTTTGCTAAACCCGTAATCATGATGCTGGCTCCGCCCATTGTTAAGAAGGATAATGAAAATAAAACTGTATGAATCATTCAAAAGCGAAGTGATAACGAAAAATGATTTAAAAGACAGTAGACAGAAATAACAAGTAGCAATATAAAAATTACATCAAAGTCTGCTTCACAATCAAGATATAAACACACAGAGAAGTCAAAAGACAGTATACATCACCCTGAAAAAAAACTAGAAAACATTGGAAAAGCTGAAATGTAACATTACACCAATTAAGGCAAAACAACAACTACTAATATAGTAGAATGGAGATGAAAGATAATTAGTTGGATGGAGGAGGTGAAAGTGTAGGAATTGTGGGAATACTTGGAAGTGAGGGCATGTTGGGAATGGCAGGCATTGGTGGCAGAGTCATTTTCGGTACAGAGGGCAATGTAGGCAAAGATGCACCGCTTGGCAATGGTGGCATTGCTGTAGGTAAGTTGGGAATATTTGGCAATTGTGGCATTGTTGGCTGAGGCAATGATGGGATCGTAGGCAAGTTAGGAAGTTGCAGTAGGCTACGAGCAGCATGACTTGTCGATATGCTTGATAAGGACAATAATGCTATGATCACGAAGAGGATTGAGCAATTGCTGGAAGCAGCCATTGTTGTATAATTAACTAGATTGCTTTCTTTTACAAGAAATAATGTTATGTTGTGACTTGAGTTGATGAGATTGATCATACTAAAGGGTATATATAGGGAAAGTTCTTGAGGGAGTAGAAGGATTTGGTGAGATGTTGGCTGAAGAAGCATAACCTCTAATTTCTAATTACTCTATTGTTAGTTAATCTTCATGAATGTTGGTTTGAGGACCATGCTCCAACTTTTAAGTCAATAAGTTTTCTAAGAGTAGTTAGCATAGATAAAATTTGGATCAACCATATTTTGTGGACAATTGAGTAACACAGTAACCAAATTAATCCAAATTAATGTCGCGTAGGACCCATTAAGTGTGAGTGCTCCGTACCAAGGGCTTCTTCAGAACTCGAGCCCGAAACATTTGGTTACGGGTGAAAGAATGTCATCCATCCGACCACACCCGTGTAATTGTTTATTGTTTCTCTTTTTAAATCTGCTAGTAGTTTCTTGTATAGGACTGTTGTCTATTGATCCTTCCGATGTTGTTCAACTACCTAGGCGATGTTTGCTTGCCTAATATATGATTGTCAAATAACTAATCAGCTCAACAGTATTAATCTAACACAGTTACATGTGTGTGTTAATGTCCTCGGAAGAAATACAATATGCTTAATTCTTAGGGAGCTAAACATAGTGAACTCATAAGTACTATATATTCCTCTTGATTAAGCAAATGCTTGGGTTCTTTACTTTTTAGGAACAAGTCAAAAAATTCTGAAAAATGAATGCGAATTAATCAAATGGCATAATACATAAACAGCAGGCTCTCAAATTTGGGCTCAGCTGGCAAGTATATCCTCCAACTTTGAGTGTGCACAAGTACCCCTCAACTCGTTTTAAGTTGAACATGTAAACACAAATGCTGATGTGACACATAAATTTTGAAGGTGTCTAGATTATCATTTTGTAAGTTGGAGTGTTCAACTGACAAAGTGGAGACAAATTGAGGCGTGCACACCCAAAGTTAGAGGGCATACTTGTCAGCCGAGACCAAATTTGGAGGTCTGTTTGTTGACACCCAATTTTGTCCCTCTCCTATTTAATTTAACCGGGGTTTCTAAATTTACTGACGAGCTAAGTACTTTATTTTCACTACTATTATTTTCGCTACTTTTATCTTTTAACATTATAAGTATTACTTTATCACAGATTTTAAACGGTTAGTCATCGTTTCATTTTCCGGGTTTGGAATCGTTAAATTGATTACAAGACAACATTTTTTGCAAAATATTTATTTCTTCTACATATTAATTATTAATTACATAATATATTATACCAGTTAGAATCCCAAAAAATAATTAAATAGCGGAGGAAGGACCAATATTTTTCAGCCAAATTAATGGCCCAAAATACAAATATAATATTATTTCCCTACGCAACTAAACAACCCCACATTTAAATACCCAACCCACATTTTAACCCAACTAAAATACTAAACGGACCAGCCCATTACCCCTAAATAAACGGACCAGCCCACATCACAATTTTACCCGACCCGGTCCAATTCCCCCTAAAACCTAATTCCCTCCCTCTTTCTTTCCTTTCCCTTTCCATTTTCTCCCCTTCTTTTCCGCCTCCCTCTCTCTCTCTTTCCCTTTCCACCACCGCCGCTCACCCCTCTCTCTTTTCTCTCACCTCCGCGACCAAATCCTGGCCGCCTCACCCACTATTCCCTGTTCCCCGCTTGTTCCCCACACTTGTTCCCTCGTTCCCTCTCTCTCCCGCTCCTCCTTCCCCCCTTTCCTCGGCACAAAAAGAAACAAAACCTATAAGAAGAGAGAGGAGGAAGAGAAAAGGGGGATCGAAAAAGGAAGAGAAGAAAAAAAACAAGGATCTGGAACCAAAACCCACTGAAAAAAAAGAAAGATCGCAAAAGAAAGGGGATTCAGAACTTTAGAGAATAATTCAGTGTTTCTGGGGGATTATTCAGTGTTTGGGAGGAAAACACTGATTGGGGGGATTTTTGGCTCTTGAATGGTTTATTTGTTTTAGGAACAAGAAACCCGAATCAACGGAGAAGATTTAGAACCGAAATCCCTACCAAAGCATCAATCTTAATCAACAAAGACAGCGAACGATTACTCTATTAGCCTTTCATTTTCTGTTTAAAACTTTAATTTCTTCAGTTGATTTTGAGTTCGTCTTGTTCGAAACATAGATTCGACGACCTCGACATCCCAGTTCATTGCGCACAAAACAGGTAAACTTCGATACCTTTATTACTTCGAGTCTTTAATTTCTGCTTTGGTTAAATTTTTTTAGCTGGTTCTGCTATTTTTATGTTATGTAGTTTCTTTGTCGTCACATTATTTTCTGATATTTTGGGATATTGTTAGGATAGGATAGTAATTGCTAAAGTGAGTCCGAAAGGTGGACATTGTAATTTAGGATGGCTTAAGACTAAATTTCCAGGACTTAGGATGCATTTAAACCGAATATACATAGGATATACAATGGATTATCAAGATAAGAAGAAGATATACATTCAATATATATATGATATACACTTTTACTCTATCTGTTCAAAAAATATATCCTGTCATGAATGTAATCTGCTTTGAACTGGTAATTGTATTTCACATTTAGTTATGTATGTAGCATGTTCTGTTATGGAATTATGATAGGCATTAACATATTTAGATATAATTCTTGTCTTAATATGCACTGGAAATCAAGTTGATTAGTCTGCTATCACACTTAGGTGGAAATCTGGCTTAGCTGTTCAAATGATTGACTCGGAATGATTGCTTGAGTACTGGTTTAGACCATGTGAGGTCTTGACATAACTGTCCTTAAACTAAGAGTCTATGTGAAATGTTATTTGCTTGTGTGCACTCTTAAGGTGATCAGTGATGCTTGATGATTTAAAAGACCTCTGATGACTGTTGTGATAACCTTATTTAGAATCATAACAGCTCAAGTATTTTGACCATGGAGTTTTGGGGACACAGTTTAGATAGATTGAGGTGCTCATGAGGAAATTTGGTTTATAAGACTTGGTCTTCTCTTGTTCTTAAATAATCTGATCTGAGATTTATATATTGTCTTAGTCTGAATCTGTCTACTGCATTTGTCATGTTGACTTGTATGAACTATTATTGAGCTGACTAAGGAAAGTTTGATTAGGCCAGATTTAGCAAAGTCTGAGGCCTGCTTGTAAAGTCTTGTAATGTGACTAGGTTGTTTGGATGTGATTAAATAAGGCTTAACTGGTTTCAAAGAACATATTAGTTTATCTTGGTGTGTCTGCATCTGAGTCTAATAAGGTGGAAAAGTCTCAAGGAGTTAAGACATCCTCCTAATATGTACCAGGTTTGAGCTTTTCTACTGAAATAGTGAAGAAAGGGAACCACTTAGGTTAATATGAACTTTGTATGCATTAGGTGATTGACAGAGTTTAACCCTGAGAATTTAAATCAAAATCTGGATGATTGACTTGGAACTTATATGTGAGCATGAACATCCAGTTGTCCCTTTATTTATATACTTATGTACTATTTTAGAACTCATATAATGTGGGTATTCTGCTTCTAAAAACCTGACCATACTAGACTGGAGTTTAAGGGGTCAGTACTGCAAAAAATTGAATGCATGATTAAGCATTTTTTTACTGTTGTTCTGTGTGTGTTCCTCATAGAAGTAGCATCAGAACCTTACACGATTACTCTGTTTCCAGCCCCTTTAACTGAATGAATAAACCCCCCTCTGTCCTGCCCCTGTTTGTCGCGATATTTTGGAAACTTGACTTAGTGAAATATGGTGACAATTGTTGTTTGACAGAAATAGATGACGTTTGTTCATCATTACCTGGAAGTTGTGACCTGATATTTATGATAATTTTGAATCAAAAATACAAATTCACGCAGTAGTACTAGTTGAAAGTTTTAGATTTACCCCTGCATATACAGGTTATATTCAGTCATGCATACGTTTGAATATGTAAATTGGTATATCTGATTATATAGGGTATATCATTCCTTACTTGGCTGATTGATAAGCTGCCCTTGTTTAAATTTAGACCATGCTATCATCATGTCATGCCCTCGTCTTATCCTGTACCTTTTTTTTATATCTTACGTGGCTGTCCGTTGCAAATATACCATGTGATTATATATATATATATATATATATATATATGTCGTAGATGACTAGTATAATCTTGATTTGTTGAGTTTAAATTTTATATGTTTAAATCTCATTCGTTGATTATATGCTAATCCTTTTCCTTTTGTTCTTATGCATGAATATCGCGTACGAGTGCGAGGGGACTCGCCTTCTTCCGCATTCGGTATTGGGCTAAGAGCCCAACACGAAATTCTCTCCCTATCAACCCAATTCACAGCCAAACAAGAAGAAAAAAAAAGGGGTCTGGGCCGAGGCCCAACAGATGGTCAACAAACCACAGCAGTTTCGGAAAGTGGGCTGAGCCCATTTATATTATAGCTACTCTTCCATTTTATTTTTGTGTGTATTTAATGTGTATTGTATAACTAACATTTTTGTTTGTTAATTAAGATCGAACCTTAGGGACATTAAAGGGTTCAGTTTAGTAATAGGTAGTTAATTCCACAAATTACATTCATTTCTATTTTTTAAAACTATTTATAGTACCTATAACATTTATTTGAATAATTGATTTTTTAAAGATAGCATGATTACATCTTTGGCTAAAGGAATAATAATTTATGCTCACTATTATTAGAAACTTAAAACATCACCAATCCTACACTAATGATTAGCTTAATCTAAGGAATAAAAGGCAAACTAATTCAACGAATAACTTTTTCACTTTAGTTTTTTTCCAACACTTGAAATTCATATTTGTCTAAACAACCTTTAAAACTTTTATTAAATAACTCTTTTAAATTTTAGTCATTTTTCTCCATATATATATATAAACATCACTCATCCCATTTCTTTTGGTTTATGTATAATTAAACTCTTATCAAATCACTACGTTTTCTACAAGTATTATTTTAAACATTATTATTACACTTTCGTTAAAAATTAATAACATTTATAAGTCGTGTTTACAAAGTAACAATAGACATATTTTTTTATACAACTTATTATTTTACATGTCTTATTTCTAATAACACTATTACCTTTTACTTTAAAAAACTTTCCCAAACATTTATAATACTATATTTACCCTTAGCCTAATTAATTATAAGTCCGGTCGGTTAACCATTTGTTAATGGGTCTTAAAGGGTGCCTAATACCTTCCCTTTAGACTAATTGAACCCTTATCCAGAATCTTAAGTTTCGCAGACCTTAAACAAAGCTAACTTTAAAAAATAACTTTAATAAATTTAGGTGTCCTAATTCACCATAAGTAATTAGGTGGCGACTCCTTAAACAAAACAAACAAAAACAGGAATCTCCAATACGTCATACTTCTAAATTTAACTCTACGGGGTTAAAAAGGGGTGTGACACTGTTTATATATTATGCCTAATCAAATTTAAACATTTGTACATGCTATACAGTCAAACCTCTCTATAATTGACATTCGTTATAACAACATTTTACTATAACGGCCTGATTTCCTCCAGAACTGATTTTTCATGTTATAGTTTACTTCTTTATAACAGCAGTGACATTCATTACAACGGTACACTCTCTATAAAATTACCTCTCTATAGCAGTCATGAAATTTTCGGACAAACGCTGCCATTATAGAGGGGTTTTGCCGTAGTCTCCTCTGTTTCATTCCTTTCTTTAAACAATGAAAAGGGAACCAAGTTTAGGGTTTTTTACTCCTATGAATAGTCTTCTTTTCACATGGACCGATCCTTCGATTACAAAATAAATAATGACCATTCATACTTTATTTTTTAGGAATGTAAACTAATGCACATGGAACTATACTGCTTTTTTAAATATAATTGTAAAGGCACAGTTAAGCTGATTAGTTTCTTCATGGTCATTCATAGAGTTGAAAGAACTTAAAGAGGAGATTTAGAAATTTTCCTTGTATATTCAATCAATAATCTGTACAATACAACTGTTGATTTATACAAATTTTTAGGGATTAAAATGCTAATTCCTATACTATGTAACTAAATAATCATCATTTTGTACGATTCACAAAGGAATCAAAAGTGTCGTTTTCTATGTAACTAGGCTTAATGCATTTGCGGCCTCCTAAACTTGCTCATTTTTTTTCATTTTGGCACCTCAACCAAGTGTTATTCCTATTAAACTCTTGAACTCGTCCTCAATTGTGTCTATCAAACACAATTTGACTTACATAGTATTCCATCTTCAATGTAGCAACATGCTAATATGTATTCTAATTTAATTATGCCATCTTTTAGCTAAGATTAACAGTAATTGAGAGGGGAAATAACAGTAGCTCTTAATTAAGCTGGCAGTGGAAAAGCAGAACCAGTAGAAACCGACACATCCATGACCTAAAGAATAGCTTACCACGTGTCTAAAATATTTCTCCACCTTCATTTCCCCAATTTAATTTCTGATTCTAACAAAAATCAGATTTAGGGGGTTTGATAGACACACTTGAGGACGAGTTCAGGGGTTCAAAAGGAACAACGCTTAGTTAAGGTGTCAAAATGAAAAAAAGGCAAGTTTAG
Source organism: Lycium barbarum (assembly GCF_019175385.1). Taxonomy (NCBI): domain Eukaryota; kingdom Viridiplantae; phylum Streptophyta; class Magnoliopsida; order Solanales; family Solanaceae; genus Lycium; species Lycium barbarum. Next base: position 124,140,212 of record NC_083346.1, read on the forward strand.
GGGGCCGCATATGTATTAAGCCATTTAACTATGTACACAATAACTATCCTATGTATGCTCATCATATGGGCCTTTATATTTCTGCTGATAGGAGTGGGGAATTCGCAGAATTGCCCTTCTTTTGGGGTGGTCTTTAAATTTTGCCCCGAATATTTCTGCTAAAGCATAAATTAAAAAAAAAATTGCAAGGCAAAGTTTGGGTAGCGTGTATGCCTGACCCGGCATACACTTGTTAAGGAATTACCAAATTTATGCCTGACCCGGCATACACTTGTTAAGGAATTACCAAAGTTATGCCGGACCCGGCATACTTATGCCAAGTCTACCCATAAGGCATGAGTATGCCAGGTCCGACATAAATTTGGTAATTCCTTAACAAGTGTATGCCGGGTCAGGCATACATGCTACCCAAACCTTGCCTTGCAATTTTTTTTTTTAATTTATGCTTGAGCGGGGGTTCGAACTCAGAACCTCATGATTCCTGCGTGAACGCTCAGAGTTGCAATGCGAAGGGCAAAAATTAAAGACCAGCAATATGAGGGGCATAATTTAAAGATCACAAATATGAGGGGCAAAATTTAAAGACCACCCCAAAAGAAGGGCAATCCGCGCAAAAAAATGATAGAAGTGTGTCGGTTGAGGCCCAATAACTTGAGAACGGCCCAATGCTTTCATCCGTTGCTAGTTTAGACAAAGGCCCAATCTGTTCTTCTTTATTGTTCTTCTTCGACAAAACCAAAGACGAAATCCCCAAGACTTTGTATTTTTTCTTTGTCTCATCAACCATTTCCTTCGATCCTCCATTGTTGCTTGTGTGATGAAGACAAAGTGAAGGAGGTTTCTCCAACAAAAGTGTTAGAACAAGATCGACTTGCTTCTTGAAAGATGCCCAAATTATAGCTAATATTAGTCTAAAGAGATGCCGATGACATTGGCATGTACACAATGGCAAAACGAAATTTGAATTTCCGATGGTTTGTACTTTTTTGGGGCAACTAACAGCTAGTTTAGTGACGTTAATATTAAAAAAAGAACAAATTGTGACTTTATTGTTACACCAGGTAAAAATTAGTGAAGATATGTCAAAGTAACCCCATTGGTCTACTACCAACGACATTGTCAAAGTATAATTGTTTTTGCGTAGTTTAATTATCTTCACATACTAAATCTTTTTAACCCTTTTCTCATGTTTTCTGACATGTTTGAACTGTCAACCTACTCTTAATTAATTCTCTAAATGAACTGCCATTTGATTGTGGAACAACAATTATACATTTTTGGAAAGCTTTATATATGCAAGCTCTAGTTAAATTTCTTTATTCGATTGATTGCTTTCAATTAAAGATCAAAATGATAAAGCTTAATTATTATATTAACTTCATTATTACGTAGGGGTTTAAAGGATATTAGTTTCTCCCTATGCATGTCTACAAACCAATTTGTTTAAAATATGTATATCCGTTGATCCTTCTTTTTTTGTCAATAAAATGGAGTATTGGACAAATACACATAAATAAATAGCAGAGTACACTCCATTACATTAACACAAATGACAATCAATGTATTGCACTCAGAGAGTATAAATGATACAATACGTTGTAAAGAATCACATAATAGATTAAAATGACAAATTTAAAAAAAAATAAAAAAAAATCACGCCGTAGAAACCAGTAGGGTAAGATGGGTAAAATTCACGCGATTGGAAGCCACAAGATTAGTTGGATGGAGGTGGTGAAAGTGTAGGCATGTTTGGAATATTGGGAATGTTTGGAAGTGATGGCATTTTGGGGAGTGGAATATTGGCAGGCATTGGTGGCAGAGTCATCTTTGGTACAGAAGGCAATGTAGGCAAAGATGGCAATGGCGAATTAGAGGTTGGAAGTGTTGGCAAAGATGCTGCACTTGGCAATGGTGGCAAAGTTGCTGCTGTTGGTAAGTTGGGAATAGTAGGCAACTGTGGCATTGTTGGTTGAGGCAATGAGGGGATTTTTGGCAAGTTTGGAAGTTGCATTAGGCTACGAGCAGCACGACTTGTTGATATGCTTGATAAGGATAATAATGCTACGATAATGAAGAGGATTGAGCAATTGTTAGAAGCAGCCATTGTATCAATTTGCTCTAGATTGCTTTGTTTTACAAGGAAAATTGTGTTTTGAATTGAGTACTTGAGATGAGATTGATCATTGCTGAAGGGTGTATATATAGGCAAAGTTTTTGAGGGAATCATAGGGATTAATTTGTTGGTAGTTAACCTCCCTAAATGTTGCTTTGAGGAACAATATACACCAACTTCTTAGTCAAGAAGATCTCTGGAAGTTGTTATACATAGATGAAGTTTGGATCAACCATATTTGGTGAACAATATTTCAGCACTAATTATAGAAATCATTTTTTATACTCTAATTGACTTTGCTATATATGTTTTCATGGATATAATTCCTAACTGGCTAAGAAGCTAGGTGAACTAATAATAAGTTGTCATGCTTCTACACCAAACATCTCATAGAATCCTGCGATTTTTCAACAACTTTCCCTATATATACCCCTAAAGTAAATAATTAAAGTCACTCAAATTAAAAAAGAACTTCTTCCAACTTCCATTATCAACTTCACTAATTTCCCTGAAACAAAGCATCTTATATCAAACTGACACAATGGTTTCTTCCTGCAACTGCTCAATTGTTTTGTTGATCATATCATTATTGTCCTTGTCAAGCATATCCACGAGCCATGCTGCTCGTAGCCTACTGCAACTTCCAAACCTGCCTACAATCCCGTCCTTGCCTCAGCCAACAATGCCACAGTTGCCGAATATTCCCAACTTGCCAACAGCAGCCACAATGCCACCAATGCCAAGTGCTGCATCTTTGCCAAAACTTCCAACAGCTAATTCACCATTGCCTTCTTTGCCTACATTGCCCTCTGTTGTCCCGAAAATGACTCTACCACCAATGCCTGCCAATATGCCACTTCCCAACATGCCTTCACTTCCAACAATTCCCATCATTCCAAACATGCCTACATTTTCACCACCTCCATCCAACTAATCTTGCGGCTTCCAACTGTGTTATTTTACTACCTTGCCCTACTCAGAGACCGCGCGATTTTTGGTTTTCTTATTTTTTCTTTTGTCATTTTAATCTTTTATGTGATTCTTGACGATGTATTGTATCATTTACACTGTTTTGAGTGCTATACGTTGATTGTCATTTGTGTTAATGAAATGCAATGTCTATTATTGATTTATCGGTATTTCTCCAGTATATTTTACTCATAAGAAATGATCAACCGTGTATACATTGCATATTTTGAACAAATTGAATCATAAATATACACAAGGGAGAAACTAATTTCTTTGAAAGTCCTACTTAATAATGAAAAATAGATAAGCTTTATCATTCAATCTTTAACTGAAAGCAATCGAATAAAGAAGTTTAACTACAGTTTACGTATATAAAGCCTCCCAAAAATTTATAACCGTTGTTCCGCAATCAAATGACATTTTATATATTTTCGTATTTATTTCTCTAATAAGTTTATATTTTATTTTATTCTTAAATGTTCAAATAAATCGCACGGTCCTGGAGTTTCACATAAAGGGAGTTTTCAAACTCCAGTACAGTTTCTCGTGTTTTAATTAAGGCTATAGTAGTTCAAATTTATCTCCGCATTAAGAAGTGAGTATTTTTTAATCACAATTCATTTGGTGATAAAAATTTAAATATTAGTTCAAAAAGTGGCTAGCCTACCTAATTTTTACTAGAAAGTCAACATAAGACACCAATAAGAAACTAATCAGCTCAATTCCACCTCTACAAATTATAACGAAAAGCAATATATTTTCACGTGCATTAGTTTACCTTCCTAAAAGATGGAGGATTGTTATTGATTTCGTAATCTAAGGATCGGCCCATGTGAAAAATAAAGACTATTCATAGGAGTAAAACTCCCTCGTGCTTGCTCATATTGTCTGTCCGAAGTTGGCCAAATAAACAAGGAGAATTTTGATAGGCTGACCGCTAGTATAAAACTAACTACTTGAAGATGAATCTCATCATACAGATATAGCATGAGAAATGATCAAATCTGAAAATCTCCGCATTTATTTTCAGCAGCTGCGGTGCTAGAGTATAGGTGATGAGTTCGGCCGAACCAGTAGCTTTGGTAAAAAACATGTGATTTATTTTAAGAAATTCATTCAATATGTACAAATTATTAATGTAGAACCCAAAAACTTAAAAGGATTAGAATCTCAAGCCCGTAATCTTCACTATTGTCTTAGGTTTTGAGATCTGAAGTTGAAAAATGCAATTGGGTTCTAATTTTGCTTCACTATTGTCTTTCATTCAATATTTGAAGTTTCTAGCATAACCAAGTGGAAACAGGGGCGAATTTGTGTGTAAATTTTGGATCACGTGAACACATGGTCACTCGACTAATTTCGATATATTATGTGTATAATTTTGAAAATATATCTAATATTAACTAAGTGAACACATGGTCATAATAGGCTGAGTGGAGCGTTCGTTAAAGGTTATCTTTGTATTCTCAAGGTTGCGAGTTCAATCCCCAGCTCAGGCAGCTTTTTTAATTTTTGCTATTATTATCTAAAGCTACCTTTTTTCCTTCCTTTTTATATTATTACTCAAGTAAAAAAGTGTTTTTACTTCATATTGCATCATATACTTTTCTTTCATTTATTTCTAATTATACCAAGTCCCAAAAAGTTTTTAAAAAAAAAAAACTCCATGGCTGCACTGCAACGATGAACTCATGAGTCATGACAATCAAGAAACTTAGAAACCCATAGTTGATAGCTAAGCTACAAGCCAGCAATGAACCCACCAAAATCCATCAAGTAAAATTAAAATCTCAAGTTTCAAAAGGCAAAATCTATTCTCCATTTCCATAGTTATTCTCTATTATAATATTATTCTCTAATCCCAAAAATAAAATATCTCAGAACAACAAGGTGTCCGGTAAGTCTTGAATTCGAATTTCGAACACCCTTTTGGTCTTTTTATTGATTTTGGAATTTGGGTTTCTGAATTTTATTGGTTTTTTTGAGTTTTTGAATTTTGGGGTTTATGGGTTTTGACTTTTGAGAGCTTATTTTCTTGGTTCTTTTGAATTTTGGGGTTTATGAGTTTTAAGGAATTTGACAAATTTTCATTTTTAGGTTGGAGTCATCATTTTGTTTCGAAGGAGAAGTACCATTTGCACTGCGGCTGTAAAGTTTTGGACCTCTTGGATCGTATTTGCACTAAATTTCGAACTGGATGGACGGTAATGAACACTTCTCTATACTTTTGAATGCGAAAGGAGTGTGATTCCTCTAATTTATTATAAATGTGGAAGAGTGTGATTCCCTTATATTTGAATACGAAAGGGGTGTGATTCCTCTATTTTATTAAAAATTTGGAAGTGTGTGATTCCCTTATTTTTGAATGCGAAAGGGGTGTGATGCCTCTATTTTATTACAAATTTGGAAGGGTGTGATTCCTTTATTTTTGAATGCGAAAGGGGTGTGATTCCTCTATGTTATTACAAATTTGGAAGGGTGCGATACCTTATATTTTAATGTGAAAGGGGTGTGATTCCCCTAGTTTATTATGAATTTGTAAGGGATAAATTTGTGACTAAGTTGAATAGTTATTTAAATTTGTAGGAATCAAAATGGATAAATACGTGACTAAGTTGTACATTGGACAACCAAGTTCTAGTAGCCGTCCATCCGTTAGTTTGCATATAGCTCCGGAAATTCAAAGAGAGACATAAAAATTTGCTTCTTAAAACAACTTACTTCTTAAAAAAATGTAATTAATTATCTTTTGCTCGGGAAGTCGATGTCCCCATAAAAATTTATATCTTATCTTAAAGCAATGCTGAACTCATCCTCATAAAATCCTGGATTCGCCTCTGGGTGGAAATACAGTGGTGTTAAAGTGGATTTTATTAGTCCTCTAGGGAGATGCATATATATATATATTGTATGAAAATGTATAAAAGGTGTATATATGCACCATTATACATTATATATTCATCTTTTATATAATGCTTATACACCTTTATAGAATACGAGGTAGCGTAAATACACTATGTAACAATATATGAGAGGTGTATATGCACCTTTATACGATATTATAGTTATACACTATATGTATGTATTTATACATTGTATATAGATATGAATTTGTGATGGATTTATAATTGGTTCTTTATCTCTTCTTCTATATCTGGATTTTCCTTTTTCCCCTTGTTATTCGAGATTCTTCACATTAATTATTGTAAATCGTGAAGGTGAATTATGGTGTTTTGTGGTGGTTGTTGGGTAAACCTTTTTTTTTTTTTTGGATTATGGTTGTTGCTTCGGTGTTGTTGTCTTGCTGGAGATGAAAGTTGTTATGTTGTTCGGTATACCTAAGAGGTCTTCTTTTGCTTGATTAAACAAAAGCTCTGGCTAAGCGGGTGAAATAGAAAATCTTGGCTAAGGTGGTGGTAAACTAGATGTCTCACATGTACATCTCTGTTATTTCCCCAAATAAAAATGGAGGGAAATGAAATTTGTTTGAATTTCTTTTGTGCAAAGGCACTTTGTGCAAATGCACTTTTAGCCGGTTTGGCCAAGCTTATAAAAATAACTTATTTTAAAAAGTATTTTTTTTCAAAAGCACTTTTTAAAAAAGTACTTTTGGCTAAAAGCAATTTGTGTTTGGCCAATTAATTTAAAAAGTACTTTTGAGAAGCAATTAGTGTTTGACCAAGCTTTAAAAAGTGCTTCTAAGTGTATTTTTCTCAAAATTACTTTTCAAAAAAATGCTTTTGGGCAAAAGCTATTTTTTTTAGCTTCTGAAAAACTGCTTCTGCTACTCCCCAAAAGCACTTATTTTCTCCTAAAAGCTTGGCCAAACACTTCGCTTTTTTTAAAATAAGCACTTATTGAAAAAATAAGTACTTTTGGGAAAAAAATAAGCTTGGCCAAACAGGCTATTTGTCCCGCATAGGTGAGGCAAAGCACTTCCATTTCTAATAGTATTATTTTCCGCGCAAAATATTAATTTAAATTAAATTTCACGAAATAAAAAAATTCCAACGGTCATTTCTTATTTTTGGAAAAGGCAAGGCCTTTCCGAATAGACAGTTTTAAAAGGGAGAAATGGTTTTATAGTACATCACATAAAGCGGACCGGAACAACGTCAAATAGAAGTGATTTGGAACCACAAAATATGTTCATAGAAAGAATGTTACTATAGAAGTCTAACCATAGAAGATTAAAAATGATCAAATTAGACGCAAAATGCAAGTAGTGCACATGGACGACCATTAGATAAAGTCGCTTTGAAAAGGTTTAGCTTCGTTCAATGCACATAATGACGCAAACCTACAATCATATTATATATACAAATTGTCTCAAAATGGCCGCAACCTTTCAAAGTTCATGTAAATCTAGCAAATAACATAACAATACGGAAGCAAAGGGACCACCAACTAAGATTAAAACTTTAATCATCCTCGGTAAACCCACACTAGGTTAGATATTTACTGACATATTAATGAAAGTATGTAACTTTAGATATCTTGTAAAACCCAAGTTTCTTTCTCCCCATCCACCAATCCAGGGTTTGCTACTTACTCTTGCAAAGTTTAATCAGCCAGTTTCCAACATCCTTCCCTGAAAAGAGCATGAATTACCACATTAGGTATCTGGGTATAATATTACACCAATTCAATAACTACAACTACTTCCACTTCAGACATTCATGTATTCCCCCACTTTGCGAACTCCACGAGAAACCAGATTTATGAAATTCACGCATACAAGTTTGGTTGATGTTGTTCTTTTCTCACTGATTTTTTCTGTACTTAAACTGACTTCAAAAGCAGTCGTAAATGTTGTTTTCAGTACAGACTTCTGTCACTTGTTTCCTTCACTATTCCTTCTTTTTCGTGGAGAGGAGAGGGGGAGATGACAGGGATTACACGTTTAAATACAAAATCAAGTGACCTAATAGTGGGCACTCTGTATATCAGCCCGAATCATTTGATATAAAGACATCAAAGTGGCATCAACCAGATGGTATATCAAGGAAACTGTTAGTTCCAACAGAAAGCTACCACCCCTGTCATTTATGAGTGATGGGTCTTCAAGAAGGTAAAAGCTGATCACTTAACTGTGACAGACCTACTTTATCATTTATACTCTCTGAGTGCAACACATTGATTGTCATTTGTGTTAATGTAATACAGTGTACTCTGCTATTGTTTTATGTGTATTTGTCCAATACTCCATTTTATTGACAAAAAAAAAAGAAGGATCAACGGATATACATATTTTAAACAAATTGGTTTGTAGACATGCATAGGGAGAAACTAATATCCTTTAAACCCCTACGTGATAATGAAGCTAATTAAGCTTTATCATTTCGATCTTTAACTGAAAGCAATCAATAGAATAAAGAAGTTTTACTAGGAGTCTGTTTGGATGGGCTTAAAAAAAACAGCTTATAAGTTTGAAATAACTTATAAGCCAAAAAAATAAATAAAAACATATTGGGTTACCCAATTTTATTTTTTTGACTTATAAGTTATTTTCAGTTTATAAGCTACTTTAGATAAGCTAAGTTAAACAGGTCCAATTATTTTTTTGGGCTTATTTTAAGCACAAAATGGCTTTAAGCTGGCCAGCCAAACACTCAAAAAAGCTGAAAACAGCTTATAAGACAATCCAAACGGGCTCTAGAGCTTGCGTATAAAAAGCTTTCCAAAAATGTATAATTGTTGGTTCCGCAATCAAATAGCAGTTCATTTAGAGAATTAAGAGTTGTTGACAGTTCTAACATGAGAAAAAGGTTAAAAAGATCTAGTATGTGAAGATAATTAAACTCCGCAAAAACAGTTATACTTAGACAATGTCGTTGGTAGTAGACCAGTGGGGTAACTTGACATATCTTCACTAAATTTCACCTATTGTAACAATAAAGTCACAATGTTCGTTTTTTTTTTTTTAATAGTAATCACTAAACTATGTGTTAGTTGGCCGAAAAAACTTGCCATTGTGTACATGCCAATGTCATCGGCAACTTTTTTGACTAATATTAGCTATAATTTGGTCATCTTTCAAGAAGTAAGTCGATCTTGTTCAACAATTTTGGTATGAATGACCATAAATAAACTAACCAGCTCAACCCTACCTCTACATTATATTTTAAAAGCAGTATATTTCCATGTGGTTTGATTTACATTCCTCAAAAATAAAGTATGAATGATCATTATTGATTTTGTAATCGAAGGATCGGTTCATGTAAAAGAAGACTATGCCTAGGAGTAAAAAACCCCTAAACTTGGTTCCCTTTTCATTGTTTAAAGAAAGAAATGAAACTGAGGAGACTACTGTCAAACCTCTGTATAATGGCAGCATTTGTCAGAAAATTTCATGACTGCTATAGAGAGATAATTTTAAAAAGATTGTACCGCTCTAATGAATGTCACTGCTGTTATTGATAGAAAGTTGTTATAGAGAAGTAAAATATAACATGAAAATCGATTCCGAAGAAAATTAGGCTGTTATAGTGAAATATTATTATAACGAATGTCAATTATAGAGAGGTTTGACTGTATAGCATGAACAAATGTTTAAATTTGATTAGGCATAATACATAAACAGACCCGTAAATTTTGTCTCAGCTGAGAAGTATACCCTCCAACTTTGGGTGTTCCCACCTCAATTTGTCTCCACTTTGTCAGTTGAACACTCCAGCTTACAATATGATAATCTAGACATCTTGAAGATTTATGTGTCACGTCAGCATTTGTCTTTACGTGTTCAACTTAAAACGATTTGAGATGGCTACTTATGCAATTTTGTTCAACTAACTAGGAGATGATTGCTTGCCTAATTATTGGTCAAGTAACTAATAATCAGCTCAACTGTATTGTGCAGTCTAACACATCTTCGAAGAAATAATATGCTTGCCAGGGAGCTAAACAGTAGTAACATGCTAAACTCATACGAACTATACATCTTGATTAAGCAAAGTTTTGGGTTCTTTACCTTTTAGGAAGAAGTAAAAACTGAAAATGAATGTGAATTTGCCAGATTGATACATTTAGAGTTCATCCAATACAGTCAAACCTCTCTATAACGTTGTCATTTGTCTGGATATTTTTTGGATGTTATAGAGAACATTATAGTATAACACAACTTAACATCAAGTTGTGAGAGAGAGAAGAAAAGGAAGAGAGAAGAGAGGCGAGCTGTGAGAGAAAGGTATGAAGCAGTGGTCTTGTTGCAAACTAGATTGGCGAAGGGATATTTAGGATAAGAAGTGGATTGTTGGGCTAATTTTGATAAACTAGATCACTTATGGGTAATTGGCCGCAATTATTTCTATAATTAACTCAATTTCCTTGAGGCATCTTCCGAGTTCCAAAATTAATAAATTTAGAGCCTGTTTCGATTGCCTTATTTTAGGTGCTTTTAAGCCAAAATAGCTCTTAAGCACTTTTATAGTGTTTGAGTAAAAATAAAAAAAATGCTTTTAAACACTTATTTTTAAGTCAAAATAACAAAAATAAATCAAAAACCATAAACTCATCCAAACAGGTTCTTACTTGCCTCCCTCTAAATAAAAGAGGAGGTCGCTGAATGTCATCCTTGTTGATGATTTTGACAGGAAATATTGCATAGTATCTTTTTAATAATACTTTACCATCATAATTTTCAATGATTGAGTATTAGAAATAATCCATCAAATACAATGCTTAAAAATTATGCTATAATTCACAAGCTACAATATTTATTTTTGGGTAGACATTTTTTCATGTGGCTCTTTGCACTGCTAAGAACCTGTGCTTAACAGTAATTGAGATTTGAGACAAAACATATTGGAATGATTGAGCATATTCATATTGTAAATATTGGCGTTTCAAGTTTCACTGGATGAATTTTTAAGCTTAATGTATTTGTGCTTCATGAACTTTTAAAAAGGTTTTCATTTAATTGTATCAATATATTTAGGGAATTTAACCCCAAATTTTAATTTCAAAGACTCTTATTGGAGTATTATATACTTCTTTCCCAATTGAATATTGGGAAACAGCAACTTACTCCGTATTAAGAGTACATCACATTAAGCGGACCGAAACAACAGCAAATAGAAGTGAATTTGGAACCACAAAATATGTTCATAGGAGGAATGTTAATATGGAAGATTAAAAATATCAAATTAGAAGCAAAATGCAAGTAGTGCACATGGAAGACAATGAGAGAAGGTCAATTGAAAAGGTTTAGCTACGTTCAACGCAAACCAGTGCACATAATGAGAGGCAAAACTACCATCATATGTATAGAAATTGTCTCAAAATGGCCGCAACCTTTCAAAGTTCATGTAAATCTAGCAGGTAACACAACAATACGGAAGCAAAGGGACCACCAACTAAGATTAGACTTTAATCATCCTCAGTAAACCCACACTAGGTTTGATATTTACTGATACATTAATGACAGTATGTTAACTTCAGATATCTTGTAAAACCCAAGTTTCCAAAACAACTATGTTTCTCCCCATCCACCAATCCCTGGTTTGCTACTTACTCTTGCGAAGTTGAATCGGCCGGTTTCCAACATACTTTCCTACAAAGAGCATGGATTACCACATTAGGCATCTGGGTATAATATTACACCAATTCAATAAATAAAACTACTTCCAATTCAGACATTCATGTACCAGATTTATGAAATTCACGCATACAAGTTTGGTTGATGTTGTTCTTTTCTCACTGATTTTTTCTGTACTTAAACTGACTTCAAAAGCAGTCGTAAATGTTGTTTTCAGTACAGAGTTCTGTCACTTGTTTCCTTCACTATTCCTTCCTTTTCGTGGAGAGGGGAGGGGGAGGTGACAGGGATTACACGTTTAAATACAAAATCAAGTGACCTAATAGTGGGCACTCTGTATATCAGCCCGAATCATTTGATATAAAGACATCAAAGTGGCATCAACCAGATGGTATATCAAGTAAACTGTTAGTTCCAACAGAAAGCTACCACCCCTGTCATTTATGAGTGATGGGTCTTCAAGTAGGTAAAAGCTGATCACTTAACTGTGACAGACCCACCACATCAAGTTCTTTTTTTTCTTTTCTTGAGAAGGATCAAGTTCTGTCATTTAATTCATCGGTTATGCTGCAGTACCTTAAGCACAATAAGAGACTCAACATTCATAATACTTGATTAACAGTTAAGTTACCATTCATTTCTTCAAGTGCCGCACCCTGGTCTAACGGGTTGGAAAAACTCACAAATCCGTATCCCTTAGTATTGACCGTTAGTCAAAGGGCATAAATGAGCCAAAAAGTTGAATTGAGGGGTATTCGTAGCAAAATAGATGAATGAAGAGTATTTTTAGACCTTTTCTAATAGTTCAGGAGCATTTTTACCATTTTTTGTTAAATTTTTAACAAAATATTTGGGAGTTGACTAAAAGCATACCACTTATGCAAACATAATGCTCCTTGTAAGAAAACATATATAGTTTTAGGTCCAAACCTAAATGTAATATACTATTTTGATCCTTTTCTCGAAAACTAAACTGTAACGGCGCGGTTAAGTCCAATAACACAGTAAAATACTACGTTACAGATTATTTTTTGTATAAAGCAGTATTTTACTGCAGTAGTTTTGGAAACTTTAGGTTTAAGTGCTATATTTTTGTAAGGTTATTTTAGAACTTTATATGTCGAGAAAATTAGTCAGCTTTATTTTCAAAAATTAAAATCACATAAGTGAAATTGACATTCACAGCTACATTACTCCGAAATTTTTATGTTGAAGTCTATTGCGCATCATCATATTATGAGTAAAGAAAACTGAAAATTTTCGTCAATTTGGGGGAAAATTAAAATTGAAAGGAAAAAAAGAGGTTTTCTAGAAAATCGGCCCAGCCAAACTGCCTTATGGCGGTTTGCACTGCTAGATCTCGAAAAAATATGCAAAATCAAAAAAAAAAAAATTGCATAAATCGGATATCCGAGCGCAAAGTTATGACTGTTTAAAGTTTCACCAATTTACAACTACTCTTTCACCAATTTACAACTACTCTTTCTCTTATATTTTTTAACTATGTTTTTATCTAATTGAATTAGATTTATATTCAAAATAAATTTATGTCTTGATTAAAAAATAACACGCTTGAACCAAAACCTTAAAAAATAAAACACTTAAACCTAAAGTTTCCAAACATTTTTTTTTAAAATATGTAAATTATGGCATTTTATTACTGGCAATTTTTTTTTTTTTTAAATTTGAAAAATGGTTCTTTTGGATTCAGGAAAAATGAATCTCATTTTTTAAACCTGCTTTTTGAAAAGAAATGAAAAATTGGATTTTTTTAGTTAATTAAAATATCTTAAACAATAAATTAGGAAATTGATTTTTTTGTCTCCTAAAAAATTTATATTTTCATAATTTTATTTTAGGAAAATTAAAACAAAAAACAAGAAAAAGTGGATTTAAAAAAAAAGGAAAAAATGAATTACATTTCGCTAGTAACCTAGCGAAATACAAAAAAAAATAATTATATTTCGCCAGTGATGTAACGAAATACATTTTTTTTTTATATTTGATGGAAATGTTAAATGGGGTTAACATTTCGTTGGATAACCAACGAAAAGCCCCTTTTGGTATAAAAAAAAAAGAAGACATACCATTTTTGTCTTCAAGGTCCAAAAACGTGCCATTTTGGCACCGGATAATACTTATAAATGTAGAGAATTTTACATAGTGTAGAAAACATATAAGAGATATTTATATTTAATAATTACGCTTTATTTTAATTACATCTTTTAGCTAAATATTATATTTGAACTACACAAGATAACTAATTCAAAATCCACCCTCTTTTATCATCTCCACGTCTTTCTTCCTCCATCTTCCTCTCGTGTAAATTTTCCTAAAAAGAACCTCGGTTTAGCCCAATCCTTCAAAGAGGTAGAATTAGCAGTTGCTATATGCATAAAAGAGAAGATTCGAAGCTACAGTCCAGGTAAATTGGAGCACAAAAATGGCGGCCATAGCTCGATTCTAATATCTCCAACCATATCCCTTCTCAAAACCTTGTGTGTTTTCTGAAAATTCCGTCAACAAATCTCTCCATTGTCAACAACAACAACAACAAAGTTTTAATACAATACGTTGAATACAGCTGAATCCCTGTATTATTTTTGCTATTTGAATACAATCAAATTTAAATATAATAAGTTGAATACAGCGTAAAAGTAGCTACGAATGAATACAACGAAATATATCCAAATTGGAATACAGCCGAATTTGAATATATGTTACTGTAACTACGAAATATAATTAGCAAAAATGTAGCTATATCTAAGAAAAAAATCCCCAAAATATAGTCATTTGTGTAAGTCGTCCAAAAAAAGTACTCAGTATTGAGAAAATAGCCATATTTCTGACGTTTTACTTAATGTGAGCCCAATTCAAATCTCACCTGCAACCCAACTTGCGCCATTGCTAATATTAAACTATCAGCTACTTTTGACCCATTTCTAGAAAAATATCCACGCAGGACTGTCACCTTTAAATTATGGCCAAAACAATTAGCGCATTTAAAACCTTCCCCATCTGTCTTATGAAATAATTAGCGCCCATCAAGCCCATTTAAAAAGATTAGCCCTAATCTTTAGTATATAATTCAAACATATTAGCCGACCAGCACTAAAATTAACCATTTTAATAACCACATTCCTTCCCTCCCTGCATTAATCTCCCTCTTAAACCCTGAAGCTATAACAGCCGCCTGCCTCATTTTCACCACCATAGGAAGAGCTCTTACTTCTCTACGAATTCCTTTTCCATTGCCTTCTCCCAATTTCTCTTTCCTTGTGGTCCGACCTTCCCTGAACCTGCGCATAGTGGGAACTTAATGCACCGGTTTTTTTTTTTTTTTTTTTTGTCTTGGTTTCTTCGATGATTATGGTGTTAAAATGATGGTGTAATGGGGGTTGGTCAGTGTATGTGTATGAAATATACTGCTTTTTAAATATAATTTGTAAAGGCACGATTGGGCTGATTAGTTTCTTTATGGTCATTCGTACCAAAAGTGTTGAACAAGATTGACTTCTTGAAAGATGACCAAATTATAGCTAATATTGGTCTATAGAGATGCTGATGACATTGGTACGTACACAATGGCAAAAGGAAACTTGAATTTCCGATGGTTTGTATTTTGTTCCGACCAACTAACACATAGTTTAGTGACTTCAATATTAAAAAGAAAACATTGTGACTTTATTGTTACAAAGGGTAAAATTTAGTTAAGATATGTCAAATTCACATACTAAATCTTTTTAACCCTTTTCTCATGTTTTCTCTAACATGTTAGAACTATCAACCACTCTTAATTCTCTAAATGAACGGACATTTGATTACCGAACAACAATTATACATTTTTGGAAAGCTTTATATACGCAAGCTCTAGTTAAACTTCTTTATTCGATTGATTGCTTTCAGTTAAAGATCGAAATGATAAAGCTTAATTATTATATGAGCTTCATTATCATGTAGGGGTTTAAAGGAGATTAGTTTCTTCCCATGCATGTCTACAAACCAATTTGTTTAAAATATGTATATCCTTTGATCCTTCTTTTTTTGTCAATAAAATGGAGTATTGGACAAATACACATAAATCAATAGCAGCGTACACTGCATTACATTAACACAAATGACAATCAATGTATTGCACTCAGAGAGTATAAATGATATAATACGTTGTAAAAAATCACATAAAAGATTAAAATGACAAACAAAAAAGGAAAAAAAAAAACATGTGGTAGAGACCAGTAGGGTACGATGGGTAAAAATCACTCGATTGGAAGACGCAAGATTAGTTGGATGGAGGTGGTGAAAGTGTAGGCATGTTTGGAAGTGTGGGAATGTTTGGAAGTGATGGCATTTTGGGTAGTGGAATATTGGCAGGCATTGGTGGCAGAGTCATCTTTGGTACAGAAGGCAATGTAGGTAAAGATGGCAATGGCGAATTAGCGGTTGGAAGTGTTGGCAAAGATGCTGCACTTGGCAATGGTGGCAAAGTTGCTGCTATTGGTAAGGTTGGAATATTCGGCAACTGTGGCATTGTTGGTTGAGGCAATGAGGGGATTTTTGGCAAGTTTGGAAGTTGCATTAGGCTACGAGCAGCACGACTTGTTGATATGCTTGATAAGGACAATAATGCTACGATAACGAAGAGGATTGAGCAATTGTTAGAAGCAGCCATTGTATCAATTTGCTCTAGATTGCTTTGTTTTACAAGGAAAATTGTGTTTCGAATTGAGTACTTGAGATGAGATTGATCATTGCTGAAGGGTGTATATATATGCAAAGTTTTTGAGGGAATCATAGGGATTAATTTGTTGGTAGTTAACCTTCCCTAAATGTTGCTTTGAGGAACAATATACACCACCTTCTTAGTCAAGAGGATCTCTGGAAGTAGTTATACATAGATGAAGTTTGGATCAACCATATTTGGTGAACAATATTTCAGCACTAATTATAGAAATCATTTTTTATACTCTAATTGACCTGCTATATATGTTTTCATGGATATAATTCCTAACTGACTAAGAAGCTAGGTGAACTAATAATAATTTGCCATGCTTCTACACCAAACATCTCATAGAATCCTGCTGATTTTTCAACAACTTTCCCTATATATATACCCCTTAAGTAAATAATCAAAGTCACTCAAATTAAAAAAGAACTTCTTCCAACTTACCATTATCAACTTCACTAATTTCCCTGAAGCAAAGCATTTTCTATCAAATTGACACAATGGCTGCTACTAAGAATTGCTCAATCCTCTTTTTGATCATAGGATTATTGTCCTTATCAAGCATCGCTACAACCCATGCTGCTCGTAGCCTGCTACAACTTCCTAACATGCCTACAATCCCGTCATTGCCTCAACCAACAATGCCACAGTTGCCAAATATTCCCAACTTGCCAACAGCAGCCACATTGCCACCATTGCCAAGTGCTGCTTCTTTGCCAACACTCCCAACAGCTAATTCGCCATTGCCATCTTTGCCTACATTGCCTTCTGTACCAAAGATGACTCTGCCACCAATGCCTGCCAATATTCCACTGCCCAAAATGCCATCACTTCCAAACATTCCCAATATTCCAAACATGCCTACACTTTCACCACCTCCATCCAACTAATCTTGCGGCTTCCAACCACGAGATTTTTACCTATCTTGCCCTACTGAGAGACCGCGTGATTTTTGGTTTTTATTATTTTTTCTTTTGTCATTTTAATCTTTTATGTGATTCTTGATGATGTATTGTATCATTTACACTCTTCTGAGTGCTATACGTTGATTGTCATTTGTGTTAACGAAATGCAATGTCTACTATTGATTTATTGGTATTTCTCCAGCATATTTTACTCCTAAGAAATGATCAACCATGTATACAATACATATTTTGAAAAAATTGAATCATAAATATACACAAGGCAGAAACTAATTTCTTTGAAAGTCCTACTTAATAATGAAAAATAGATAAGCTTTATCATTTCAATCTTTAACTGAAAGCAATCGAATAAAGAAGTTTAACTAGAGCTTACGTATATAAAGCCTCCCAAAAATTTATAACTGATGTTCCACAATAAAATGGCATTTCATATTTTCGTATTTATTTATCTAACAACTTTTAGTTTAATTTAAAACTTAAATGTTCAAATAAGTCGCACGGTCCTGAAGTTTCACATAAAGGGAGTTTTCGAACTCCGGTACAGTTTTTCGTGTTTTAGTTAAGGTTATAGTAGTTCAAATAATGACCATTCATACTTTTATTTTTAGGAATGTAAACTAATGCACATGGAACTATACTGCTTTTTAAATATAATTTGTACACAGTTAACCTGATTAGTTTCTTCATGGTCATTGATACCAAGAGTTGAAAGAACTTGAAGAGGAGATATAGAAATTTTCCTTGTATATTCAATGAATAATCTGTACAATGCAACTGTTGATTTATAAAATAAGCCAAAATCAAGAAATTGCTCAATCCTAACTTTTTTTTTTTTTTTTGTCTCAAAAGACATTCTGGTTTGACCAACAACTTTACCCTTTTATCCCTTATATTTTCTGTTAATTCCAATACTATCCTTACTTTTAAAAGCCCTTTAAGCACTTTTATCCAAACACGTAACTGTTTATTTATAAAATAACTTTCAGCACTTAAAAGTACTTTAAGCACTTATGCTTAAAAACCACTTTTTTCGGCTAATCCAAACGGCCTCTTACTTCTTGAAAGATGCCCAAATTATAGCTAATATTAGTCTAAAGAGATGTCAATGACATTGGCATGTACACATGGCAAAACGAAATTTGAATTTCCGATGGTTTGTAATTTTTTGGGCAACTAGCAGATTGTTTAGTGACTTTAATATTAAAAAAAAAAAAAAAACAAATTGTGACTTTATTGTTACACCAGGTAAAATTTAGTGAAGATACGTCAAATTAACCCCACTTGTCTACGACCAACGACGTTATCAAAGTATAACTGTTTTTGCGGAGTTCAATTATCTTCATATACAGGGCCGGCCCATGGGCCAAGCAAATAAAGCAACTGCTTTGGGCCCCTAATTTTGGTAATAGCATACTTATAGGTAGGGGTGTACACGGATCGGGTTGGTTCGAATTTTTCAAATATCAAACCAAACCAATTGCGTCGGGTTTTTAAATTTATAAACCAAACCAAACTAATAAAATTCGGATTTTTCAACTTCGGGTTTTCTCGGGTTATTCGGTTTTTTCGGGTTGTTCAGGTTTTTTTTCGAAAAAGTCTTCATACAAAACATATGACTTTTACTTCAAATATTTCTTTAGTCCTAGTAAGATACAACTAAATAACTAAGGTGTTTCTTAAGAAAATAACACAAAATGTGAGATGGGTGATGACATCGTATTAAAATATTCAACAAAAAAGATAATAAAATCAGTTAAAATAAGTATTGCTAATTAATAAGCCATAAAGAAAATGACTTTAATCTAAATACTAGTTATGCTAAAATAAGTACGGCTAATAAGTATTAATTACATGACAAAGAAAAAATTAAGCTATGTATTTTTACGCTCTAAACCAATTATGCAAAACTAAAGAATAGATATCCAACATCACTGTCATTTCTAGTATTAGAATTGAATTTCTTTTGTTAACATTAGTGTTGAGTTGGT
This sequence comes from Lycium barbarum, assembly GCF_019175385.1. Lineage (NCBI taxonomy): Eukaryota > Viridiplantae > Streptophyta > Magnoliopsida > Solanales > Solanaceae > Lycium > Lycium barbarum. The sequence goes on from NC_083346.1 coordinate 124,159,464, forward strand.
TTTGATTTGAATTTTATTTGAGTTACTAACATCCGTGGGATATAAAACTTATTGGCATTCAAAATTCTAAGTTCAAGCTTAAAATATTATGATAAAAGACAAAAAACTATGAATTTTTTTTAGAAATATTTACAAATTACATTACAAATAAATATTTTTATGTATAAAATATTTTAAAGATTGAATACACGTAATGTCGGATTGGTTTGGTTTGGTTTGACTTTTTTTTAGCTAAAACCAAACCAAACCAAACCACTAGTCGGATTTTTTTTCGATTTGACTCGGTTTATCGGTTTAGTGCGGTGTGTCGGTTTGATTTGTACACCCCTACTTATAGGTTAAAAAAGGAGTAGGTTAATTTTTGTTTTAAGAAATATTGAGTGTTTAAAATGGAAAGTAATTCTTTTATAAAAGAATGGAAAGTAACTCTTAAACTTCCTTTCTTAGTTCGCCTAACCCTCTGTTTGGATGGTTGTTTCCCGTGGTTCATTAATGTACAGTATGGTATGGTACAATATGATGTTTTATTATATTGTACTGTATTAATGAACACAATGTTTGGATAGACTGTATCGTTTGTTGTGGTTTAATAACATTTGTATTATTTGGTTTGACTGTATGGTACTGTATAATAACTTGTAAGTTTACTAAAATGCCCTTAACTCTTAATTAGAAATTAGTTTATATATATTAATAAAACCCAGGTAGAGAATAAAATAGAAACTTTAAAAAATAAGTAGGTAGTGAGTGGGGGTGGTGGAGGGGTGGGTGGGCTGAGGGTGGGGGTAGTGATGGTGAGGGGTAGTGGCTGGTTGTGGGATGAGGATGGGGGTAGTGGGTGGTAGGGTGGGGTTGGGTGTTGGTGAGGGGTAGTGGGTGGTGGAGGGGTAGGTGGGGTGACATGGGTGGTTGTGGGATAAGGGTGGGGGTGGGTGGTAGGGTGGGGGTGGGGTGGATGGTGGAGAGTGGGAGTGGGGGTGAGTGGTAGGGTGGGGGTGAGTGGTAGGGTGGGGGTGGATGGTGGAGGGTGGGGTATAATGGGGAAATGAAATATGTAACCACGGAAAAACCACCAAGTCCGTGATTACAAAAATTGGGACTTTTCATGGTTATATAACCATGGGATGAACCACGGGTTTACAACACCATGCCACATAATTTTAAGAACAATGGAAACAAACATGGTTTCATACAAAACCATACATTAATGAACCATGGGAAACCACCATCCAAACAGGGGGTAAGAGTTTTAAGTTCCCCTTTTAACTTTTCTCTTCAGATATATGTGTTGCAATTGATTTTTATACTTCCTGCCTTTCTTAATTTATCCAAGTTCAAGTTTCGGTTAAGCTTAGTCGGGAGTGGTATTTACTAAAAAAAAATAAAAAATTAAAGCTGTCAAACAAAAATACTGCACATTTCTTTTGAATGTTTTTTGAGGTTTCAAGCATTGTAATAACTATATTGAAGCAATATATATATATATAGCGTGATATCAAGTTATTTAAGCTCTTGAATTATGTTCTATTATTCTACAATTCTACTAAAACTCATCTCAAAAGGTTATTGGAACTCAAATACAAAATATACATGAAGTTTTTAAAAAGAATTTGGGGCCTTTCGTTAAAGTTTGGCTTTAGGTCACAAACTTTCTTAAGCCGCCCCTGTTCACATACTAAATCTTTTTAACCCTTTTCTCATGTTTTCTGTAACATGTTTGAACTGTCAACCACTCTTAATTCTCTAAACGAAGTAACATTTGATTGCGGAACAACAATTATACATTTTTGGAAAGCTTTATATACGCAAGCTCTAGTTAAACTTCTTTATTCGATTGATTGCTTTCAGTTAAAGATCGAAATGATAAAGCTCAATTATTGTATTAGCTTCATTATCATGTAGGGTTTAAAGGAAATTAGTTGGAAGTTGCATTAGGCTACGAGCAGCATGACTTGTGGATATGCTTGATAAGGACAATAATGCTACGATAACGAAGAGGATTGAACAATTGTTAGAAGCAGACATTTTGTCAATTTGCTCTAGATTGCTTTGTTTTACAAGGAATATTGTGTTTTAAATTGAGTACTTGTGATGAGATTGATAATTGCTGAAAGGTGTATATATAGGCAAAGTTTTTGAGGGAATCATAGGGATTAATTTGTTGGTAGTTAACCTTTCCTAAATGTTGCTTTGAGGAACAATATAAACTAACTTCTTAGTCAAGAAGATCTCTGGAAGTAGTTATACATAGATGAAGTTTGGATCAACCATATTTGGTGAACGATATTTCAGCACTAATTAAAGAAATCATTTTTACATACTCTAATTGACTTGGCTATATATGTTTTCATGGATATAATTCCTAACTGACTAAGAAGCTAGGTGAACTAATAATAAGTTGCCATGCTTCTACACCAAACATCTCATAGAATCCTGCTGATTTTTCAACAACTTTCCCTATATATATACCCCTTCAGTAAATAATCAAAATCACTCAAATTAAAAAAGAACTTCTTCCAACTTACCATTATCAACTTCACTAATTTCCCTGAAGCAAAGCATTTTCTATCAAATTGACACAATGGCTGCTACTAAGAATTGCTCAACCCTCTTTTTGATCATAGGATTATTGTCCTTATCAAGCATCGCTACAACCCATGCTGCTCGTAGCCTACTACAACTTCCTAACATGCCTACAATCCCGTCATTGCCTCAACCAACAATGCCACAGTTGCCAAATATTCCCAACTTGCCAACAGCAGCCACATTGCCACCATTGCCAAGTGCTGCTTCTTTGCCAACACTCCCAACAGCTAATTCGCCATTGCCATCTTTGCCTACATTGCCTTCTGTACCAAAGATGACTCTGCCACCAATGCCTGCCAATATTCCACTGCCCAAAATGCCATCACTTCCAAACATTCCCAATATTCCAAACATGCCTACACTTTCACCACCTCCATCCAACTAATCTTGCGGCTTCCAACCACGAGATTTTTACCTATCTTGCCCTACTGAGAGACCGCGTGATTTTTGGTTTTTATTATTTTTTCTTTTGTCATTTTAATCTTTTATGTGACTCTTGATGATGTATTGTATCATTTACACTCTTCTGAGTGCTATACGTTGATTGTCATTTGTGTTAACGAAATGCAATGTCTACTATTGATTTATTGGTATTTCTCCGACATATTTTACTCATAAGAAATGATCAACCATGTATACAATACATATTTTGAAAAAATTGAATCATAAATATACACAAGGTAGAAACTAATTTCTTTGAAAGTCCTACTTAATAATGAAAAATAGATAAGCTTTATCATTTCAATCTTTAACTGAAAGCAATCGAATAAAGAAGTTTAACTAGAGTTTACGTACATAAAGCCTCCTAAAAATTTATAACCGTTATTCCGCAATCAAATGGCATTTTATATATTCGTATTTATTTCTCTAATAAGTTTATATTTTATTTAAGCTTAAATGTTCAAATAAATCACACGGTCCTGGAGTTTCACATGAAGGGAGTTTTCGAACTCCCGTACAGTTTTTCGTGTTTTAGTTAAGGCTATAGTTGTTCAATTTTATTTCCAAATTAGAAAGTGAGTATTTTTCAATTCCATTACATATGGTGACAAAATTTTAAATATTAGTCTAGTTCAGAAAGCGGCTAGCCCACCTAATTTTTACTAGAAAGTCCACGTAAGACCATGACCAGTAAGAAACTAATCAGCTCAATTCCACCTCTACAAATTATAATGAAAAGCAATATATTTTCACGTGCATTAGTTTAGCTTCCTAAAAAATGAAGGATCGTTATTGATTTTGTAATCTAACTATAGGTGTGAAAAAATAAAGACTATTCATAGGAGTAAAAATCTCTGGTGAGCTTGATCGTATTGTCTGGCCAAAGTCGGCCAAACAAACAAGGAGGATTTTGATAGGCTGCCCGCTAGCATAAAACTAACTAATTGTAGATGAATCTCATCATACAGATATAGCATTAGCAAATGAGCAAATCTGATGATATCCGTGTTCATTTTCAATAGTTGCGGGTATAGTTACGGGTTCGATCGAACCAGTAGCTTTGGTCAAAATCATGTATTTATTTTAAGCTAGTATTTTTTTAAGAATTTGGCTTAAAAAGAATTTCACGTCACCTATAGCAATTGGAAATATCGCTTTGGTTGAGTGACTTTGTAGGTAAAATGACAATAAGTGAGTGACTTTGTAGGTGAAATGACAATAGTTGAGTGACTTTTTTATTACAAAATAAAGTTCAGTGACTTTATGTGATAATTACCATTAATTAAGTGACTTTTGTGTTAGAAAATAAAATTGAGTGACTTTTTGAAATAAAACTGTTACTTGAGTGACTGTCTGAGAAATAAACTCGACCCATTTGTGTATATATGTGTTTAGTAAGATGAATTTGAAACAGAAACATAGGACATTGCCAGTATAAAATGATACGAATAGATTTGGGGGAAACACCAAACCAATACCTAAAACGTGGAATTAAAGGATAATAAGAAATTGGAATGAGAATTGAAGAAAAAGGGGATGAGAAATAAAGGATAAAAGCTAAAACTTAATGATAATGAATCTATGGACAAACCTGAATATATGAAACCTAAATCCTTCCAATTGGATTCAATCAATAGAACCCAAGCTATTTGAAATCAAAACAAGAGATATTCAATTGAAATCCACAAATAAACAACTCTTTATGAAATCAAGGGAAATAAGGTTCAAAACCAACAATGGAATCCACCATTAACTATCCTAAATCTTAAAGGTTATTAAGCCAAAAAAATTATCACTCATTTAGAGTCTTCAATACATAATCTATCCAAATCTACCTAATCAAATAAAAGACAAGTTATATATACAAGCTAAGCAAAGAAGACTAATAAGCAATTACAATGCTATCCTTAATGAAGTAAGGGCCTTGTTTGGCTAGTCTTCTTAGTGTAGTCTTCAAATCAAGGATTGACCTTCAATGACCAAACACATCCCTCCTTGCATAGATGACCCTCTAATCGACCTTGCATGCATGACCTTCTTGCAAGCATAACCCTCCTTGCGCAAAGTAACCACTTGCACAAATAGCCCTTTGCGCAAATAGTCCCCCCAAGCTATCTTCCAAGTCTTGCGAGCAAAGACCTCTAGCTCTAAATCTCCCAACCAAGCAATCTCCCAAACCTTGTAGGATTCCACATCTATGAAGCTTGTAGAGACTTGGCTCTCATCATTGATCATCATAAAGTGTGTAGTGTGGAAATACACATTTGAGGCCCTTTGAAACGCTCCAAATGTGGTGAATAAGCTCCAATGAAGATCATAGCCTCTAAGTTGAGCTCCACCACGAATCATAGGCTCTATAAATGCACTCGAGCCAATGAAAATCATATCATCCTCCCCTTCTTTAAAAGGATTCGTCCTCGAATCCGAACCTAGTAAAAACCAAGGGAAGAAAACGACAAGCAAGATCCTTAAAGCATAAGGGTTAGTGTTAGCACAAACAAATAGACCAACATGCCAAAGATGCACAAACTTGTGGTATAACCACTCATCAATAATCAATGTGAATAAAGACTCCACATATGGGGCACCAAGAATTTGACCCCTCCAAAGATCACAAAACAAGGGTGAGACAAGGAAACCAATGGACCTAAGATAATAAGCATGCAATGCTACAGTGATTCTAGAAAACATATCACACATCGGACCCTCATTTCGCAAATAAGAACTCTCTAAAGTCTGTCCCATGACCAATACACAACAATTAGCACCGGGGTCGAAGGAAAAAGTTATCCAAAAAACATGGCTAAGGAAATAGCTATTCACCCCGCAATACCCCTCTCAATCAAGGATACACCCTCAATACAAACATGAGTGTTATCATAGGCAAATAGGTGATATAGGTCATACAAAACAACTTCTTCAACTAAAGTGACCTCAAGTATAGACTCGTTATGTGGTTCAAGCACAAGTTCAAGCAAGCCACTACTATTTGGAGCACTCATAGAAGAAGTGACAATCTGCAAACAAGTTTCACCTTCTTTTCAAAACATTCTTCCCCAACTATCATGTCAGTTCCCTCCAAGGGAAGGCTTCCATCACAAGGAAAAAGGTTATCTAACCTATGGCAAGCTAGAAGTAGCATCTCCCCATCCCTTAGGTTAGGATATCTAGCATAGTCCTTCCAAGAAGGGTGCTCTTTTCCCTTCAAACTGCTCCTATTATTTAAAGAGCACTCTTCACTTTCGGAAGCCATTCTCAAATTCGACATTGGTCTATTAAGTGGGTCACAAACCCTCAAGAAGGATCCCTCGTCATCGGGGATGGTGTCAAGAACTTCACCCACCCCATGCTTGTCATCAAGACTAAGCTCATCGTCATCCCACAGTGGGTTACAAAAAACACATTATAGCCTCCAAAGGGAACTAAATGCTCAACATTACCATACATCCTACTAGGTACATCATTTCCACAAGTCATGTCAACTTCAAATAAGACATTATCTTTAAAATAAAAAGATTCAATGAACAACGAAGAGTCAAAGAATGCAATCTTATTCTCAAAAAGAAAAGGTCATCTACCAAAGTATTTTCATTAACATGACTATTCGCATGATCAATTACATCAATACCATCACTAAATTGAGGTTCATTAAGCACGTCACAAAGTTCCTCAAATAGTGGATTATCATGGCAAGCAAATCGATCAAAACAAGTATCCACACTAGTTGGACACAAATTGATCTTGCTAGAAGAATCAATCCGGTCATCGCTAGGATCAACTAGTGGGTGAGTTATCATATCACGTGACAATGTACTAACATGCAAATCACAATGGTCAACACTAGGTGGACACAAATTGATCTCACAAGAAGAATCAAGATGGTCATCAATAGGATCAACTAGTGTTGGACCACCCATATCAACTACATTGTCAACAATCAATGAAAACTCACTAAGATGGTCACAAGGTAAAGGCTCATTAAGCTCATGTAAGGACAAGCTATTATTCACACTCAATTTAACAGCATGATCAATCACATCATTTGGAGTGTCTAAGTTTAGCTATTTTACCTTGAATTGCACACAAAGTATTTCCCTTACCATGAGATTCAACTTTGGAGCCTATTTGCTCCTTCGGGAAGCCTTCAACTACCTCATGAACTTTCAAAGTTTGAGGTTCATCATTCGATTTGCTTTCAAGAATACCTGCACCATTTTTCAAACAACTAGAGAATAAAGAAAAGTTACAAGAGCTAGAATGATGTTGTGACAACTCCATCACATCATGCCTCACAACCTATCTTTTTTCCACTCTAGAGTTGTCACTTTTCACTCCCTTAATCCTCTCAATCTTTTCTTTCTCAATTTCATAGGAGTTGGGACAAGTGCTAAGTACTTCTTTGGAAGGGTTAGGGAAACCCTCCACTTATATCTTCTCATTTGCTTCACAAGGGTTAGATGGCTTTTCCTTCATTCGTTTCCCCTTGAGTAAGCGTTCCTTCAAGAGGTGTGTATGCTCTAACGTCACTTTGATACATTCACTTGCGCTTGTTTCTTCATTAGGGAGTACGGGCGGAAAGAGAAGTCTCCCTTGTTTGTTCGCTACATATTTGTACCATTCTTTCCCATATGAAACCTTATGTTCTTAGAAAAAAGAATTTCCCAAACACAAGGGAAAATCATCTAGGGGGAGCACATCATACCAAATGTCCTCTTGGTAGTTACCATGGGTAAAGAATACTCTTGCACTCCTATCAACCAAATGTCCTCCTTAATAATAAGGATCTCGTCTCATTACACATTCAATGCCCAATGTCTCAACCACTTAAGGTGCAAGGTAGTTTCCATAGCTATTATCATCCACCACAAGGACATACCCCGCACTACCAAGTAAATTCATCTTTGTTTCAAGAGTCCGCCTCTTCGGGTCATTTCTCTCTTGAGAACTTACATCTCTTCTACCTCCACTACCTATTAATACTTCATTCCTATCTTCGACATCACAACCATATTGGGAACACGTCACATTTTCATTAGGATGGGAAGAATGATTCATTGTTTTTTGTGAAGTAGGAAATGTAGACTGTTTTCTTCTCCTAGGTCGATTTCAACTTTGCTCAACCCACACACTTATACCATTTTGCCCGCAATAGAAAGTATCACAATTCAATATATGTGAATATCTACAAGAGGATTCCTCACAAGGTTCATGTTCAAAATCACTATCCTCACGAGCATATTCACCACAAAGTACATAACCATAAGGCTCACGTTCATCACAACTTCCCATTTCATGCAAGTCTCCATCAATTGGCTCATAACGTAAGTGTAAGGAAGGAATGTACCTAAAGTCGCCTTCATATCCATGGTGTGTAGCATGAGACCCTTTATACCTCTAGTCTTCACCATAGGACTCGTCATCAAATTTCTCTACTCCTTCATTGTCTTCATAAGATCCATGAGAATCACTCGCCTCATAATCACCCCCGGAGTAGTGAGGTCCACTTTCATCTTGGTTATGATCATATAGACCATCACACGACCCATGAACACCATCATCTTCACTATCATTGTAAGCATAGTGATGCTCACCATCATCGCTATGAGTCATATCTTCTCCTTCATAGCTTTCATCGCTATTGTAGTCATACCCTCCATTGCTAGAAGTATAGCTCTCCAATTTGTAACCACAAGATTCCAAAGCTTTGGATGACATCCTTATATATTCTCCTCCTTATGACTTCTCTCCTTGTACCTACAAAATGAGCAAACAAGATTAGTAGTAAAGTTTTTCACGTCACTCGTATTTGCACTCAAGCTTACCTCTCAAACCTAAAGCTGCTTCCAAAGTTGGCCAAGAATAGCTTATCCAAATCAATTCATAAGGTTGCTAATCTTTTTGGAAGAATATATTCTTGTTAATTGAAAGATGGACGACTCGATTAAACTAAAGGACTTAAGCCTAAGAAGTTTTAACGAGGTTAAAACGAGAAAAGCTTGAAAAAGAATTAGCACAAAAAGAAATAGGACTTAAGAACTAATCAACAACTAAGTAAGGTTAATTACTAGTGATAATTGACTTGGAGATCAAGAAAGGATGAACAAATACCTAATGAAACTTAGAACTGAAAATGAAGTGAAACCGGGTTAAAGAACAAACTTGCAATGGAGTTTCGAATAAATACAGGTACATTTAGAGGCCGAGGCTTTGCATACAGGTTGTTTATGGAATGTTATATGATCTTGCAAAGGATCATCGCGGTCCCACAAGCGTAAGCATAAAATACATTTGAGGAGTGCACTTTACGGTCCGTATTTTGTCACCGTAAATCAGCAACAGTAGACAAGTTTTTGGGGTCAATTTGACGGTCAAGATTGACGGAACGTTTTTGATCTACGGTCCGTAAAATGGGACAGTACAAGCAGAAGCATAAAATGCATTTGATGAGTGCATTTTACGGTCCGTATGTGAGCTTAAATTTTGGAACCAATTTACGCCTCAATATACGGTTCGTAAATAAATTACGGTCCGTAAAAATCCTTCAGTGATGTCGTATTGTATTTCGTACCTCGATCTTTGGGCCGGATTTTTCTGAATATTCCTTGTATTTGAGGTACCTTGAGCCCACTATATCATATGTTTTGCTAAATTTGGCCCAACAAATACCTTTTCACTTTTTGTACTTGAAATTTTGAATCAAAAGGTTTCTTTTGTCATCTTCTTCCTCATGAATTTATGAAGAAGCTCAAGAACACTATGAACATTTAAATTATCAACCCCTTCAATTTCAGTTCCAATTGATCCCAGATATCGAATCTAGCCTCCCCTCAACCTAGAGAACAAAGCCCACTCCAAATTGAGACCAATTGAACACCACAAATCGAAGACTCATTTGCTTGTTCTTTAAGTTCTTCAAAAGCTTTAAACTCAACAATGGTGAATGACCCAAAACACCTCCAAATGCTCCAAAACTTTAGATCTAAGTAGATTTGATAGCAAGGAACTCAAATCTACACTCAATTTCAAACAAATCCAACATCAAACCAAATTTTTGAATTTTTTGGGAATTTTCAAATTTTCTCAATTTTTTTTTAAAATTTTCAAAATAAGATGAACCTAAGATTGGGAACACTCTATCCTAAGCTTTGATATCAAATGATAAGGAATCGATTTAGGGAAAACACTAAATCAATACCTAAAATGCGAAATTAAAGGCTAACAAGAAATTGAGATGATAATTGAGGAAAAAGGGGATGAGAAATAGAGGATAAAAGCTAGATCCTAATGATAATGAATCTATGGACAAACCTAAGTATATGAAACCTAGACTTTTTCAATTGGATTAAATCAATAGAACATAAGTTATTTGAAATCAAGGAAAGAGATGTTTAAATGAATCCACAAATGAACAACTCTTCATGAAATCAAGGGAAATAAGGTTCAAAACTAACAATGGAATCCACCATTAACTATCCTAAATCTTAAAGGTTATTAAGCCAAACAAACTATCACTCATTTAGAGTATTCAATACATAATTCATCCAAATCTACCTAATCAAATGAAAGACAAGTTATAGATACAAGCTAAGCAAAAAAGACTAATAAGCAATTACAATGCTACCCTTAATGAATTAAGGACCTTGGTTGGCTAGTCTTCTTAGTGTAGTCTTCAAATCAAGGATTGGCCTTCAATTGCCAAACACGTCCCTCCTTGCATAGATGGTTCTCTAATCGACCTTGCATGAATGGTCTTCTTGCAAGCATAACCCTCCTTGCGCAAAGTAATCACTTGCACAAATAGCCCTTTGCGCAAATAGCCCTCCAAGCTATCTTCCAAGTCTTGCGGGCAAGGACCTCAAGCTCTAAATCTCCTAACCAAGCAACCTCCCAAACCTTGTAGAATTCCACCTCTATGAAGCTTGTAGGGATTTGGTTCTCATCATTGATCATCATCAAGTGTGTAGTGTGGAAATACACACTTGAGGCCCTTTGAAACGCTCCAAATGTGGTGAATAAGCTCCAATGAAGATCATAGACTCTAAGTTGAGCTCCACCACGAATCATAGGCTCTATAAATGCATTCGAGCCAATGAAAATCATATCATAAATTATGTGCCAGACATCTCTATAACAGTCATCCTCTATAACTAGAGTTCATCGAACGACCAAATTTCTTTTTAATACCTAGATAGCCCTCTAAACTTGGCATGTTTTGTAAGATATACATATAAACTTATGAAGTGACTAGATAGACACTTAAACTTATTCAAAATGTATTTTTTAAACACATTTGCTATCCTGGCAATTCACGTGTCTTGTATTTTGTAAGGAGCGCGTGAAACTTTTGCAAAATTGGTGAGTTAGCAAAATAACAGTAATTTTTTTTTTGGCGTACTTGTTTCTGTTTTTTTTTTTTTTTTTTGGGGGGGGGGGGGGGGGTGGGGCGTAATTGTTTCCTTAGTTTCTAACCTTTACACATAAGGTAAGATCTCATCCAGTATAATGATATACTTTCTACACTATTAACTCAACTTGATTAGATTTTGGTAAAATAAAATGTAATTTAATATAATAGCTTATTCAAACTTTTTCTAAATTTTCTCAAATGTTTTTTGTAGTATTTCGTCTTTAAAAGGTACTCACGTAGGAAATAGAAGTTCAAAATATTTTTGATTTTCTTAGGAATAAAATTTAAATATGATGTTGAAAAGGGTGAAAAGTTGCTCTCTTTTTTTCTTATAAATAAGAAATATATGCTTGAATTTTTTGCTTTTTCTTAGACGTTTGATGTTATTATTAATGAATAAAACAGTTATGTTATGTGTGCACCACTCGAAAAAATATCAGTATACTTTGTCTTCAAATATCATGATTTTCTCTCGATCTTTGTTGAAGTTTGGATGAGTTTTGACTTTACATTTAGAGGGATGTGGTTAAAACTCAAGGAATTTGATAATGAAAAGGAAGAGGAATGCAGCAGTTCACTGTTCGAGAGAGTGAGGAAATCGTGGGAATGAACAAATTAGGTGTACAATGGCTTTGGACTATTATTTGCCTACATGGAAATAAATTACACGTGGTTGGCCTATGTTTTCTTACATGGACTATTATTTATTTATTTGCAACATAAATGACACTTCGACCTCACGCACAGGGTCTTCAATATAAATGTATTTAAAAAGTACACTTTTGACAAGTTTAAGTGTCTATTTGGTCACTTCTTAAGTTTATATGTTTATCTTATAAAACATGCCAAGTTTAGGGGGACCATCTAGGTATTAAGCCTTTTGGAATCAAAATTTTATATTATGTTATATCATATGTTCTCTATAATAATAAAAAATATATGGACAAACGACGTTGTTATAGAGAGGTTTGCCTATAGAATATTTTGTCTAAAGTTATTAATCGTTCTGTCCCAACTTATGTGACATTATTTAGAGCATGTAGTCTAAAACGAGTCATAGACATTTGTATGTCCATAAATCATCTTACGCTTATTGAAAATTTGAAGTCAAATTGTTTCTAAATATACAAATATTTCAATCTTCCTTTGACAGACTAAAAAAGAAAGTTCCGACACATATTGGGACATAATGAGTACTAGTAAATACTGGTTTCTTTGAGTGTTTTATTAATTAATATTTCATCAAATATGGTTGATCCAAACTTCATCTGTGTAAAAACTACTTCCAGAATATTATTGACTTAGAGAGTTTGTCCATCCTCATTAACCAACATTTAGGAAGGTGAACTAATCAAGAATACAATTCTCATGTTTCCACACCAAACATCTCACACAATCTTCTTAGTTTTTCAACAACTTTCACTATATATACCCCTTAGTAAATGATCAAACTCATTCAAATTAAAACAGAACTTCCTACTTACATTAAAACTTCATTTCCCTGAAACAAAGCACTTTAGAGCAAATTGACACAATGGCTGCTTCCAGCAACTGCTCAATTCTTTTCATGATCATAGCATTATTGTCCTTATCAAGCATATCCACAAGTTATGCTGCTCGCGGCCTACTGCAACTTCCCAACTTGCCTACAATCCCAACATTGCCTCAACCAACAATGCCACAATTGCCCAATATTCCCAATTTGCCAACACTTCCAACAGCTAATTCACCATTGCCTTCTTTGCCTACATTGCCCTCTGTACCAAAAATGACCATGCCACCAATGCCTACCAATATTCCTCAGCCCAACATGCCATCACTTCCAACTATTCCCACAATTCCAAACATGCCTACACTCTCACCTCCTCCATCAAACTAATTATATATCTCCCAGTTCCCACTGTATTATTAGTTGATTTCCCTATTGGTCTCTACGTATCATGCGTGATGTTTTTTTTTTCTTTGCTTTTGTCGCTTTGATATATTTTAAGTGATTATTAGCAATGTATTGTATCATTTTTATATACATCTATTATTGAATTATGTGTATTAGTCCAGCATGTTTTCCAATTAAGCAAAGATCAACGTGATATACATATTTTTAACAAATTGGATCACATACATTAATTAAAAACTACACTAATTTAATTTCCTTGAAAATCTACTTATCAGTGACAGCAATCGAGTAAAGGCACATTGTTTAACTAGATCGTATAAAAAGCTTCCCAAATTTTTATTGTTGTTTGCAATCAACTGGCATTTCATTTAGAGAATAAGAGTGAGTTGATAGTGAAAACTCAAGACGTATATGTTACAGGAAATAAAACAAAAGGGCTTATAAAAATATGTGAAAACAGTTGAAGTCCGCAAACAAATTATACATTGAGAAGGTAATTTTTAGTTGCCAGTTGCGTACAAATAATCTGCGTTTGAAGTATTGCCACGTTAATTAGGTAATTATATAGAATTAAAAAAGAGATAATACAAAATAATAACATATTTATGCAAACTACGTTCTTTCCAATCTAATATTTTTAATCTTTCCTTATACTGCATTCATTTACAAACTTTCTTACACCTTTTCCTAGATATCTCCTTAGACTAAAATAAGCTACTATATTTTTGACATATTATTCAGTCACAAAGTTTCATCAAGTGATTGTTGTTACTTCACTTACTATAGCTAGGACACTTTAAAGAAGTAAGCCATTCTTGTTCAACCATTTTTGGGATGTATGTATCATGTATGAGACAAAACTCCAAATAAGGCCATGGCGAGTAAGAAACTGATCAGCTCTATTCTGCCTCTACAAATTATATTGAAAAGCAGTACATTTTTCGCATGCATTGGATTCACGTTCCTTGAAAATGAATGATCATCTTGGCTTGTAATCTAACGTTATGTCCATGTGAAAAAAAGACGATCATGCATAGGAGTAAAACTTCCCGGTGAGCTTGCTCGTGTTGCTTGTCCGAAGTTCGGGTGAAGGGGACAATTTGGATAGGCTGCAGCCAACATAAAACTAGTCAATTCATTGATGAATTCTCACGATACAATTATCATTGGGACATACTCAGACTTGTAGATGTTGTAAATAAATAGGAGTAAAACTTCCCCTAACTTGGTTCCCTTTTGATTGTTTAAAGGAAGGAGTTAAACTGAGGAGATTACAGTAGCAGAAGTATAGCAAATGATTTATACAACTAGGCCTCTCTATAACAGTCATCTTCCATAGCAGCCAAGTTCTTTTTGGAACTAATCTTACATGTTAAGTTATGTTATATTAACGTTCTCTATAACAGCATTTCGCTATAGCATTCAAAAAATTATCCCGACAAACGATGCCGTTATAGAGGTTTAACTGTATAGCATGAGCACAAATGTACAATTTGACATATTCTCATTCATATTCAGTTTTTACTTCTTCCTAAAAGCTAAAGAACCCAAATATTTGCTTAATCAAGAGGTATAGCTCGTATGAGTTTAGTATATGCTAGTACTATTTTTAGCTCCCTAGCAGCACATTATTTATTCGGAGAGGACACATTAACATTACACATGGAAATGTGCTCCACAATACTGTTGAGCTGATTATTAGTTATTTGACTAATAATTAGGCAAGCAAACATCTTCTAGGTAGTTGAACAAAATCTGCGTGATCAATATTCTTTTTTCTCTTAACAATTCATTATATTTTGTTGTCTTCTTTTCTCTGTAATTATCTTTAGGCATGAGTACAAAAGTGGAGTTAGGATTTTGAATTTATGGGTTCTAATTCTAGAAAAAGAAAGTTACTGGAGTTTTGATAAATTATTTTTACATATGAAGTGGATTTTTTTTAACAAGAATACAATTACAAGGTATTGCACCAAAGCTATTGAGTTCTGACAACCCGTAAGCGGGATGCTAGATCCCACCTACATGAGTACCATCCAATGTCATCCTACCAACCAATAGAGAATAGTATTAGCTTAAAAATACAAAGAAATGATTTAATTAATCGTATGAATTGTCCACCAAATATGGTTGATCCAAATTTCATCTATGCATAAGTACTTTCGGAAAACCTCTTTCACTTAATTATAACTACCAATAATTTAATTAAAGAGCGTATGCTTTCACATCCAACTTCTTATCCAATCCTTGTAGTTCCTCAAGAACTTCCCCTATAAATATCCTTTAGTAATGATCAATCTCATCAACTCAAGTCAAAACACATCTTAATTTCCTTGTAAACCAAAGCAATCTAGCAAATAATTGTATAACAATGGCTGCTTCCAGCAACTACTCAATCCTTTTCTTGATCGTAGTATTATTGTCCTTTTCAAGCATATCGACAAGTAATGCTGCTCGTAGCCTAATGCAACTTCCCAACTTGCCTACAATCCCGTCGTTGCCACAGCCAACAATGCCACAATTTCCAAATATTCCAAACTTGCCTACAACATTGCCACCATTGCCTAACATGCCTTCACTTCCAAGTATTCCAACTATCCCAACCATTCCTACCCTTTCACCTCCTCCATCCAACTAATTATCTTTCGCGCAACTCCATCTAGGGGTGGCAAAATTGCCTCATCTGCTGATTCAGCCTATTCTGACCCGCCCAAATTCAGCTCAAACCGTTCATTTGCCACCCCTAGCTCTATTCTACTATTAGTAGTTGTTGTTTTAGCTTAATTGTTCTATCTATCATTGCTATTCAGCTTTTTCGATGTATTCGAGTTGATTTTTAGAGTGATGTATGCTCTCTTTTGAATTGTCCGAGTGTTTATGCCTTGATTGTAAAACAGAAATTGATGTAAACTTTCTGTTGTTACTAGTTATTTCGTCTGCTGTCTTTTAAATCATTTCGGCTATCACTTTGCTTTTGAATGATTCATACGATTTTATTTTCTTTTCCCTTCTTAATAGCATGGGTGGAGCCAGCATTATGACTACGGGTTGTGGCAAATAGCTTAGGCTCAAATATTATATATATTTTGTTAAAAACTTCATTTAATAAACTAAAATTTCTAGCTTTGCCGACAATTTATTCAAATTTTCAAATGATAACAAGAGTATACTATCAAAGGTTGTGGTGAGCTAAGTACCACCTCCCTCGTTAATCAAAGGTCTCAAATTTGAATCCTGTGAAAGGAGTCGTCATTGATGGGAAGCCTCTACCCACATTGGGAATTTCCGAAGCAACTAGATTAGTCAGATCCTAAATTAAGTACCGGGCATGGGATGGAATTAAGTAACACTGAGGAATCTTATCTACCATGTATAAACAAGTCGCTTTGGCCGAGTGGTTAAGGCGTGTGCCTGCTAAGTACATGGGGTTTCCCCGCGAGAGTTCGAATCTCTCAGGCGACGGTTTTTTTTTTTTTTCATAACATTCCGCTAGAACCTCGGCTCAAAAGGAAGGAATCTGATGCAAGATTGTAATTTAGGACATAGTTTGCTAATAAAATTATTATTACCTAACCCGTTGGGACATCATTCAACGAAAGCATTGTTGATTAACAACATTAATTAATCATTGTCAGTTAACAATGCCTGATGTTTGATTAGTTTTAATGCCCTTTTTAATGGTGATACCTTCATTCTGATGTTACCTTTTAGCTTACTACTGCTACTTTTACTAGTGGATGCAGGAGGGTGGAGAAATGAAGACGAATATCATTGGGACATAATCAGACTTGTAGTTGTCGTAAATAAATAGGAGTAAAACTTCCCCTAACTTGGTTCCCTTTTTATTGATTAAAGAAAGGAATTAAACTGAGAAGTTTACAGGAGCAAAAGTACTCCAAATAATTTATATAGTTCCTCTTTTGTAACGGTCATTCTCTATAACAACATTTCTTTATAACGGCCAAGTTCTTTTTGGAACTGATTTTTCATGTTAAGTTATGTTATATTATAATGTTCTCTATAATAGCACTTTGCAATAGTATCCAAAATATATTCGGACAATCAATGCCGTTATAGAGAGGTTTGACCGTATAGCACGAGCACAAATGTACCAATCTGACGTATTCGCATTCATTTTCAGTTTTACTTCTTCCGAAAAGTTAAAGAACCCAAATATTTGCTTAATCAAGAGGTATAGATCGTTTGAGTTTAGTATATACAGTAGAAATACTATTTTTAGCTCCCTAGCAAGCATATTATTTCTTCGGAAAAGTGTTAAGACTGCACAATACAGTTGAGCTGATTATTAGTTATTTGACCAATAATTAGGCAAGCAAACATCTCTTAGTTAGTTGAACAAAATCTGTATGATCACTATTCTTTTTTTGTTAACAATTCGTTACATTATGTTGTTTTCTTTTCTTTTCTTTTCTTTGTAACTATCTTTAGGCATGAGTACAAAGGCGGAGAAAGTTACTGGGTTATTGATAAATTATTTTTATATATGAAATGGATTTTTTTAACAAAAATACAATTATAAGGTATTGCACCAAAGCTATTGGGTTCTACCAACTGGTAAGCAGAATGCTAGCTTTGCACCTGCATGAGTACCATCCCAGTGACATGGTACCAACCAATAGAGAATTAGTATTAGTTTAAGAATACAAAGAAATGATTTGATCAATTTGTATGAATTGTCCACTCCAACAAATATGGTTGATCCAAATTTCATCTATGCATAACTACTTTCAAAAACCTTCTTTGACTTAATTATAACTACCAATAATTTAATTAAAGAGCGTATGCTTTCAAACCCAACTTCTCATCCAATCCTTGTAGCCCTCTAGAACTTCCCCTATATATAACCTCTAGTGATGATCAATCTCATCAACTCAAGTCAAAACACACCTTTTCTTTGAGAACAAAGCAATCTTGCAAATTACAAAAAATATGGCTACTTCCAGCAATTGCTCAATCCTTTTCTTGATCATAGCATTATTGTCTTTATCAAGCATATCGACAAGTAATGCTGCTCGTAGCCTAATGCAACTTCCCAACTTGCCTACAATCCCCTCATTGCCTCAGCCAACAATGCCACAATTGCCAAATATTCCCAACTTGCCTACAACAATGCCACCATTGCCAAGTGGTACATCTTTGCCTACATTGCCCTCTGTACCAAAAATGACACTGCCACCAATGCCTGCCATTCCCAACATGCCCTCACTTCCAAGTATTCCCACAATTCCTACACTTTCACCTCCTCCATCCAACTAATTAATCTTGCAACTCCATCCTACTATATTTGTAGTTGTTGTTTTACCTTAATTGTTCTATTTATCGTTTCTATTCAGCTCTTCCGATGTATTCGAGTTTATTTTCAGAGTGATATATGTTGCCTTTTGAATTTCCGAGTGTTTTATGTTTTGATTGTGAAACAGAGTTTGATGTAGTTTCTTTGTTGCTATTAATTATTTCTATCTATTTTGTTGATGATAAGCTCTTTCTTAAATTGTGTGACAATCTCACGAAAAAGCTTAAAATATTAGAGAGAGTAAACTTTTGTTTAATTAAAGTTTTTAACACGCCCTCAAGTACACATCTGATTTTTTTCATGAGTCAAACACGTGAAAATTCTTTTAATCATGGGTGATGAATGACAATGAGACTTAGAATACAGAAACTTTTACTTGCTATACTTTATTGAATTATCCAACTAACTCATCTAAAATTTAAGCTCTTAAGAGAACACTCTTTTACTACTTAAATTTTGTCTTCAACGTTTGGTATCTCAGAACGATGTTTCTTTCTTTTCTTTTTGGAAAAATTAATGGTGAGCATATCAATCGCAAGCCAAACATTTTGGATATAAAAATCAATCGCAAGCCAAACATTTTGGATATAAAAACAGACATTACAAATAAACACTACTCCATTAGATAATTTTACCCTTTTCTTCTAGTAAAACGTGATAGAGGTCTGAGAGCTTATAATTAGAGAAACTGTAGCGGCGCAAAAAAAAAGACAAAAAAAGTTAAATATATATGTACAAACCCCTTCAACGTTAGAAATGTATAGGCCTTTTAACTCATTTTTGGTATCATGTTTACAAAATTTAAATCTTGAAAATCAAAGTGCCACATAAATTAGATTGAGGGAATAACAAGGTAAATACTTATCCATATTGGGTGTTTACACCAAATTAATACAATTTATCATGATTAAGTGATTTAATGAAGTGAATATATACATTAATTAATCGTGATTAAGTGATAGTTGAAAAACATGTTATATATACTCATTGGTTTGATGTAAACACCCGGTGTGGGTACGTTTTTACTGGATAACAATTTCTTCAAATTATGAAATGATAACTACACGAGTATCTTACTACCAAATTTAAAGTTCTCATGGAATGGTAGGTATTCTTTCATTTTTAACTAGAAGTCTCGTGTTCGAGCCTTGGAATAAAATCGTCTTTGGTAGGGAACATTTTACCTCCAACATAGAATATTCCGGGGTGAATCAATATTAGTCAGATCTCCAAGTGGGTACCAAATATCAGATGGGAAAAAAACACTTAATAGTAAGAATATCAGACTTATCTGAGATTGTTTCCTGTTACCATCAACAAAGTCGCTTTGGCCGAGTGGTTAAGGCGTGTGCCTGCTAAGTACATGGGGTTTCCCCGCGAGAGTTCGAATCTCTCAGGCGACGACTTCTTTTTTGCATTCATCAGAGCTGATTTCTTTGTCTGTTGTTACGGATTTAACATAATATGCTTGGTATAAATTTATTATTCTTAACCCGTTGGGAATTTCGTTCAGCGAAGGCAATGTTGATTAACAACATTAGTCATTGTCAATTAACAAAATGCTTGGTGTTGGACCACTCTTAATGCCCTTTCTAATGGTGATACCTTCATTCTGCTGTTACCTTTTAGTTTACTAGTGGATGCAGGAGGGAGGAGAAATGAAGGCGAAAATCGAAGAACTATCTAAGGGATTAACAGTGGTTTTAAATATATCGGATTCAATCAAATTTGAACAAGTTAAAACAGATAAAGTTAATGAACGTGTCACGACCCAACCCGTCCAAAAGATACTTCTAGTGCAACTTTGCCAGAAACTTCCAAGACGTGAATTTGAAACATGTAGAAAGGATGATGTTTGTATAAAAACCATAACCTGGAACAGTATGAACATAAAGCTAAAACTCACCTTCGCGAACCAAAAGGCAAATAATTTGCAAGCACTAGAACTTGAATCAATATTCATCAGACCAATCTAAACTAAGATAATATTCAGATGCTATTGTGTATTTACCAAAAGATAATGAACTCATCCCTACTGTATAGCGGGAAAAGTTACCAGATAATTTACCTCAACATCTGAAGAATACAACAATCATATTCGATGCCCATTATGTTCTTGAATGGACATGCAAATCTGTCATAAATTATTGAATAGTTCCATAGAATAAGTCGCGAATTAAAGATGAATGAACATAACTGATGGTATACCTTAATTTGGTCCAGGAGTAAGTTCAAATGGTACAGAAGGGCTCGGATTAAAATGAATTTCTTTAACCGTTAGAGAAGCTTTACAGAATGTGAGGAACAAATGATAATGCTACCCTTAGTCTCTGTCAAAGCTTCGTTTATAGATACGCCTTTCTGAAATGGCATCAAACAATGTATACCAAGCAAAAAAATGGGGAATCCTTTTTTCCGTGTTATTCCTTCAACAAATGGAACAGGAGCCGTAAACCTTTTCAATTTGGCTGCCTGCTTCTCTAATTTACATTATGATAGCTATCTGAAGTATAAATTAAGTTGCCTCCTGATTCAAAGAAAATCTGGCTGGCCTGTGGATGTCAAGCAACGATGCCACATGCGGCTGTTGGGGTCGACAAGTCTGGGTTTAGAGATGACTTCTGGAATTGGAAAGTAGACATAATGAGTATTGCATATACCCACTGTGATACCACTATATCCAGCAAATGCACCGTGAACCTGTCAAAATGAAGTGTGCAAATCGAATAAATAAATGGTTGAATAATGTCTCAATCACAAAAAAACACAAGTCAGAAGCATAATTAATAAATAAATGAGCATGAGAGACTTACAGCATTTTGCCCAAGTACCGTGCACAAAATTCCATCTGAAGCATTTGCACGGCATGCACGGATCATGTAAGTAGGATCAATGTATTTCACATCAGCTCCTCCGATCTCCTTGAAGTACTTTTTAATCTGTCGGAAGAAGGCAGATTATCATGAATTCTCATAATAAGAACGATAACAAAGTGAGCCATGAGCCTTCATAGAGTAAGGAAATTTCTACTGCCAGGTACGGTGCTTTAAACAATCACTCGACTAAACCTCACAAATTAATTGGGGATGGTTATACAGATGCTCTGTTTGTATTAGCTTATTCCAGATAGCATCCAGCGGATTTATATTGATTTGGCTATTTTTACACTGGCAGTCAACCTACCACAACGCTTCTCTTGTATACTAGCTTGGGACCGGCTATGACACTCATATAAGCAGATTTAAAACAACAAAGTGATGATGACCACAAATTAGATACTAAGAGACGGCAGTTAAAAGTGACTGAAGATGACCTCATTTCGATCGAAACAAGCAAGGACACCAGTTATAGCAGTTTGATACACAATTACAGGTTATTCTTAGATGAATTTGTATTCAGCTAAGAATTTTCTTTCTAGAAACTCCAGAACATGAGTTTCAAGATTCTTATGTGCAATACATGGGACCGCACAAGAAATAGTAAAACTAGGAGTTACATCCAACTAAAAGGCTCGTATTGGACAAAGTACCAGGTAGCCCTTACGAGTGATTTGGTGAAGTAACTGGAACTTCTCTTATGAAGAAGGCCAATACAGAAGGAAAATCCACAGAATGACAAAGGATGTACACTCCAACATGCATTAAAAATAGCTAAGGTGTATCAAGCAACAATCCCACAAAGGTAAAGCTGGCCAATCACTAACCTCTTGTTGCAAATAAACACCAATGTCTCCGAGTACAGCATTTCCAGATGCATCTTTTGCATTGGTTTTCTCAAGGAAATCCTGCAGTGAAGATTGGGTCAGATGCAGTTAAGTGTTATAAAGAATCAGAAACTAATCCATCTGCTTTCATTTACTGTAGTTTGCAACAATAAATTGCAATCAGTAACCAAAAACTGTAAACATCCAACTAAAAACCTTTTGAGCGTTGTCTAGTATAGTGAGTGACAACATTGAACTGAAAGAAAAGTTAAAAAAAAAAAAGAAGAAGAAGAAGATCTTCTAATATAAATAAAAAACAGAGGGAATAACTTATGGGCAAGGATAATAATTATTGCACCTAATATTGAGTTCTTAATGAAAAGGCAAACGGATTCCTACAAAGCAAATGCAAATTGCACTAGAGAGTGTGTGACTATAGTAAAAAGACAACCATGACTGGGGTCTTTTTCCACAAAACTCCATTATATGAAGCTTTGAAGTCCTTCAACTATAACACACAGTTTATGGAGAGGGTCCAGACTCCAGATGATAGGCAGAAGTGAAGAAAGAAAAGGAAGCACCGATGGAAGTTACTATGAAGTGCTATTTACTGTTGTCGCACGCTTTGACTATATAGTTGTGACGCTTTCCACATGCAAGCTTGGTTAGTTTCATAGAAATTGCTTTCATTTTCTGTTAGCTGGGCAAAATATCTCAGGTTTAGCAAACTTAAAAGGACCATAAGTGCTCGTCATAATATAATAGAGATGAAGATAAACCTATCCCAAACCTAGGGGACCTTTTCAGTTAAAAAAGATCTCATCTAATGGTACATCTCAATGCACCACAAACATAATTATGACGGAACTAACCTGCCCAGCTCCCTCTGCTGCACAGATAACAGCTGATCCCTTTGTCTCGAGCAGATATTTTAGATGCCTCAATACACCATGTGGGCCATGCAGATTAAAAGGAACCTGAGATATGGAAATAAGATACGATCTTAATGAGGAACTCATCAGAAAAGCATTGCATAACATCTGATAGATATCAGTCATACCTCTGGAATCAAGCATATGTCTATTTGTCCACTAGCTAGGGATGCTTGCATAGCTATAAACCCACTACTACGGCCCATCAACTTCACAATTCCAATACCATGATATGCACTATGCGCCTGCAAACGAGCGAAAAAGAAACTTCATCTAAAGAAAATTGCATGGAAGAAGTATAACAACAACAAACCTAGTGTAATCCCACAATAGTGGGGTCTGTGGAGGGCTTAATGTACGCAGCCTTACCCCTACCTGGGTAGAGAGGCTGTTTCCGGCTGAGGAAAAAGTAAATGAGCACTTATCTTCGGGAAATCAATCCTTAACATGAGAAAAATTTTGAAGATGTAAGTTTAGATAGAGGCAAAATAAGAAATACTTGAAAAACAAACTCGATCCAAAAAATAGGGCAAACATTAGTCACTGATCACCAGGAACTTCCCCAAAAAAGAAAAGGGAACAAAAAAAAGTTAGAGGATTCTGTCAAACAAGGAGTTCTTGCAAGATTTGGAAGATGACGAAAAACGTAACCACACTGAGACAACTTCACAGAAGAGAAGTATACGAGATTGTCTGGGAGTTCCTTCTCAGAAGAGAATTAAGTCAGAAGGAGGTCCAGCAAATTGAAGGGAGCAAAGCATAGGAAAAGAAGGGGCAAGGTGCAGGTCATTTAATAAAAGTAGAAAGTTTTTCCTATCATAGAATAGATCCGGGAAGAAAGGATGAAATTGTAGTAGATCATAAAGTAGTACCTCAATGTAAGCAGAATTAATGGCTCTCTGTGCTTCTTCAACAGCAGTATCAAAACCAAATGTCTTATCCATAAGCATAATATCGTTGTCTATAGTTTTTGGCACACCAACGACAGCCACCTTTATACGTCTTTTACGGCACTGTACATCCAGTCGACAAAATCAAATTAGACTTTCGAACAATAGCAGATAGACTTAATGCTATTAACCATTCAACAACGAAGAACATCGGGGGAAACTATTAGACTGTTGCATATTCATGCTCATCTGAAACATTTTCTTTCTTCAATTACAGGGAAAACTTTAAATTCAAAGCATAAGTTTCTATCGAAGAGGGACATTCACTCTACTTTTCTTATTTTGAAAATAATTCACTCTACATTTCTAATAGCGACATTCTCGATTCACTTCGCTATACAGTCTCCAACTATACACCTAACCTCAAATAATCAGAGAACATTAGTCAAAAATGCATATTGGTCTAAAAAGAGCACCCATATGAATATAGAGGTCAGGCATAACAACCTCATCATGAATTGCATTTGCACCAGCATGTGTACCATTTCCACCCAGCACAAAGAGCATGTTGATTCCTCTTTCCTGACAATTAGTAAAAGAAGTGAAACTTAGACAAACCCTAGCAAAATCATTTGTCATGCAACGATCCAAGCAAGTTATGCATTTGCTGAATACAAGAAAATCAGTTAAGTACCTGGATGCTGTCCACGATATCACTAACTTTAGGTCCTCCACGTGATACTCCCAGCAAGCTTCCCCCCGAAAGATGAACATTTTGCACCACTTTCCTGGATAACTAAGAATAAAGCAGGTGGACAAAAATCACTAAAGCACCTAACCTCACTAAAGAGAAATATATCCATTGTAGAATAATAGCCTATCAGTAATGACCGTGTGGAGATTAAAGTTAGGCTTTTGCACTTCATTCTGAATAACAGAACTTAAATTTTAAGAAGTGTTTGGGCAGTGAAGAAGAGTTAAAGTAACTTACTGGCATCTCAGCTAAATCTTTTTCTGAAAATCCACGATATCCAAAAGGAATTCCCACAATTTGCTTGACTCCATATATCTCAAGGGTTATGACTATCTGCGACCAGTGAAAACAAAGAGAAGATGACGAACAACACCAGTGCAGCAGTAATAACTACATCCCTCAGAAATCAAAGAATCAAAACCAAACAATAACAATATGCTAATACCTGTCGAATAACATCATTAAGCCCGGGGCAAAGTCCACCACAAGTTACAATTGCTGCTTTCACCTCTTCTGGCTTGAAAAATATTTTCTCTCGAGGACCAGCACGGTGAACCCTGAAAATAATTGGTTCCATATTCATGCTAGATGTTAAAGGCTTACCAATTTAAAATAAGAATCATGCTTCGCACAATATTATTGTATCTACACCCTGAGTCGTAATTCTTATAAGGCAGTCAAAACTCGTCTACTCAATGTTCAGTAATTCTATACCAAAACAAACACTTACAAGGAGCTAACACTGTTTCACATCACAACTTTCCCAAGTTCCAGTAATAGATAACCTGTAATTTATTCAAACACTCCCCTCATCATTTGAAGAACTCTTTTAGTTTTTGTAACTGTGGTGTCGGGGCCAGCTTGCGCAGCAGGTACCAGGTAATTCTGTCCACCAAGGCTTGGACAGATGGGAAGAAATCACCTAGTGTTTTTGTCTTTGCTGGGATTTGAACCTGAGACCCCATAGTTCTCAATCCACTTCATGAGCACTAGGCCAAACCCTTGAGCACTCTCTAGTTTTATTTCTATCAGATATGAGAAACGAAATCTCGAACTTAGAAGATGGCAAGGAAATGGATAATGCCAAGTTGGGTGTTGAACTGTCTGGATAGTGGAAAAATCAACATTGATAGAGGGCTTCAATTTGTGACAATTGGGAGCAGGAGCTCATAGATGCAGAAAGATTATTTAGTAATCTAGAATCATTTTGCCAATCTATAGACATACATTGCACTATGAAAGGCTTATGCCTGAATAAAAGGGGGTGAGAGTGGTTAAACTGATAGTAGTACAAAATTAATCTGATAGTAGTACAAAATTAAATTTGTATCATTTCCTCAACAGGTATATAATTGTATCCTTCCAACTCTTTAATGTAGAAAAGCTAAAGAACTTTACCATTGCTCTACCCATGAACAATTGGGATCAATGCACTCAGCACCAGCAGATGATGGGGAGGAATAATTAATTACCTGAAATGTAAATTGCTTACTTGAGTCAACTAGAATTAAATAATATGAGTGGCCTTGGAGGAAATAGAACAAGAAACAACAACAGTTTACGTTTCCATCAGCAGATAACAAAAACAAATAGCTTACTTTCTCAATTACTTTGTCCATTCCAAGGGTAGTCCTATTACACCTCCCGGGAGCCAAACAACATTTGAATAAGGTATTCAAATATATTTTTTACCATTTTGAAATCGCATAAAGGTTGCCACTTTAGTTTTTTATCAAATAGTATCTAAATGATCAAAATTTTAGATGAGTTGAGATAAATTGATCCTTGATAATTGATACGTGAAAGGCCATCAATTCTGGAACGGTGAGATAGAATCATCTTCAGCAAGGAATATACTTCACACTCTTAACTAACGGATGAAAAAAAAAAAACTTGTGATCTAAAAACTAGATCTTTTAGCTTTTTGAACTGCTTACCTACTTCCATAAAATTGATCCACATGAGACGACAACAATAACATACCCACAAGTGGGGTCTGGAGAGGGTAGGATGTCCGCAGACCTTACCCCTAGCTTTGTGCGGTAGAGAGGTTGTTTCCGATAGACCCTCAGCTCACGTGAGACATGGTGTATTTTTCCCGGTCAAGAGAGAAATCACTACCGAAGACATGATATAAAAGTGAGCCAAATAGTTAAACACGCCCACCCCTAACTGTAGGGCTACTAAAGGTAGATATATTTTTTATAACTGTGGTGTCAAGGCCATCATGTGTGCACCTCGACCAATTCCGCGAGGTACCTCCTATCTCCCACCAGCACATGTACCCAGTAAATCTGTCCTACCAACACATGTACCTGGTAAATCTGTCCCACTAGCACAGGTACCGACTACTAAAGATGGATACTAGTGCCTGACTATTTAATATATCTATCAATGTCAAGGGAGAAAAAGAAAACATAGTACAAGAGACAAATTACCAGAAGGTTATGCAGTCACATCTCTCTATAACGGCATCCGCATATAACAGCACCTCTCTATAACAGTCAAGTTTTTTCGGAACCGATTTTTTATGTTATATTTTACTTCTCTATAACAGCATTTCACCTATAACAATAATAGCCAACTTTATAACAGTATGCTCTTTGTAAAATTACCCCCCATAAAACAGCTATCTTCTTTTTTTGATAATATAATAATTAACCATCTTTATAAAACTAGAATTTCTATGATTACCAATAATAAGTGTAGAGATTTTGACCAACTATTTGATCCTTTAATACACTATTTATGACAAAAAATATCATATGAATATATATATATATATATAGAGAGAGAGAGAGAGAGAGATTTTCATCATTAAAAGATTTTCCTTCGTTATACAAACTGTGATAAAGCTTAGAATTTGGCAATTAAAATGAAAAATTAGATTTTTGCATCTTTTTTGCCTATAATAACAAAATATTATTTAAATGTCAATGTTGTTATAGGTGTATAACAGCCAAAAATTTCGGACCCAATGATGCTGTTATAGAGAGGTTTGACTATATTTGTTTTCTCTACCAAGTTTAAAACTACATTAAGACGAGCCAGAGCTTTTCCACTTTTGAATTAAAGACAATAATCAAGTAGTTGGAGGCATGCTGACTTTTGACCTAAAGCCCATTACCCCAGCAAAACATAAGGGGGTGATTACCAATGCTACATGCACTAATTCAAGGATACGTACCCAGGGGCGTATCTATGTGGATGATTGGGAGTGCCATGCCACCCGGACACCTCGGTTGAAATTTCATTTGTATATATATATATATATATATATATACGTGTTAAATGTTACTCCAGCCACCTGCAGTTACATAAGCGCGCTTGGTGCCACTGGAGAAAGGTCAAGGATTCGGCTCACGCGTGCGAGTTCGATACCAGAGGGCGACACATTTTAAGAACTTTTTTATGCTGAGTTTTTTGTTTCTTTTGCGAAAGATGGTTCACGCCCGGCGTACTCGAACCCACAATCGCTTGGTAAAAGTCAAAAGCATCATCCATGAAGCCACTGGAGCTATAATCTTCAAGTACATTAATATACTTTATTTATTAAAATGACACCAGCCTGATACCTTAGCTTTAAAAGTTTTTAATTTTATTTTTGTTGATTTTTTTCTCTGCGTCAAAATTTCAGAAACTCAGCAGTAATTTTTCTTTCTCTTTGTTCGATTATCTAAATCATTTGGATTCATATGAAAAAAATAGTTTAAACTATGATATTTAAATTTTGTTGAAGATTTTAATTAACAAAATAGACCATGTTGCAATTAAGACGACATGAAAACTAGACTGAAATCCCATTTGATTTCTTTGGTCTCTTTAATTGAGACTTTGTGTTTTTGTGAATTGAGATTTTTCACATATAACTTTGTCTCTATTACTGAAATTATGTATGTGAAATTGTTCGGCCTCTTTATATTTAGTTTGTTTATATTTATGTCATATATCATTGAGTGTTTTTTCCTTTGCGCCAAGTTTTCATAATTATTTCATCTTTTTCGTTCGTTCCATTGTCGATATAAATTGAAAAGATAAATACCAGAACCGAAGCCAAAGTTGATAAAACCGACCAAATATTTACCCTATTTGGACCTTGTAAATAGCAACATCTATGTTCAAAGCACGTTGGCACACGTAACCTCCAAATCCTGGATCCATCTCTGTACATACCCCAATGGTTGTTCATAAGTACATGGTCGGATAGCGCTTTTGCAAATTTGGTGTATTTTGAAGAATCCATACAAAGTACACATAATCTACCCCCCACCCCCCTCCAAGAAGAATCTCATTAACTCCCACATGATTTCTGAAAGGCGTATTTTCCCATTTTGGCACGAAGCGATAGATCAATATGACATCATAAAATACACTTTTTACTACCATAACAAACAGGAAACTGAATTCATTGGTCAAAAGCTATGCAAAATTAGTAGGGACTTACTTTAAGAAGTACTCTGTCACTATTGTTAATATAACCATGCCATTTTTCATCTGAGGGGTAACCTTCTGCAAACTCCTCAGATACTGGTGTCCTGTAACAGGAATGATGCACTAAAGTTAGAACAATTACTCCTTAAACAACTTTTTCTGTCCAAAATCTTCATCATTATTAAGAAAATGCATCTCTTTCCATATAATTTACCAGTCCACCTGACCAACTGCATTCCAACAAAATATGCAATTAAACTAGCAAATACTAGTAGTAAATACAGAAAAGTAACTAATGCTACAAAACAGCAGAATAATCAAATCTGACTTGGACACTCCTCCGTTCCAATTTGTATGATACTATCCCGAATATCTGACACAATTCTAATTATATATAACTTTACAATTCATCGAATGATTCGAGATTTTAAACTTTCATACGATATTTGGTCCACACACATTTCACCGTTGATATACAATACTTTCTTTCTTTCTTCTCTTTTTCTTTTGAAATAGTTCCTTCACTCTTGAATGGAATCTCTTTTTTTAATCTTTCCAAATCAGGTGAATCTGGCCGCAGCAAATTAAAGTATTGAACTTTATGTTCAATCAAATGTAAAATTAAATGAACGGGATATCAATTATAGCACCTTCCTGATCCACGTAAACTAGCAATTACACGCAGTTAATCCACATACAAAAAAAAAAAAAAAAAAAAACACTTCTGTAAATAAATCTAAATATTTCACTTCTATTTCCAGTTCAACTAGTAATTCAACACACAGTTCATCCACATAAAAACGAGAAACTTACGCTAAACATTCAAAAGAAAAAAAAAAACAGCTCTTTACAAAAGAGTACTTCCTTCTTCTCAAATTAGTTGTCGTAATTTCTAAAAATAGTTGTCTCAAACTATTTGTCATTTTAAAGTTGAAGACAAAATTCATTATTCTCGTATCAAATTTAAATTCCTACAAGTTTCTATAATTCTTCACTAAATAAACCTACAACACACAGTTAATACACATAAAAAACGATAAAAAATAAAAAAATAAAAAAACAGTTGTATACAATACAGTACCTATTTTTAAGGCAAAAAGTAGAAGGATATAAAACAGAATCAGGAAAAACATCAGTAATATGAGGAATATTAAAACGAGCTTCAAATTCTGTTTGATATTTTAATTTCCAATCTGAATCACTAAAATCAATTCCCTCAGCATTTTTCAATAATTTTTACACCGGAAAAGGGCCTAAAATACCCCCGAACTATTAGAATTAGTACAAAAATACCCTTCATCCACTTTGAGCCCCCAGATACCCTGCCGTCCACATATGAGGTCTAATATACTCTTATTTCTAACAACCTCATCTCATTTACGACATGACAGCAATACAATTTTCTATAAGTCTTCACTAAATAAACAATTCAACTAGCAATACAACACACAGTTAATACACATAAAAAACGATAAAAAAAAAAAAAAAAAAAACAGTAGTATACAATACAGTACCTCATTTTAAGACAAAAAGTGGAAGGATACGAAACGGCATCAGGAAAAACATCAGTAATATGAGGAATATTAAAACGAGCTTCAAATTCTGTTTGATATTTTAATTTCCAATCTGGATCACTAAAATCAATTCCTTCAGCAATTTTAGATACTCCGTTACTGGCTTGCACTTTAATTCCGTTAAAATTCCGTACAGTTTTCAACTTAACGGAACGGAAAAAGAAATCGTTATCGCTGTTAACGGTCGTTGATGGTAGAATAATTGCCTTCTGTCCGATTGACGGCGAAAGTGACTCCATTAAAATGAACTCTGCGTGTGATTTCTCTGTGTATATATATATAGAGAGAGAGGTGGAAAGATCGGAGAGAGTGACGGAGAAACAAAGAAGAGAGAGACTAGAACAGTGGAGAATGTAGCAGCCAGCCTGCGAGCAAAACAATGATCATTTTTTTTTTTTTTTGGGGGGGGGGGGGGTGGTTGGGGGGTTTTAGGAGGGGTTGGTGCATGGAGTTTGACCTTTTTCTTGTTGGCTTTCTGGTGGTCAGTTTTCAACCCTCTTAAAGGCCGTCCTACGTGTTCTTACTAAAGTTAAATACGGTCTAAAATAGGGCTGGACATAAATTATCGAAAATCGAATTATCAAATTGAATCGAGAATTTCGATAATTTGATATTCGGTACGATATTCGAGAATAAAATTTAAAAATTATGGTATTCGGGTTCGGGATCGGTAAGAGACATTAGTACGGTAATTTCCCGAATACCGAATTATTCACTCTAATGTGTTTACTATATTTCTGTACTCCTGGTTGTGACCTTGTGTTGTCCTCCATTTGAATGATTTTCATATCCAGTTGCTGTGGAGATCTTTATCTTTTTCCTCCCGTCCCCTGCCCTTCTTTTTCACTTTGTTTTCCCCTCCGTTCTGCTTGTCCCGAAACTGTGCTTCTTCAATTTGAATATAAAAGCACGTTTCTCTGGTAGAATATGCTTCGTCGTTGAACTTCAAATATGTTGGAATGTAAAGAGTTGTTTAGAAGTATACAAATCTGTTTCAATTATATGGTACCTCAACTTTTGTATACTTTGTTTCCTTAAATGGTAAATCCCGAATACCGTATCGAAATTTACCGAATCGAAGTTTGATTTACCGGACCGAACCAAACTTTTTCGGTTTGGTATTTGGTATCTACTGTCAATTACCGAATCCGAACTTTAAAAATACCGAACCGAATACCGAACGCCCACCCCTAGTCTAAAACACTCTTTTGTTCGTTTTTATTTGTTCTCTATATTAAGAATAGGTATTTAGTTTTATTTATTAAATTTGAAAAACTAAGAGATAATATATCATTTTGTTTCTATTTTACTTATATTTAATTATAGAATTGAAAATTTAAGGAATTGTTAGTGGCTGCATAATTTTTAAAATATTTTTTATTTTCTTTTTTATGTTGAAACAGAGATTTTATTAATAAATATTGTCGGTACAAGATCTGTTTAATCCCTTAATTCTTCTCTCCTGAATTTACTGCATAATTTAAGGGCTGTTAGTAGTCTATTTCTCAAAAATAGGATGACCTCCTTGTGTTGTATTTGATCTCCAAGAACGTCCGCTAATTTGATAAAGATAATTTGATAAGTATTTACCTATGTTGATTGATTTCAATAGTTAGATATTACATATCACTTATAATAGTTTGGCGTGATATAACATTTTATTTATGGCTTGATGGACGGAAGCAGTAGAGAATTTAGCAGCCATCCTGAGAAAAGCGCAAGCGCTGATCAACTTTTTTGATTTCTTTTTTCTTTTTTTTGGGTTTGACCTTTTTTTCTTGTTTCCTTTCTTGGTTTCAGACTTTCAGCCGTCCAAAGAGTATACATTAAAAAAGTTACTACAAATTAAAAGGTTACTATAAATTAATGGGACTTTACCACTTTAATTTTTAGTTGATGATGAAAGGTTCCTTCACTTTTGAAAGATGCTCGTGAGATCTCCAAACTGGTTAGGCAAATATGGAGCAATATATAGGTATAGAGTATTAGGTAATCGAGTAATTTGTTTGGGATGATGTTTATACTAAATCAATAATAACATGACATGTGCTTATGACCTAAGTATGGTTAATTATTGTGCAGTTCACCTTATTTATTATTTAACTATGGTAAAATATATTGATTTGATGTAAACGTCGAGTGCGGGCAAATTTTAATTGTATTATTATAGGATAATTGCAATTTAAGGACTGTTATACACTAAACAATATTGTAGAGATTGTTATATAATGATTAATAAAACAGAAATTATATGCAGGGATTGCTTATACAAAATTCATTTTTGTCTATTCTTAGAGGTAAATCCAAAATTTTTAAATTTTA
Source organism: Lycium barbarum (assembly GCF_019175385.1). NCBI lineage: Eukaryota > Viridiplantae > Streptophyta > Magnoliopsida > Solanales > Solanaceae > Lycium > Lycium barbarum. The sequence goes on from NC_083346.1 coordinate 124,192,715, forward strand.
AGTTTTGGATAATAATTATTTTATTAACTGAGTCCTGAATAAATTATTTATACATATTAAATTTATTTTAGCATAAATATAAAGATTGAACCAAAATAATTAAATTTTCCCGAATATGTAACTATAACAATGGCTCAGCCGCCCCCGGAATATTCTTATCTATATATTGTTGATATACATATTCTTATTCCTCACCATCATTTAAAAGAAATAGCTTTTGATGTCGTAAAAGCAAACATTTTTATAATAAATCTTTTCTATTACCACTTAAAAGTCATATTCAACAACTTTATATATTCTACTTCCTTTTCTAACTTTTCATTCGTCAACTTAATTTTATTTTGATAAGAAACATGAGAGGACAATAGAGCAAATTCCACAATCAAGAAAAGGTCGACAACTTTAGTTTAGAAAAATATTAGCGGAATTTCATGCGCTTTTCATAGCTTTAGACCTCATTAGTTTATTCTTAATTTCTTTCTAAAACCCCAAACGAAAAAGAAAAAAAAAAAGATAGTGTTATTTCAAGTCAGTACTGTTTGCATTATTATTGCACACTATGTCATGTCGAACAGTACTAACAAGTGGCTGACCCAAATAGTTGTGTTCCAAATGGAATCACAAACCTTAGATTCGAATCTCCTTTTTTGTTAGGTTTATTCTTTTATCCCATTTATTGTTCGTATTCTTAACCAAGTTTTAATAAGCTTTACTTTTATATACTGAGTGTAAAAAATTATAGTATCAGGCCAGAAAAGAGATAATTACATGTAATTGCCTATGATAAGTGTAAATTATTTATATAAAGAATAAAGTAAGTGACATGTTATAACGTATTAACATACACGAATATTATAAGAATCTTGAATGTTTATAAGTGACATTCATTTTTAATTAGCATATAATCCCGAGGCCTATGCTTTTTTTTTTAATCTAATCGTAGCTAAACAACTACAGCAGAAAGAACGAAAATCAGACATGAGTCACAACTTATATTCTAAAAAAAAAAAAAAAAAAACACTCAAATTAACGATTGAAGCTGAATAGCCGATTATAAGAGCTCTTTGCCATTTTATCTCGGATCATGGGACATTAATCGTATTCGTAGCTTGTCTTTTTTTTACGTTTGGTAGAATAATTTTTTAAATGTATTATCTATTTTATAGAATTATGTCCACTTTTTATTGGTCAATTGAACTTTTATGTTCAAAACTTGATGATAGAACTCAATGATGTTTTGTAAATCAGAAGAACAACTTTCTGTCTATGAGTAATTTATTTGTAGAAAATCTAAATCAAAGCTAAAATTTCTGTATTAATATAAGAAGAATTTATTTATCCTATTCTTTTTTCAAAGGACACTCTTGTCACAAACTTTCTACGTTAATTTTCATGCCATATGCATTTAGGAAATTTCCTCCTATTTGAGAAGGGAAACTTTTCACTTTTACACTTAGCCCATTGAATTTTCCTCTATTGCGACTACTGAATTATCAAAGAGGTAAGTTGTTTCATGAAAACTTCAATAGGATTTCTGGAATTACTTTTTAAGCTAAGAAATTAACCAAGCACTATCCTTAATACTCAAGCAGAAAATCGAGGAATGTGACATTAAGAGATATCGTTCTCGATAAGGAGATTAAATAATAAATTAACACCATCAGAGAAATCAATATATAGTTTATCTGGATAAACTGATAAATTTGCCATATGTTTGGTTTTAATAGGTTTACATACTAGAAAATTGATTTAATTTGCTATGTTTTTTTAAGGTGAAATTAGAGTTATACTGAACCACGAATTTTTTATTTTTATTTTTTGTCTAATCATCCAACTAGGATTCGAAATTCACATGCTTGATTAATCCGAATTTGTGGTCGGTTAGCCTCACTAAGGAGCTAAAGCATTTCCGATGAAAAAATACTCCATTTCTACAAGAATCATTCCATTTCAGGACTCAAACCGGAGACATTGATGAAGAATAGAGGAATATTAATCATCTCATCAAATCCCTTAGATGCTAATATTCCTACTGAATATGTGCTCCCTCAATTCCTTTCCATGGAAATCTATAATATCCGGTCATTTTATAATATATTAATAATAAAAAATGCATATCTGTAATACAATAGAAGGTAATTGCAAAGTTTTGATTTTCCCTCTAAATTCAAATATTTCCTTGAATTAATCCGAAGTATGTAATGCAAGGAATTGATGGAATACAAGCATAAGCAGCGGAAGCAAATAGCCAGGATCGAACTTGCATGTAATATAGACAACACATAATCAAAGATATTGATCAAACATAAAATTGATACTTATCTCTTGAAGCGTGACCGCGACCAAGAATCGAATCTTCAACCACGAACACACACCATCCACAAGATCGTCAGCCTTCAGTTCCGCAGTCTTCTGCTGTGTAACCCGAATAATACCAGAATCTGTTAAATTCGTGTGGGCGAATTTCTATGGAAAAAGTTGAAGAAAACTTCTAAAACCCTTAGCCTCCTTATGGAATAAAAACCCTATTTTATAACTACAAGTTTAGGGCTTTTCGCTTTTTCAAAACCTGTTGGGTCTTTATTTTCCACCAAGAAATAATATTCCATTTAATTCTTTATTATTCGGGCACAGCAGGGACCGCCGAATTTAATTAACGAGGCTTCCTATTAATTCAAAAAATCTGAATTAATCCTACCATAATAAATTACGAATTATTCCACTAAAAATCGCAATTGCACTTCTCAATTCAATTTCGAAATCTTTCATTAAATCTTATTTAACTCCCCATGTTAAGATTACAGATACCAATCAATTAAATTAAATTACTGACAATTTATTTCATTGACTAATTGAATCCTTTATATTTCCGCTTAAACTTATATCATGTGACGGATACAAAATCCACCTGCAGGGTTTTAACATGAGACTTATAAGCATCCATAAAGGGGTATCATCAATCTCAAAGTCAAGACATGGATTCTATCAACTAATTATTATTTCACAAATGTAATTTGACATTATCCAATTTACCAGGAATACATAGACCCGCAATTGAGTCGTACCTTTTAATAAATCAAAATAATGAACAAATCACAGTGATCATAATAATTATATCAAGATTAAGAGTATAAGTACATTTAATGAACTAGCGAATTTGTTTTATATATTCAGTACAAAAACATTTATCTCTACTTGGTCCGTTCAATACATACAAAATGTACTAGCACAAGAAGACGGAATTATACCGTTTCTATAATGAAGATACATTATATTAATCTTGTGCTACAATCACACCAATGGTTTTGTCCAATTTCCATCTTAGATTGTGAACATAAATTTTATACCTATAAGAACCGACGATTTAATCTTCCGTGTATAAGCTAAACTCTATACACTAAATCATCTACCATATAAGTAAAGGATACACATACTAGTACATGATCTATTTAATTCTTTATTAAACAATGAATAAATAATTATTCTATAATAAATACTACATCCAAACACATGGTTAATAGTATATATCCCAACAATCTCCCACTTAGACTTTTAACCATGACAATTGTTAGAATATACCATGTCTAATCGCATGGTTAATGGTATATACCCCAATAATCTCCCACTTAGACTTTTAACCATGCATTTACAACTTTCATATGTATTCCTTTTGCACGACTACCAAAAGTCTTAGCCAATAAGCTCTTTGCAAAAAATAATTTACCAAGTTGTTTTCTGTTGCAACTTCGTCTAGTAGTACTTCGTCGTAACTTACCGGTTCTATACTAAGATCTTTAGGGATCCTATCATGAAATTCTCCAAAAAATGTATTTCTTTTCAGGAATCCTATCATGAAATTCTCCCAAGAGTATACACCGAACCGATCTTGGTTATTATTCTCCCACTACGACTAAGTACTACTACTATTATAGTCACACTATCAAGCATGTTTCCTTCAATATTGAAATATTAACGCCTTCATATATTGTTATTTGCCCAACATCACTCCTAGTACTTAGAGATAGTGAATTTCCTTACGTCTATTAACGTTTCTCCCACTACTTAAATGCAATGGAACGTCAACCCTGGCTTGTCGGTTAAATGTTCTTGATCTTCTGAATTTTAGATGACTCATTTGCTATTTCTTTGCTCAGTTCCTATAAAACTAGTTACTTCTAGGAACTTGGTTTATTAAATAGTCCTTTTCTCAAAATCTAGCAATTGTTTTAACAATTACCTTATTTTCATTTAGGACAGTAAATAAACCTCCTTTCGTTCCCTTTGGATATCTAATAAACATGCGTACATCTGTTCTTGATTCCCACTTATCTGTTTTCTTTGAACATGTTCTAGACAACCTCATATCCGAACATGTTGCAGATTTAGTGTTATGTCCCGTGTTTTCGCATAATTGGAAATCTTGAAAATAATTGGAACTTGTATGTTATAAGGCAATATCTTGATTTTAGCTAATATGCCTATGTCGTTTATGAAAATATTGGTGTGGAAATATGGAGGAAGTCCAAGGGCAAAAATTGGAATTTCGGAAATTAGTTTCGGGATTTACAAAACGAGATTTCAACGAATTGGGCCAAGGAAAAATTGGAGAAAAATTTGGGCCCAAGCCACCAAGGTGGCCGGCCATGATCCATGGCTAGCCCAAGCCATGGATTAAGTAGTCATGTGAGAATCATGTGATAAAATATTAAGGGAGCAATATTATATATTCATCTATATCCTTAGAATGTTCAAGAAAAAAATCACAAACCTTAAGGAGTTAAAAAAAAACCCTCTCGGTCGAACCCCTTTTTGAAGGAAAAAAAATAATTCTCTAGCCTTTGATTGTGATCAAAAAAATCTTGTTCTTCTTGTATTCGTAGTGTGTGCAAGACGCTCTCCGACGTGATACAATTAGTTTGGCGAAAGAGCGACGTTTGCGGCAAATCGGAATTTTAAGAAAAAGGTAAGATTTCTATGTTTTTATGTTATGGAATGAATATATATGTTATGGTGATTAGAGTTGCATGAAGCTTATGGGAGTGTGGTGTGTTTGTGCATGGCGTGTGTGTGTGTGAAGGGTGTGTTTGGCCGTGAGCCATAGTGTGGTGGAGGGGAGGTGAATTTGATTTTGTTTAGTTTGTTAGTTGCGTCGTTGTGGCATTTATGGCATAAATGAATGTTTAACGAGTTGAATTGGCATTGAAGTTGGTTGTATGTCGATATGGGAGATTATGTAATTTTCATATGATTTTTGTATAATTATAGAAGTAAGATTTTAAATGTGAATTATGGTCGTTGTTAATGAATTTGGATGAAAACAATGCGAGTTGGTAGTTTGTCGCATTTGTTGAAGTTTCTGATAGAATGTGGGAATTGGCGGCATACTTGAATCCATGAATATATTGCTTGGAACGCTATTGAAATACGTTTGAATAACCTTGAATGAATAAATGAATATGATAATGTTGATATTAGTTTGATATTGTGGAGTTTGGATGGAAGTTGTCGCCTTATATAGGAAAGTAGACTATTGATGATATAATGCCTTTTTGTGATGATTGTTGACGTTGTTGATGCTGTTGGGTTGTTGTTGTTGCTATTTTGAGCCGAGATGATTCTCGGGGATGTTATATGTATAGGGGAAGTGCTGCCGAAATTTCGGTAGACAAATACATAGTTAAATGAATTCTTGAAATCTTGAAATCCCTAATTGGTAACTTTGACCATTTGTAGATTCTGAGCGAAACGGGATTTGAGTTTTGGCGAGCGTGAGCCGCTTATAAAGTATGTAAGGCTACCCTATTCCTTCTTTTGGCATGTCTTAAGTATCCTAGGTCGATATCGGAGCCCCGGGGGCAATTCTGTTCCTTGAAATCCGAATTAGAAAGCGAGCACTATTCATTCAGTAGAATTGAACCTTAAAGCTCTTATTTTGGTTGAAAGGTGATCAATGACTGAAACTTATGCAAATGTAATCGGATCGCTTCGGATCCTCCATGTATGATCCCATAGACCCCAAATGTCTGTAATTTAGGTTCGCCACCTCGACTTGACCCGAGGTGGGCCCGCTAGCATCGAGATTTCCTTGTTTGCTCTATTATTCTCATTTTTGTATAATGTCGGCAAAACACTTTTGTTTATGAATTTGGCTATCATAAAATAATGTTTTGATTGTCACGATATTCTAAAGTATATTTTGAACCATAAATACTACGTTGGAAATATTTTGTGAAACGAACCCCGTATTGACAAATTATTCGAACTATTTGACTAATGAATTAGCATATGATATTTTCAAGTTTCAAAAGGTGTTTCGACTTATAAATTGCATTGTTTGCTCACGACTCCTCTCGTGCCCTTATTATGACTTCGTTCACCGGTTCCAGGGCCGGTTATGATTTGTGCGCACTATGATAAATTCGGCCGTATGCTGTGTTACGGTTCCCGAGACCTCGCCATAGGGCCGGGTTCCGTTTGGAGTTATGCTGTGATATGGCTGGTGATGCGTTATAGTGATATGTGTGTTCGGGGATGTACGGAGATTTGAACCTTCTGGTGTTATGCTGTGTGTGGCACCAGCCCTGTCCCGTCATATGTCTTCGTTTTGGATTTGTAGGGGCCTGTAGTCATATATGTGGGTCGAGGGTCCTATATGTGTTTGTTTGTTTCCGATTTGCGTCTTAATGCGGTTCGTCTATTATGGTGGCCAAAATGGCCCTTATGTTTATATTTGTACATATGACCGGCGATGTACATTCCGCCGCTCCTTTCTGTTCTGATATGATATTATGACACGTGCGACCGCTTAAGACAGGTTCTGATTTAAATTATGTTTAAAATGGCTAATATGAAATTCGAGTTCAGTTTGGATTTGATAAATGGGATATGTGAATCGGTCTGGGTGCCCAAGTAGGGTGCCAGTCGCGGCCCACGGGGCTGGGTCGTGACAAAAGTGGTATCAAAGCAGTCTGTCCTCGGAATGTCTACAGGCCGTGTCTCGTAGAGTCTTGTTTATCGGTGTGTTGTGCACCACATCTATAAACAGGAGGCTACAGGGCATTTAGGGTGTTACCTTTCTTTGGAATCTTAGATCGTGCGTTAGAGCTGTGCTACTAGGATGATTTTGATCTGATTCGTTATTGTGTTTGCAGTGATGCCTCCGAAGAAGGCAACGGCGGCCCAGAAGGGCAAGGCAAGGATGGCAGGCACTAGTCAGGCACAGCGAGTTACCCGAGCTCGTGTTTATGATTTGCCCGAGGTTGTGCCCCATTCAGAGGGATCCGCTACACCACCACCGGCGGAGCCTGGAGCAGGTCTATCAGCAGCTCCAAGGGCCCGAGTACCCGCACCCGAGCCTCCAGCTCCTCAGCCAGGGGCGGAGGACAGGACACTGAGAGAGGCTGTGCAGTTATTGACCACTCTGGTAGCGGGACAGGCTCGCAGGAGCGGGCGGAGGGATGATGATGATGACGACAGGCGTGACAGCCTAAGGGTTCGAGAGTTCCTATCATGTGGCCCTCCAGAGTTTTTCGGGTCTAAGCTCGACGAGGACCCCCATGACTTTAATCGGGGGCTGCGACGCTCACTAGATTTGGTCAGGGCTTCAAAGACTGAGTCTGTGGAGTTGGCTTCGCATAGGCTACGGGATGTTGCTGCTCACTGGTATGAGTCCTGGGAGCTATCCAGGGGTGAGGGTGCTCCCCCAGCTACTTGGGACGAGTTCGTGACTGCTTTCACTCGCCACTTTTTGCCCCAGAGTTACGGCGGGCGCGGGTTGACCGATTTTTGCATCTACAGCAGAGGGGTCGGAACGTCCGTGAGTATAACATGGAGTTTGATTCTTTGGCCCGGTACGCACCTGCCATAGTAGCAGATATGGCCGATCGGATGGACAGATATGTGATGGGGTTAGACCGCTACTTGATTGATGGCTGTATGGCGGTGGCATTGTAGACATACATGGATATTGCCCGACTGCAGGCTTATGCCCTGGGTATGGAGGACCGACACAGGGCCGATTATTCCAGCAGAGATCGGGACAGGAGGCCGCCCAAGAGGGCCAGATCTGCAGGCTATTTTGGAGATTCTCGAGGCGGACAGCCTCAGCAGCAGCAGTCAGGCAGACATTTTCCTCCGTCAGGCCGAGGTACACAGTCGGCCGGCAGGAGATTCGATAGTGCAGGACCGTCTGGGGCCGGTCAGAGCTCCAGAGCGTCAGGTTCACAGATACCCAGAGGTCCCAGCCAGCCCAGACCACCCAGGCTCCGTTGTTCACATTGCGGGAAATCCCACCCGGGGGAGTGTTATCGAGTTACTGGAGCCTGTTTTTCATGTGGCGGTCAGGGCCATATCATGCGAGATTGTCCATTGGCGAGCGGTTCGGGTAGTGTGGCTCAGCCGACGGGATCAGCCGCTGGTTCATCATCTGCTCCATCAGTTGCGCGCCCTGCGGGGCGAGGTATGCCTGCACCGGCGGGACGCGGTCGAGGCTGTAGCAGTCCTTCAGGTTCTAGCGGTCCCTCGAACCGCATATATGCATTAGCCAGTCGCCAGGACCAGGAGGCTTCGCCGAATGTCGTCACAGGTACATTACTGGTTTTCTCCAGATCTGCATATGCACTGATTGATCCTGGTTCTACTTTATCATATATTTCCCCGCTCGTTGCTAGTAAAATTGGGATAGTGTCTGAACCTATAGAGCCATTTGAGGTAGCTACACCGGTTGGGGATTGTATTATAGCGAGGCAGGTATATAGGGATTGTTCTGTGACTATATGTGATCGCTGCACTAAAGCTGATTTGATAGAATTAGATATGCTGGAATTCGATGTCATTATGGGTATGGACTGGTTAGCTTCCTGTTATGCTAATGTTGACTGCCAGAAAAAGGTAGTCCGTTTTCAGTTTCCAGGGGAACCAGTTATAGAGTGGTTCGGGTCTATAGCGTCGCCGAGGGGTAAGTTTATTTCGTACCTCAAGGCTAAGAAGATGATTCAGAAAGGTTATATCTACCATCTGGTTCGGGTGCACGATACTACAGCCGAGACACCTACTCTTCAGTCTATTCTGGTTGTTAATGAATTCTTAGATGTGTTCCCAGATGAGCTTCCGGGTCTTCCGCCTGAACGGGAGATAGATTTCACCATAGAGTTGTTGCCGGATACGCATCCTATATCTATTCCCCCGTACAGAATGGCACCGGCTGAATTGAAGGAATTGAAAGAGCAGCTGAAAGATCTGTTAGATAAAGGCTTTATCAGACCCAGTACATCACCCTGGGGAGCACCGGTATTATTTGTAAGAAAGAAAGATGGGTCACTGCGAGTGTGTATCGATTATCAGCAATTAAATAAGGTGACTATAAAGAATAAATATCCCCTCCCCCGGATTGATGATTTGTTTGATCAGTTGCAGGGTTCTAAATATTTTTCAAAGATAGATTTGCGCTCGGGTTATCATCAGGTGCGAGTGCGAGAATCAGATATCCCGAAGACTGCATTCAGGACCCGGTACGGGCATTATGAATTCAGAGTGATGTCTTTCGGGCTGACTAATGCTCCAGCGGTATTCATGGATCTGATGAATCGGATATTTCGGCCTTTCCTGGATATGTTCGTGATTGCGTTTATTGATGATATTTTGATTTATTCACGATCAGCAGAGGAGCATTCAGACCATTTGAGAACAGTACGTGGCATTCTTCGGCAACAAAAATTATATGCTAAATTTTCCAAATGTGAATTCTGGTTAACTTCTGTGGCATTCTTAGGGCATATTGTCGGAGCAGATGGTATTCGGGTCGATACGCAAAAAATTGAAGCTGTACAGAATTGGCCCAGGCCTACTACACCGACAGAGGTACGCAGTTTTCTGGAGTTAGCCGGATATTATCGAAGGTTCGTGAAAATTTTTTCTTCTATTGCGGCACCACTAACGAAGCTTACTCAGAAAGCAGCGAAGTTTCAGTGGACTAATGCCTGCGAGCGCAACTTCCAGACGTTGAAAGAAAAATTAATTACAGCTCCAGTGTTAGCTCTTCCAGAAGGATCAGACGGGTATGTTGTCTATTGTGATGCCTCTGGTATTGGGATAGGCTGTGTGTTGATGCAGCACGGTCGAGTCATAGCCTATGCTTCCCGGCAGCTCAGACCGCACGAGAAGAATTATCCCACTCACGATCTTGTGTTAGCCGCGTTGATTCATGCCTTGATGATTTGGCGGCATTATTTATATGGGGTCCATGTTGATATTTATACGGACCATAAGAGTCTCCAGTATATTTTTAAACAGAAAGAACTAAATTTGCGGTAGAGAAGATGGATTGAATTACTAAAAGATTATGACGTTGATATTATGTACCATCCTGGGAAAGCCAATGTGGTAGCGGATGCACTTAGCCGCAAGCCTATGGGCAGTTTGGCTGATGTACCACCTGGTAAGAAAGATTTGGTTCGTGAAATTCATCAGTTGGCCAGCCTTGGAGTTCGTTTGGCAGATTTTGGAGATTCGGTGATTTCTATTCGTGCAGTTGCTGAATCATCTATTATGGAAGCGGTAAAGCAGCGACAGTTCGAGGATCCTATTCTGGCTCGGTACAGAGATGTGGCCCTTAGTAAAGAAAAGACTTCGTTCGAAATTTCGCCTGAAGGGGTATTATTATATAAAGGCAGATTTTGTGTACCGGATGTTGCTGGCTTACGGCGACAAATCATGGGCGAGGCGCATAATGCACGGTATTCTGTTCATCCTGGTTCCACTAAAATGTATCATGATCTCAGGAGTTTGTATTGGTGGGACGGTATGAAGAAAGATATTGCAGAGTTCGTTGGCCAGTGCCCAAATTGTCAGCAAGTTAAAATTGAACATCAGAAGCCCGGTGGATTATTACAGGAGATGGAAATTCCAGCCTGGAAATGGGAGATGATTAATATGGATTTCGTTGTTGGGTTACCGCACACTCCACGCAGGTATGATTCTATTTGGGTTATTGTTGACAGATTGACGAAATCAACCCATTTTCTTCCGGTCCGGACTACTTATTCGGCTGAGGACTACGCTAGATTGTACATCAGAGAGATATTCAGACTTCACGGAGTCCCTGTATCTATTATTACTGACCGAGGTGCCCAGTTTACGGTAAATTTCTGGAGGTCATTTCAGGAGGGATTAGGGACTCAGGTGAGTCTCAGTACAGCTTTTCATCCTCAGTCCGACGGGCAGGCCGAGCGCACTATTCAGACGCTGGAAGATATGTTGCGGGCCTGCGTTATTGATTTTAGAGGCAGCTGGGACGATCATTTGCCGCTTATTGAATTTGCCTATAATAACAGTTATCACTCCAGCATTCAGATGGCACCGTACGAAGCCCTTTATGGTAGAAAATGCAGATCTCCTATTGGTTGGTTCGATGTGGGCGAAACTAAATTAATCGGACCAGATGTGATCCAGGAAGCAATGGATAAAGTAAAACTTATTCGGGAGCGATTATTGGCTGCACAGAGTCGACAGAAAGCATATGCAGACAGACGACGTCGACCATTAGAGTTCCAGATTAGCGACTGGGTATTTTTGAAGGTGTCGCCCATGAAGGGTGTTATGAGATTCGGTAAAAAGGGTAAGCTTAGTCCGCGATATATTGGGTCATATCAGATCGTTCGGAAGATAGGCGAGGTCGCCTATGAGCTAGACTTACCATCCAATTTGGAGGCAGTACACCCGGTATTTCATGTGTCCATGCTGCGAAAATGTATTGGTGATCCTTCCAGAATATTCCCAGTAAATGATATTCAGGTAACGGAGCATTTGTCTTATGAAGAGCAGCCTATAACTATTCTGGATCGGCAGGTCAGGAGACTACGCACTAAGGAAGTGCCTTCTGTTAAAGTCCTATGATGCAACAACAATCGGGAAGAGATGACCTGGGAGTCGGAGGAGGAGATGAGGAGGAAATATCCCCACTTGTTTCCTATGCCCACAGGTAATCTAAACCTTTTAAACTAGTTGTATTAATCGATGGATGAACTATGTGTACTAACTATAAGAGAGGGACTCCCCCGTTATGCTCATAAGACTTTATAAGATTAATTTAACATTCGGGGACGAATGTTCTAAAGGGGGGGAGAATGTTATGTCCCGTGTTTTCGCATAATTGGAAATCTTGAAAATAATTGGAACTTGTATGTTATAAGGCAATATCTTGATTTTAGCTAATATGCCTATGTCGTTTATGAAAATATTACTGTGGAAATATGGAGGAAGTCCAAGGGCAAAAATTGGAATTTCGGAAATTAGTTTCGGGATTTACAAAACGAGATTTCAACGAATTGGGCCAAGGAAAAATTGGAGAAAAATTTGAGGCCCAAGCCACTAAGGTGGCCGGCCATGATCCATGGCTAGCCCAAGCCATGGATTAAGTAGTGATGTGAGAATCATGTGATAAAATATTAAGGGAGCAATATTATATATTCATCTATATCCTTAGAATGTTCAAGAAAAAAATCACAAACCTTAAGGAGTTAAAAAAAAACCCTCTCGGCCGAACCCCTTTTTGAAGGAAAAAACAATTCTCTAGCCTTTGATTGTGATTAAAAAATCTTGTTCTTCTTGTATTCGTAGTGTGTGCAAGACGCTCTCCGACGTGATACAATTAGTTTGGCGAAAGAGCGACGTTTGCGGCAAATCGGAATTTTAAGAAAAAGGTAAGATTTCTATGTTTTTATGTTATGGAATGAATATATATGTTATGGTGATTAGAGTTGCATGAAGCTTATGGGAGTGTGGTGTGTTTGTGCATGGCGTGTGTGTGTGTGAAGGGTGTGTTTGGCCGTGAGCCATAGTGTGGTGGAGGGGAGGTGAATTTGATTTTGTTTAGTTTGTTAGTTGCGTCGTTGTGGCATTTATGGCATAAATGAATGTTTAACGAGTTGAATTGGCATTGAAGTTGGTTGTATGTCGATATGGGAGATTATGTAATTTTCATATGATTTTTGTATAATTATAGAAGTAAGATTTTAAATGTGAATTATGGTCGTTGTTAATGAATTTGGATGAAAACAATGCGAGTTGGTAGTTTGTCGCATTTGTTGAAGTTTCTGATAGAATGTGGGAATTGGCGGCATACTTGAATCCATGAATATATTGCTTGGAACGCTATTGAAATACGTTTGAATAACCTTGAATGAATAAATGAATATGATAATGTTGATATTAGTTTGATATTGTGGAGTTTGGATGGAAGTTGTCGCCTTATATAGGAAAGTAGACTATTGATGATATAATGCCTTTTTGTGATGATTGTTGACGTTGTTGATGCTGTTGGGTTGTTGTTGTTGCTATTTTGAGCCGAGATGATTCTCGGGGATGTTATATGTATAGGGGAAGTGCTGCCGAAATTTCGGTAGACAAATACATAGTTAAATGAATTCTTGAAATCTTGAAATCCCTAATTGGTAACTTTGACCATTTGTAGATTCTGAGCGAAACGGGATTTGAGTTTTGGCGAGCGTGAGCCGCTTATAAAGTATGTAAGGCTACCCTATTCCTTCTTTTGGCATGTCTTAAGTATCCTAGGTCGATATCGGAGCCCCGGGGGCAATTCTGTTCCTTGAAATCCGAATTAGAAAGCGAGCACTATTCATTCAGTAGAATTGAACCTTAAAGCTCTTATTTTGGTTGAAAGGTGATCAATGACTGAAACTTATGCAAATGTAATCGGATCGCTTCGGATCCTCCATGTATGATCCCATAGACCCCAAATGTCTGTAATTTAGGTTCGCCACCTCGACTTGACCCGAGGTGGGCCCGCTAGCATCGAGATTTCCTTGTTTGCTCTATTATTCTCATTTTTGTATAATGTCGGCAAAACACTTTTGTTTATGAATTTGGCTATCATAAAATAATGTTTTGACTGTCACGATATTCTAAAGTATATTTTGAACCATAAATACTACGTTGGAAATATTTTGTGAAACGAACCCCGTATTGACAAATTATTCGAACTATTTGACTAATGAATTTGCATATGGTATTTTCAAGTTTCAAAAGGTGTTTCGACTTATAAATTGCATTGTTTGCTCACGACTCCTCTCGTGCCCTTATTATGACTTCGTTCATCGGTTCCCGGGTCGGTTATGATTCGTGCGCACTATGATAAATTCGGCCGTATGCTGTGTTACGGTTCCCGAGACCTCGCCATAGGGCCGGGTTCCGTTTGGAGTTATGCTGTGATATGACTGGTGATGCGTTATGGTGATATGTGTGTTCGGGGATGTACGGAGATTTGAACCTTCTGGTGTTATGCTTTGTGTGGCACCAGCGTCGGAGTGGTGACCACGTTCCTGAGATTTGTATGATTTTGTTTGCATTATATACATATGATTTTGATACAAATTTTGATATACTGATCGGTATTTCCCCCTTTTATATCCTGTTTGTTTTCAGTTGTGGCTTATATTTCTGTACTCTATGCTTTACATACTCAGTACATCTTTCGTACTGACCCCCTTTCTTCGGGGGCTGCGTTTCATGCCCGCAGGTACAGACACTGGTGATCCACCACTGTAGGCTCCACTTTCTGCTATTTCGGAGTACTCCCTTTTGATCCGGAGTCCACTTTTGGTACATACATCTTTTGCTATGTATATATTTCTGTATATCTGACTATTTGGGTACGGCGGGGCCCTGTCCCGTCATATGTCTTCGTTTTGGATTTGTAGGGGCCTGTAGTCATATATGTGGGTCGAGGGTCCTATATGTGTTTGTTTGTTTCCGATTTGCGTCTTAATGCGGTTCGTCTGTTATGGTGGCCAAAATGGCCCTTATGTTTATATTTGTACATATGACCGGCGATGTACATTCCGCCGCTACTTTCTGTTCTGATATGATATTATGACACGTGCGACCGCTTAAGACAGGTTCTGATTTAAATTATGTTTAAAATGGCTAATATGAAATTCGAGTTCAATTTGGATTTGATAAATGGGATATGTGAATCGGCCTGGGTGCCCAAGTAGGGTGCCAGTCGCGACCCACGGGGCTGGGTCGTGACATTTAGCTTACATCCAATCCACTGTTCTATGGGTATCAAAGGTACTAACCTAGAAGGAAATAAATTAAGAATGTAACTCGCAGTTTCTAAGACATATTCCAAAACAAAAAAGCAAATATAAATAAGTTAATCATTAATCTTACCACCTTCAAAAGAGTCATATTTCTTTTCTCTTCCACACCAATCTATTATAGAATACTTTGGTGTAAACAATTGAAATGCAATCCCTCTATCTGATAAGCAACTAATGAATTCTGCAAAGAGCATCAAATAAATATATTCATATCATGAGTAATCTTCTATGAATGTCACAGAATACTCAAAATTACCTCTTGCCTTGAAGTTCATTAGACCACACAAACTAGAATGGATTGGCTTAACTTATCATTAACTTTATTTCCTTTTAAGAGAAAAGGTCTCTTAGTCATTTTTCCTTCTAAATAGGACTCACAAGTTGGTAGTGCCTCCAATTTCAATGAACCTAAAAAGTTCATCCTTTGACCAACTTCGAAATTCTATCCAGATTAAAAAGACCTAGAACAAGTGCCACAGATAAGCTCATTCAATTCCCGGAAGAAGAAAAAAAATCTCTTATGGGACAAATTAACATTATTCAGTTCAGAAGAGATACTAATTTAAAGTGTCCACGCATCAATGTACTATAAGAGATAAAATGTTTATCAAACTCAATAACACAAGAGTTACAAGAAAAATAAACTAACTATCCATCTCTTGTTTGGTTAGAAACTGAAAATAAATTCTTTGTAACAGAAGTTACATATAATGCATTCTTTAAATTAATGTCTTATCTCTATGAAAAGAAATTCCTGACTAGTAGTAAGTGGGTTGGATAAAGTCTATTGAGAATTTGAGATATAATCATTAAATAGATCATTAGTTATGTAGTAAGAATAAAAAAAATTCAAAACACACATCACACATACAACCATGCATACTGAATAGCTAGATTCGATAGGGAAACTTAACTATCCATGCAAACTATATGAGTCATGCCAGATAATTCACCGCATAAATTAAAACAGGACCAACTCAGATGGAGAGTAAACTGCTAATTTAAGTTAGGTAAATATCACTTTTAATAAACCTTAGTTCCATTGAACCAACGTGCAACTCAGTTGGAGAGTCAAGGCAAGCTATCAATTAACTAGGGACTGAAGCACAATAATTTACCATAACGAATCTATCTGATGGGGAAGAAGACCTATGTCAACATATAAACTCATATATCACTGTTATATACAATGGAGACCATAGAGAATGAACCCTACCACCATTGTTTGAAGAAATAAATTTTTTATTTAATAAAAAATTTCCAGAAAACAGAAAAACAACCAAAAACCCATCTAAATGACCTCGGATGGCCAAAGGGCACAGTTCACGAGCAAAGCTTGTGAGTATTGCTCAGTGGGTTGTTTACAATGAACCTACCAAATTTCGAGTCAATCGAAGTTCGTCAAAAATCAAAATTCCGAAACCATGACCAATTCGGATAAAAAAAATCTTCTTTTTTTTTTAGCGTAAATAGAATTAAAAAAAAAATGCATTTGTTCAGTAGTTCTTATCACATATCATCATTAGCGTACTAATATACATGAATCAAGAACAACGAACAAAATTTTAAAATATATTTACATAATCTCAGTGTTGCTTTCTGGAAATTAGCATGTTTATGTAATCATTGAATATAAAATTCAAAACACACCACATAGATATCAGTGCATCTTGAACAACAAATTTCATTATAAAAGAACAATTCATGCAACATATATACGTGATGCCAGATATTCACTCCATAAATTTAAAACCAGAGCTAACTCAGACGAAGAGTATGCTGCTAAATTAAGCCAAGTGAATATCATTATCATTATCTCTAGTTCCATTGACCCAACACGTAACTCAGATGGAGAGTTAATATACAAGTTATCAATAACTAGTGATTATCCCTAGTGACAACCCGTAATAAATCTATCCGATGAGGAGGAAGACCTAAAGTCAACACATAAATTTATTATTTCACTAGTACTTAGTCATGAAAACCATAAGGAAGACTCTCTATCACCATTAGATCATAGCCAAGTAATTTTTCCTAAATTAATTTTTCAGAAAACGAAAATTGCCCAAAACACCATCTAAACAACCCTGAATCACCGAAAAACAACATGATTCACTGCAAAGGAGTGAGTATTTCTTATTGGGTCTTTTTTGATGAACCTACTGAATTTCAGGTCAATTGGAGTTCGTAAAATTCTTGATGTCCAAAACTATGACCAAATCCAAAAAATAACCGATTCAGGCGATTTAAGGAAAACATAATCTGATCTATATCTTTATCATATATCAATTTCATGTTGAATCATCATGTGTAATCATGCTCCAGATTTAACATAAATAAAACTGACATAAAGAATAGTTTTCATACTTAAAACACGTTTAATCCAAAAGAACAACCTAAAACCCATTTAAACAGCCTCAAAGATTATTTCTTACTGGGCGTTTCCAATTAACGCACCAAATTTCAGGTCAATAAGAGTTCGTGAAATTCTTGATCTCCACAACTAACCAAATTCGTCAAAATAACAGTTTTAGGCATAGTTGAGGATTACATAATCTGATTCAGGTTTCAATTCTCCTTTTGTAATTATCCCACGAGCTCAAGGCATACATTGTGCCCCTTATCTGGGTAAGAGACAAAACACCTAATTACAACAAATTGTCCTCACAATTAATAAACCTAAGAATCAAGATATTACGTTTCTCTTTTTGGGTGAACACCTCAATATCTCTTCTCGTGAATCAATTAAGCGTTACTAGTATCCAAAGGTACATCCTTTTTCAAACCTTCACCACTAGCATATACTTATCCCAGGACAATTTATACATGATACCTTGAGCATATTTTAATGGTTCAAATAAATAAACGACTCTCGTAGATCCTATTTATTAATCATAATTCTCAATTCATGTGTCAATACAATCTCACATGTATAAAGCTTCAAGAATTTTCAATGATTCCAAATAAATAAACCAATTTGATGGTAACTATTTACTAATTACAAAACCATAATTTATACATGTGAATTAAAATAAGACTCCTATATTGTAATTATAAAAGACAAAAGAACTAAATTTGTCTACTGTAACATGAACAGTGGCTACCACCCCATTCATTCAAAAATCACACGTTTTTCACCTTTTGTGATTTAAGGATTACAACAAAGTAAATCAAGACACGGACGAAAAAATCCTTTCCAAGAATTTCATAACTTGCCTTAAAAGAAATATTACCAGAAGAGACCTAGGTTTTGGTATCAAGGCAAAGTATTGCCTTTGGGTGAATATAGTAGGTTAAATCCCACTTCTTTCTACCGTCAGTCACCAATCTAACCATATCTTCTTCTTATCCCTCTTTTCCCTTTCTCAGTGGACTATCAGTTCAAAGCATTAATCAGTTTCTTTTAGCCTTTAATCAATTTGTTTGTTGGACAATAATCAAATAAAACTTGATTCCATAGTCTCACATTAACCTAATTCCCGCCGTCAACACCAACGAATGCCTTAAGCTGAAAACAAAATTCACCCTTATCCTTTAACAGTGGTTCCCCATTGCCTCTCTTATTATCTTATATATAAAAAGATATATTAATCACATTAAAGAGGAATACGGATTCAAACGTAAGCAAATAAAAATTCAGCTTTAGCATAGCAAACATGTTGAATCCGACATCTCTAGGTTCTAACCAGTGTCGCCGTTCACCGACAAACTTTTTAGACTTTTACACATGATTTTCAACTGGAACATAAATCATGAAAGGTACGTATAATCAAACATATACATATCATTCTAGGTTATCTATTTAGGTGCAAGTGTAGCTCTTGATGTCAATTGATGGAATACAGGCATAAGCAGCGGAAGCAAATAACCAGGATCGAGCTTGCATTTAATATAGACAACATATAATCAAAGATATTGATCAAACATAAAACTGATACTTATCTCTTGAAGCGTGACCGCGACCAAAAATCGAATATTCAACCACGAACACACACCATCCACGAGATCGTCAGCCTTCAGTTCCGCAGTCTTCTGCTGTGTAACCCGAATAATACCAGAATCTGCGAAATTCGTGTGGGTGAATTTCTAAGGAAAAAGTTGAAGAAAACTTCTAAAACCCTTAGCCTCCTTATGGAATAAGAACCCTATTTTATTTTCCACCAAGAAATAATATTCCATTTAATTCTTTATTATTCGAGCATAGCAGGGACCATAAAATTTAATTAACGAGGCTCCCTATTATGGAATTAATTCAAAAAATCTGAATTAATCCTACCATAATAAATTACGAATTATTCCACTAAAAAATCGCAGCTGCACTCCTCAATTCAATTTCGAAATCCTTCATTAAATCTTATATAACTCCCCATGTTAAGATTACAGATACCAATCAATTAAATTAAATTACTGACAATTTAAGTCATTGACTAATTAAATCCTTTATATTTCCGCTTAAACTTATATCATGTGACAGATACAAAATCCACCTGCAAGGTTTTCACATGAGACTTATAAGCATCCATAAAGGGGTATCATCAATCTCAAAGTTGAGACATGGATTCTATCAACTAATTATTATTTCACAAATGTAATTTGACATCATCCAATTTACCAGGAATACATAGACCCGCAATTGAGTCGTACCTTTTAATAAATCAAAATAATGAACAAATCACAGTGATCATAATAATTATATCAAGATTAAGAGTATAAGTACATTTAATGAACTAGAGAATTTGTTTTATATATTCAGTACAAAAACACTTATCTCTACTTGATCCGTCAATACATACAAAATGTACTAGCACAAGAAGACGGAATTATACTGTTCCCATAATAAAGATACATTATATTAATCTTGTGCTACAATCATACCAATGGCTTTGTCCAATTTCCATCTTAGATTGTGAACATAAATTTTATACCTATAAGAATCGACGATTTAATCTTCCGTGTATAAGCTAAACTCTATACACTAAATCATCTACTATATAAGTAAAGGACACACATACTAGTACAAGATCTATTTAACTCTTTATTAAACAATGAATAAATAATTGTTCTATAATAATTACTATATCCAAACACATGGTTAATAATATATGTCCCAACAATCTCCCACTTAGACTTTTAACCATGACAATTGTTAGAACATACCATGTCTAAGCACATGGTTAATGGTATATCGCCCAACAGGAATATGGATCATTGCTGGTAAACGAGATTTTGAACCAAGGATGAATTTATCATGAGTAATTGCGATAATCGGGTTTATTGATATTCATGATATAGTTGATGCTAGATCACACAGAGTTATATTCAATTCGATGGAATTGTTTGATTGTAAATTAAAGGGAATCTTCTATAATTTCACACGTGAGAGATTATTTTTTGAATTTGTCCTGTCATTAATAACTAACTTGATTAATTTTAATTGGGGTGCGCGCAAACTGATCCGAACACTACAGTGATAAAAAAAATCCTATTAAAACCAAAAAATATAATCTTACCCTGCCATCTACATCAAAATGAATAAAGTTTTCCGAAAAACTCTACTAGCGGATCGAACTCCAATAGACAAGACATTCCTCTACCAATCCCAAAGCATGAATTTCACCAATTAATTCTTGTAAGTGTTATTTGAATGAATCCAGGAAGAATAATATTTTAGAAAGGGATACATCACCAATTGCAAACCAAGCTTGAGACACAAATTAGTGAATTCCAAAAGCTTTCCTTCCCTGGTGAATTGTCCAGTGACACTTTACATCATCATGTGACCAAAAAGGTTACTACAAAATGACATGATTTTACTTTAAGGTGACACTAACACACATGCCTTTCAAGTCAAGCACAGTAAGAGTAACAAAAGTTTCATAAACTTTCTAATCAAATCCATAGGTTAAAAAAGTTCCCTAAAATTCCCATTACATCATGAGATATTTGGTGAATCATCCAACTGAATAACAATATTTAACGGTCATTTCATGTTTAAATTTTCTCCTTCATGTCTTCTTCAGTCCTACTTAAAAAGATGGTGGCCAATCAAAAACCTGAAAGTCTACATCAGTCTTTAGTCATATAAAAATGTCCTAGAAAACCAACAAACTTTATCATAAGATTCGGCATGGACCATTAATTTTTACACTCCAAAAATTATCTATGTAGTGCAGCTGCTTCATATATATAGTTTCTTTTGAAGGATCAATTTCTTCCTACTCTCAGGTGCTTAGTGGCCGTGGCTTATGCATAATTTTGCAGTATCAATCTAATGCCATAATTCGTCAGGTAAGCAGGTTAGGTTTTTGAGCTTGACCGTTGATTTTAATGCTTTATTTTTTGTCTCAAAATGATATTTATTTTGATGTATAGCATTATCATTATTATCACAATTTGACACTATACTTAATCAGTAATGGAAATAACATTAATAGGAATATAAGTCGAAACAACTTGTCTCAAATTGATAGTTACTTCACTTTTTATTTTTTAAAGACGATATCTTCCAATTGTATATGTATTTATTGTTTTTTTAAGGATGATATTATATGTATTGTTGAGGCACACTAAGTAATTATGGACATTCGTGTGAAGGATATATATATATATATATATATATATATATATATAGCTTCTTTTTGGTATAATATTTTATGAAGCAATGTCAGATGACACCCTCTTACTTGAAGGGCGTTTCAGCCCCTACTTATTTGTCCCTTGTGTTGCGCTGTGTTCTTTGCTTCAATTTGCATTTTACGTATAGTCAGGCTTAAACATCATTCAAAGCATAATTTAATTTGTTTCACAATTATATCGGCTTACACAAGAAATGAGAGGTAGTACTCTATTTATTTATATTGCTTAGTTTTTTTTTTTTTTTTTTGGGTTTATTAACTGGTGATGGAATTTTATTAAGATGATATGCTAAATAAGTTTTAAATTAATACAAACTTTTTTTTTTTTGTTGCATTTAGTTGAAAAGATGAATACAGATGAGATGAAGATTAGAGGGGAGCTCGAAAGGGATGTGGAGAGGGATTTAGAGGATGAAATTAAGGAAGGAATTTGCCAATTAGCACTAAGATTGCATAGGCTATACAAATATCAAGAGGAAAGGAACACAAAGAAATCAGTTGATGACATTCGTACAAAAGTTAAAAACACTAAAGCACTATCTGAAGTGAACATAAATATAAAGATGGAAGGAGGGACAAAGATTGAAATAAAAGAAATCAAGAAAGAAGCACGTCGGAGTTCTAAGGCGTCGAGTAACGCGCAGAGAATGGTTACTCGTCCGCCGAAATTTGACTGGACACAAAGTTTAAGGTCTGGACCGACTCCCATTACTGGTTATAATAAGATTGATAATTTCAGAAATCGAGCTAAAAGTATTGTCAATAAGAGCGGTCAACAAAATGTTGGGAAACAATCTGCCAGAGTTTTGAAGTAGATGGAGGAGAGTTTAATATTGGACGCCAATAACACAATGCTAAAGTTTATTATTGTTTTGGTCTTTCCTTAACCTAATTTTGGGATTTTATTCTTGTTTGATTCAGCAGGGGTACTATAAAGGTTGTGTGATATAATAAGCCACTAAGGAATGGCATTGACAATAACATATTTGTTGTGATTTTCTTGAATTTGAGGATTAAAGTGAATTGGTGTATACCTTTGCTCTTTCAAAGTTTACTCATTCATTCCTCATTTTACTAAAATATGTAGATATATTTATGGCTGGACAGAAGGCCCAGTGAAAAGACAATCAGGTTAAAATTTGGGCTTAATTGGTTTATGCAACCAGCCCAATGGGCCTTCACTCTGATCCTCTGTTGGAAGGCTTGTGAGAGGACACTTACAGGGCAACAGTCACCTAAACCACCCCCCGCCCCCGCCCCCACCAACTCCACCCTCACCCCATCCCTTCTGAAAAAAGAAAAACAATTTTTTCTTCTTTTTTTTTACCCCACAACATTTCCAAAAGGATCAACAATGTTCTCACTCATCGTCCACAAAACTTGAATCTCTAAAGTACATTGATCGATTGGCATTCGGCAAATTCAGAATTTAAATTTTACAGATTCAACATTTAAGATTTTAGAAGTCATTATATTTTTTTTTAAATTATGAGTTCAAACCTATTATATTTAGTATTGTTAGTAAAATTTTACACAAACTTGTATTTTGTAGAAAGTACTGGATTCAGATGAAGTCGCATTTGAATAACTGCATACGCCTGCTGGTTGGTCATGGAGATGAACTGTCACTGGAGCAAATCCCACTCGTCAGAATGATGAAAAATATTTTTTTTTCTTTATAATTGTTATCCGATGTCCATTATCTAGTTTGGGGTCTCGATAAATTCGAATTTGAGCCGTGTAAACCACATTAAAGGGGAAAGTGGGATCCCTACTAGGATTTTTTTATTATCAAATCCCGAAGCTGAAATCTCTTAGCCTATCCATCCTGCTACAACTCTAGGTGGTGCGAAATATCCAACAAAAATCAAACCAAATATAAAAGAAGATAATAGTTTATTGTTATAACTCTAGTAAAAGAACATGATGTGATTCATTGGATCAGCATGTTATATTCTTGTCTTAGCATCCACGCTTAGAAATGTGAAGCATAGTCTATAAAGTGACTTACATGCATAGACCTTAGGCTCAAAAGACTATAAAGAGAAGATCAAACGAGGATACGAGCTATTGTTGACAAACAGTTTCTTTTTTCTATTTCCTACTCGATGATTGATATGCGCATTGAGGCTTGATTGAATTTAAATTTATGTAGAAAAGTCTTATATTGAGGGTAAAAAGTTCACAAAGACGATCCCATACTCAGAATTCGAACCTAAGATCTCTGATTGAGGGTGTGAAGGTCTGAAAAACACTTTGATTTTGATTTTTTCAAATTTTATAGTAAATATTATGAAATAATAAAAATTGTTGTTTATAGTACTTTCTATGTGTATAATATATTTTCTATTAATTTTTAAAGAATTGATATCTAAATTCACATTAGAAATTAAGTGTATTGGCTCTGGTACTTTGAATTCGCCAGTTTTAGTGTGAATGAACCAAATGTATTTTTAATGACAAATAAGTACCTCCATCCCCCAGCATTTTAAGAATTAATCAAACAGTTTAGTACAGCATAATGATTCACTCCACAATGATTTCAATTTCAACCCAAATTTTGCGGGTCAAATATTTCCAACGTCCCAATCACTATTACAAATAAACTTTACAAAGATCCGAGACATACGCACCTTGCAGTATAAATGTATAAGGAACTTTCACATCATCAATATAATTTAACAGATTATAGTAGGTTATTTTATTATTCATTATTTATTGTAAGTTACTAATGAATGATTATTAAGTAAAGTTTTCTCTAATTAGCTTTTTCAACATACCCTTTTATGTAGGTCAAATTCTTTTTCATGACCGAGCATGTGGTTTTTTTTATTTTATTTTTTATAATTTGTGGCCCTAAGACTCGACCACATGACCTCTATCTACTTTGATACCTTATTAAAAAAGCGTAATTATCTCATTTACGAATTTAAAATGTTAAAGAGAACATGAGTTATACTTAATTTGTGTCTTCCACAAACGTAAAATCAATTCAAAAACCCAACATTGGAAGCCCAAGCTAACATTGTTGTTTACACCTCAAATTTCTACATCATTACCTATACTATAGGAGATGGAGCAACAACTACCTCCAATTTTCCTTGCTTAAGCTTAAAGGTGTCGTATTTCAAGTAACAAAGAAGTCAAGCTTGGAAGGCTTTATTTAATTTCCCCAATGGTAACATCACATTCACAAGAAGAAATGATATGATTACAACAACTAGGAGGCACAGTGAAACCTGAATGGGCACATCAAAACTACTATTCCATCTGATAGCAAAACAATCCCTTCGAGTCTCTTATTTGGTAGGCATTCCGACATGAATGGTTGATATTTGACAAAAGGGCAAAGGGCTAAATCTGTTCCAGATTTATTGCGAAATGAAGTAAAGTTGTCTTCCATTGATAGTTGCGGTCAAATATGTCCTTGCTGTTACTAAAATAGGCTAAATTTGTCTTTATTTTTCAAATGACGGAAACTTAGCACCCGATGATGCTACAAATCTTGCAATTAAGAATTAATTTTTGTAATGAAAAGCAAATTTGAACCTTTCGCACAGTTTGTGAGCATATTTTGCCCTTCTCCCCAGTTTTAAGTTATTTATTTATTTATTCCCGATCCCTCCTTTCTCTCTTCCCTCCACTACGTCTACCACTAATTAATCACCTTTTTTTCCTCCTTCCTCCTTGTCTCTTCTCACCACCATTGTAACCTCCATCTTCTCTTCCTTTTTCTTTTTTCTCTCTCCTCAGCTAACTCACGTAATCAATATACAACTTAAATCTATAAAATACAAAGTGCATTAGATGAGGGTCTTATCCCTAACGAAGTTTTAGTAACACAACTAGTGTTACTACAAGACAAAGGAGAAGATCATTAAATGAAGCGTAACAGTTCGCACGTAAGTCAACAACTAACCCTTTTCTGTCTTCAAACTCCAACATACTCACATACCGACACCTTTAATTTTTCTCATGTAATTCCCGTGCTTATCCATCTCTCTCTCTTCCCACCTACATACACTAATCAATGCACTTAGCATCATATATTACTAGTGTTTATTGCAAATATAATTTCGAATGTGAATCCAAGTCACACACGAATCAATACACCTAGCATCACGGTTTTGCAAACGGTTAGGAGTGACAAACGAGTGGGTCGGATCGGATATGGGCGGATTGGAAACGGATTAAATAAACAACAACAACATATTCAGTGTAATTTCATAAGTGGAGTCTGGAGAGAATAGAGTGTACACCTACCTTACCCCTAACAAAATAGGTTAAATAAAAACGGATAAAATATCTGGCTGGCTCATATTTAACACAGATAAAAAATAGGTTAACCAATGAATAATATGGATATCCATATTATCCATGATTTCATGAATAGTCAGATGAGTACACAAGCTAAAAGTCAAAATATATAAATTTAGACTCACAGAAAGCAAGAACTCATGAAAAATAATAAGGACAAATGAGTATTATCAATCTGGATTCTGGATATCCATTTTTAGTGGATAATATCTATATTTGATCCATTTTTAAATGGTCAATTATGCAGTCCATATCTAATGGGTTGGATTGGATGATCACTTATTTTTTAACCATTTTACCAGCCCTAATAAGGAGTACTTTTTCTTTTTAGAGAATCTATTTGACGCATATTTCGAATTATTTGTGTAGAAGACAATTTCCCATTATATAGTACCCCAAATTCACTTGTGCTTCTATGAGATGTCGTTCCAAACAAGTTCGGATCACTTACAATACACAAGCATTATCAAGAAAGTGATTGTTAACGATCAATTTCAAATAACAAATTAGTTTTAAAAAAATACACAACCCAATTAGGTAATCCTCTTGTAAGGGTCATTTTTATTTCTTTAGTGGAGCTGTTCAGTGCAAATTTTGGATTAGTTGAAATAAGTAAATATTGAATATCTGATAATGAACTAGTAAATATTGATGTTTGCACCTATATATAGTTAACCTTAAGGATCAATAAACTAAAGTGATATTTAACTACAATTAGGTGTTAAAAATGTATATGCAGGACATGTATTTTGTATTCATTGGCTTAATATAAACACACGATGTAGGTAAGTCTTTATTTACCTACACCGAATACTCACACCTAATTATATAAATTTACTATAATTAAGTAATTTAATGACTTATGCAAATAAGTATTCCATTACTATGCATTTATCAACTTAACGTTAATATGGAGTACAGTAAATTTTTATCCAATCACTATTGGGTAAAAAAGGAATGGTGTTAGCTTAAAAGCTTGGAGTGTGTTGCTTTGCAGAAGACACAGTGTACTGCTGTACCCCTTCGTCGAGCAACATTTTTTACGGTCCCCCCTATATGCTTATATTTACTGTTACCATGTGGTAAAAGCATATGGACAAGTTGTCAGAAATCAGGATGTAATTCCTTGGTAGTAGTCCCCTACATCTTTACCTGCCATAGCCGGTTACTATTAATATCAGTTTTTAGGTAAGAGAGAGAAATTAGATGTTAGAAATGGAAAAGTTAATGAACAACCATGCAATCTAAAGGAAAGTGTACTTGTTTCTTTGCATTACCTTTGCTTTCTGTCTCTTAATTAAGTTAAAAAGGTTCATTTTGAGGATAATGAAACGAATAGTTGGAGTCAAGATTTGAAGTTTATTTGTTCTGAACTTGAAATATTAGGTCGCTCGTTTTGGTTATTAGATTTGAGCTAGTATTGAATTAGCTGAGCGTAAATAGTTGGTAAACTTTGAGAATTAGAAAATGAGTAAGAAATTTGGTCAAACTAAAAGTGCTTATAAGTTAAAAAATCATATATTGAAATGATCAACTTATAATTTTTGGCTGACTTTTAGCTTATAAGCACTTGAAGTATTTATCGAAGGAGTAGATAAATTTAAAAAGTATTTATAAGCTAGTTTGACCAGCTTATAAACACTTTAATTATTTACCAAACGTACAGATAAATCAAAAAGTGTTTATAAAGCAGCAATTTAAAAGCTTAGCAAAACACTCCCTTACAATTACATATTTTTATATATTTAATGAATTTCTACTGCAAATACAAGCTTTAAGCAAAAAATTAATGAGTTCATATGAATCACTATGTAATATTATAACTTTGTCCTAGATATCAGAGAATGTACATCGTCGCATCAATATAGGTCCTAATGAAAATAAAATTTACGTACTATTTATTTTCTTATAATACAAAATATATGTAAGTCCAATATATGATGTTAAATATATAAAATTTGTTGGAATATGAGGAACATAATTGGTTTAGGTGGGGGATATCAAGTTTGGGAAAATTTAGGTTAATGTGATATATTAGGAAAAGCCTAAAATCGAGAACGTGCATCATTATTGCGCATAGTGAACAAAACAATGGATGAGAGATCTCCAAGCTTGTACTATTGTGCAATAGGGGAAGAATGTGATTAGCTTGAAAGAAAGATAAAAGAAAAAAAGAAAAAAAAAAATATTTCATAGCACAAAATTAAATCAATCAAGTCCTAAAATAAATATCGATATGCAGAGCTAAAAGGAACCCTCGAGATGAATATAATGTTGTTAATACTATAATTTAGTTAATTTTATGTTTAAATATGCATTAGTTCACAACATTAATAAGACCAATCAGTGGCGGAGCCAAAATTTTCATTATGTGAGTTCAAATATAAAAAAATAAACATACGAAAAAGTCAAAGGGAGTTCAACATCTACCATATATACATAACAATTAATTTTAATCATGTATAAACAATATTTTTTCCGTGGAAGGGGGTTCGGAACCCCCTCGGCCCTATCTAGCTCCGCCCCTGAGACCAACGATTCGAAGGTTTTTGCGAGTCGGATAGAGATTTTTTTTATTTGTTTAACTTTTAAAGATCTTAGTATTAAACTTATTACAATATTTACTACAATCTTAATAAATTATTACGCATAAATTTATATTTAACATCAAAAATACTGAATTCAAATAAACTTATGCTATAAAGCTGCATCTAAAATTTATACTTTATGTATTTAACATTTAAGGTTCTTAGCATATTGGAGTTAAAATTTACATGTTCAGAGGCTCAGAACTATTAATTGATGCAATCTTAGTTAACTTTTACACATAAATTTAGCATCAAAAGTATTGAATTCAGATAAGCTCAATACTGTAAAACTGCATTCATATGTCAATCAGGTAATTTATAATCAAACAAATATTTATGACTTGCATTACACTATAAATTTAAAAAAACCTATCTTTTTAAATTTACGTGTCTAATTAAATACCACAACGTAAATTACTACGACAGAAGAGTACATAGGTGGTGAATTTAAGTGGATAAGTCAACCAACAAATTACTCTTTCCGTTCACTTTTATTTGTCTATTTTTAACTTTACACACTCCTACTCCTTAAGAAGTAATAAATAAAGTGCTTAATTTATCAATATATTCATATTAATTGGTGCATATTTTTATTGGATTTGAAAATTTTGAAGTAAGTATTTAATACTATGGGTAAAACATTTTTCTCTTAATATGCTAGAGTCATAAATAAAAGTAAAAATCTATTTTAAAAATATCGGACAAGTAAAAGTAAACGAAATGAGTAGTACTTACATACTTACATTAACAGAAATAAAAAAAAAAACAGAAAATTAATTACTACAAGGAAAACCGGCATTTCATAGTTGCCGGTGTTTGTTGTTATGTGATTTTTTTTCACTTACACATATCATCCATTATATATACACAATACAATATGATTATTTAACTAAAACAATCATGGATGAGTTCTCAGACCAAGAAGAAAACCAAACCCAAGTACCACCACAACCAACAAAAACACCTAGTCCTCCTCAACTCGAACCATTAACGGCGTTTAACACGTGGCAGCACCACAACAAAAACAACAACAAACCTAAGTACAAAGAATGTTTAAAAAACCACGCCGTTAGTATAGGCGGTCACGCTGTTGATGGTTGTTGTGAATTTCTTCCTTCAGGTGAAGATGGTTCTATTGATTCACTCAAATGTGCCGCCTGTAACTGTCACCGTAATTTTCATAGGAAAGTGGTTATTAGTGGTGGTGAAACGACAGCGTTTGTTATGCCAAGTTATTATAGAAGTTTACCACCACCAACACCACAAACAGCAGCAGCAGCTTGTGGGTATTTACAGTACCACGTGGCAACACATCAGAGGCCGTTAGCTTTACCGTCAACTTGTGGTGGGAGTGGTGTGTATCGTGAGGATCAAGAGGACATGTCCGGAGGTAATTTTTTTTTTTTTTTGAATAAAAATAATGGTCCAAAACACACTTAAATTATTGTTTTTCGCTAGTTTCGCACCTCTCTAACTATCTGCTTTTTCCTTTTTCTTATCTGAACTATTAATAATTCAAGGAGGAAAAAGGAACAACTCATAGTTAAAATGTGTTTTAATATTGATGATAGTTTAGGTAGAAAATGAATAGCCATTAGCTGAGATGGGACACTTGCTAAAAAACTATAGTTGAGGTATGTTTTTACCTTTAACTTAGAAAATTTTAGTTCAAATTTTTATGCATGGCTGGTGCAAAAATATTTACACCGTGAAAGTAATTACAAGTATAATTTCTATGATAACATTTGTTTATAAAATGGTCTCAAACACCTTTAAACTATCATTTCTTTCGTGAGCTTCAACTATCCGTTGTTCATTTTCCCTTCCTAAACTATGATCATCTATGTATTAAACACAGTTATCAGATTGCCTTTTCTCAACCTCAACTATGGTATTAAGGTGTGTTTTAATGTATAGATGGTGATAGTTCAGGTAATAAAAAGGGACAACTGATAGTTAAGGTGTGAAACTCATGAAAGAGAAGATAGTTCAAGTGTGTTTTTTTGCTATTAACTCAAAATTTTTAGTTCAAATTTTATGCTTTGGCAGTGAAATAGAATTTACACTATCATTTTAAAAGTAATTACAAGTATAATATTTATGATAATATTAATTTAAAACATGATAATTGACATGGTCTTTTTGGTAATTAATTTTTTATTACCCAAGTAAATAAATTTACAGCTCAATAAAGAACAATAAAACTAGACATTTTATGTAGTAATCTGGACATAAGTCACAAGTGTATATATAATGCTAGTTTTGGATTCATGTGAGCTCTGAAGAATACTTCTAGTAATTCTTCTGGTTGATATACTTAACATGTTATTACAAATTAAATTATACTGATAATGTGAAAATATTTTTGAATTAATAAGTCAAAAAAAATGTTTTTAATAATTCAAAAAACTATTTTTAGTCATTCTTCTATTATATTAGGAGATTAGGGGATGGAATTACAAGGTGGACAATTTAACTTTCACCACCAAGGTGAAAGAACTTAGATAGTATCAACTGGACTGCTAAAATTTTCCACCTAAATTGACTTGTGTTATGGCTTCAAAAAAATAAAAAACTTTTCTTGGATCAAAATTGGAGCTGACATACACTTAATATGTAAAAAGAAACTATACCAAACTCAATTGTTGTCCTGTTTAAAAATTGAGAACTCATAAATTTAAAAACTAGAATTCGACTCAGCAAACTAAGTGTGTGGAAGATTCAGTTGGACTATACAATTAAACTATACGGTGGTAATTGTGTGGATCGTTTAAAAGTTTAAGTGGTTACATGAAATATTTTTATTTATTTAATTATATCTTCAACAGGTAGTGGCTCGAAGAAGCGGTTTCGGACAAAATTTAGCCAAGAACAAAAGGAGAAAATGCAAGAAGTGGCTGATAAATTGGGGTGGCGAATACAAAGGGAAGATGAAGAATTGGTGCAACAATTGTGCAATGAGACTGGAATTAGAAGGCAAGTGTTCAAAGTTTGGATGCATAACAACAAGCACACTCTTGGTAAAAAAACCCTAGAACCAAATAAAGAATAAACAAGCTCCATTATTTTTAGTTATTTTGTTAATATTATGTTAGATATGAATTAAGTACTTATTTTGCATCTGGGAGTTCAATTAATCCACGTATTTTAGTGTTAGAAGAGGAAGACGGAATTAATTTCATATGCTGGGTAGCTGGGAATATTTCTTCTTTAATTATTCTCAGTAGTAGTTAATATTAGTGGTAGGCCAAGACTGCTCATTTCTTGTACTAATTCCACTTGTTTACTTGGAAATTTTCGGTGCATGTTAAGGTGGATACGTTAAATACATCATTATGTTTGTTAGTTCTTCCAGATTATATGTGGTTAAGATTTGCAATTATTAGCTTCCGCATGTCGTTCTGATTAGTTTGATCTCAACAGAAAGAGGTGATCAAAGGGTAACCGATTGCGAATATAGTTTTGTGGCGACTTTAATAACCTTTTGTAGCAAGCTTAGTTGCTACTAATGATTTACTTTGTGGCAGCTATTATTAGGCGTCACGAAAAAACATTCGGTATCGAAATTACTTAAAGCAACCCTATGAGTCCAATTTCTTGTAGTGCACATCTCTGCTTACTTTTCCCTAAGGTTTTTGCTTTAAGAAGGTGTTCATTAATTTGATGTAAGCTAGGTAGGTAGAGGAAGTTTATTTATCTAAGCTAATCTTTCTGAAAAGTGATTATGTGGTTTTTTAAAAGAGAGTTGTGTCGGGACAGCTTGCACACACTTCAATTATATTTTTGAATATTTGTTATTTTTTATCAGCATAGATATCAAGTAGCCCAACAGGCAAGACAAATAAAAAAACATCATTTCTTTTTCTGCTGATATTTGACTTGTAATTTTAGATTTTGCACCTACGATAAGTAAGATACACAATCGTTAAAGGAATTGAGTCATGAAACAATTTTCTACTTTTTTTTAACCCTCCATTTAATGTGGATGGTGTGGTTTAGTTCTCCATAGTCATAAAAACCAATGCATGGGTTCTTCAATAATCTTTATCTCCACCATCCTCTTCCAGAAGGTACTTTCTGTTTTAAATATACTAACTCTACATGAAAATGTTTAATTCTAGTGCAATTCCATAAGGTGTCGTTTGGACTTATCCAATAATTTCTCGGGATGATGATGATGAATTATTTCAATTTTCTTCTCCTAAAACTTTATGGTAATGTCAGATTAGTAGATTGTTTAAAAGAAAACTTAATATTTTTAAAAGAATGAGAGATGATTGATTTTGTCATAGGTGAAGGAAGAAAACAGAAAAAGAACAAAGATGTTTGATCATAGATAGGTGTGCAATGTTCCTAGGGAAGGGAAGAGCTGAAATAAGATTAATTATTTTTCATAAATTAATTACATAGTTTTACATTTTTCTTGGAAATGAACATTTTGATATTTGCAACAGTAAAGTCCACAATCACAATATATTCCAGAAAGTCGATAGATCCAAAGCTTAATTCCATTTCTCTTTTTATTTTTTATTTTTAAAATCTGCTTTTTATTCTCTTTCTGCTTCTTCTTCGATCTCATTCCTAACTTTTTCTTTTTGATGTTCTGAAAGGAACATGTGGGCATTACTGCAACATAGCAGTCGCATGCAGTACAATATTCCTACATATTTAATTTTGTTCTTCTTGTGCTTTTGTATATGAAACATCTCTATTGTGGCTATCTGCATTTTGTGACTTACAATATCTAATGATCGAAGAATGTTTCTCCTTAAAATGAAAAAGAAGTAAGACAATCCAATTATTAGGAAAAATTAGAATATTAGTAGCATTTGAAAAAAGTTCTTGGTGTGGGGGTGGGTGGATTCACAAATAATGAGGAAAAAAATGGTATGGTTTGGGTGGAATTAAAATAGAGTTTTAAGTAATATACTCGTGCGTGTAAATATTTTTTTGTATCATCATGTCTATTTATATGTTATAGCAGGTAACATACCTTATTTTTAAAATTTCGAATTCCACATTACAATGAGGCTTGACATTTATATGTTATAACAGGTAACATACCTTATTTTTAAAGTTTTGGAATTCCACATTATAACGAGGCTTACTTGTAGATAACCTTTGGATGATCATATAACGTAACAAATCATTTGCACCAACATAGTAACATGTTCTATAAAAATTTAAACTCATTATTGCACTTAGGTCTACTATATGGAGCTATGACTCATTAAAAGAATTACTCCATCCAAGTTAGAGAATCACTTCAATCAAGGAGATCTTATAAACCATCAGGTATTCGGTACTAATTAATTTGATTAATTCATATTCTTATCGTATAAGATTCATTAAAGGGGAAAACATTCACTATTAGGGATTTCTTCATTCTAAAAGTTCAAATCCGAGGCATTTTATTAAGGTAAAAAAAGTTCTATCCATTTCATCACCCCCTTGATGGTGTAAAAATTTGTTAACAAAGAAATAAAAGTTGTGCAATTTTATAATTGAAGATTAAATGAGCTTAAATCGAATACATGAGAATGTTTAGCTCTAATCTTCCCAATTAAGAACCATTTCATGATCATTATTTTCTGGAAATCAACCCAGTGAATAATTACCATGTATATGTGCTCTTACATGTCCTTGATTATTAAGCTAGAAGACAATATATAGAGTACAAAAAGCTATAAAGAGCAAGAAATTATTATGTAGTAAGCATATAAGTTAGCAAGAATTGCAATAAGGTTTGCAGTAACTGCAAAAAAGGTACTGAACACTGACAGAATTCATGTGATCCCTTAAACATAGCCAACTCGGATGGAAAGACCTATGACTAGACATTCTACCTCACAAATAACCAGTAAAAATTTATCCAATAATTTAGTGTTTATACTTAACTAATAAACGTAAAATATTTAATTTTCATCATACAGCCACTTAAAACTTAACTATGATTGAGGATCGATTGTGATACTCTTTCTGTCTCAATTTATGTGACCGTATTTGTTGGTCATAGATTATAAGAAAGAAAAAAGTATGTTTGAAACTTTTTATCTAAATAAATTGTAGATATCCATGTCACCAAGTGACTCTAAATTATCTCATTAAGGCTGATATGAGAAGTTAAAGTTAAATTATTTTAAACTAGGCCAAAGTCATATATGGACCCCTGAATTTGTTCTGATTTTTCATTTAGATCCCCAAACTGAAACGTTGACCATCTGAACCCCCGAACATAAGATAAACTGTGCCATTTGAACCCCTCGTGCCAGCTGGGCACACGCGTGAAGCTCACTGCTTTAAATAGAGCGTGAGAGACCAAATTTTTTCTTTTTAAAATTTTTTAATCATTAAAAATTAATTTTTTTTATGAAAAAAAAATTAATTTTAACAAAAATTCTATTTAAATAATTAAAAATTTTGAAAAACCCAACCCATCCTCTCCGATAGCCCACTTCACCACCGACACTTCCGCCGCCGCCGCTTTCTTTTTTAAAATTTTTAATCATTAAAAATTAATTTTAACATGCTCTATTTAAATAATTCAAAAAAATTGAAAAACCCAACCCATCCTCTCCGATAGCCTACTTTACCGCCGCCACTGCCTCCTCCACCGCCGCCGCCACTTTCTTTTTTAAAATTTTTAATCATTAAAAATTAATTTTAACAAAAACTCTATTTTAAAATCTATTTAAATAATTAAAAAAAATTGAAAAACCCAACCCATCCTCTCCGATAGCCCACTTCACCGCCGCCATTGCCGCCGCTGCTCCACTTCAAAATCTATTTAAATAAATCTCTGAGGAAAAACGACACCATTTTTTTAATTATTTAAATAGATTTTGAAGTGGCAACGGCGGTGGGGGCAGCGGCGGTAGTGGCAGCGGTGAAGTGGGCTATCGGAGAGGATGAGTTGGGTTTTTCAATTTTTTTAATTATTTAAATAGATTTTAAAATAGAGTTTTTGTTAAAAAAAAAAAAAAATTGTTGACATGGCTTATTATTTTTTTTTTATATAAAAGGTAACATGACAGGGTTTATTTTTATTGGTCTATTTTTCCATGTCATAGCAAGTTAGCTTCACGCGTGTGCCCAGCTGGCATGAGGAGTTCAAATGACACAGTTTATCTTATATTCAGGGGTTCAGATAGTCAACATTTCAGTTGGGGGTCTAAATGGAAAATTAGGACAAGTTCAGGGGTCCATCTTTGACTTTGGCCTTTAAACTATGAAAACATGTCTGTCTTTTCAGGATTTTTTTTCGTTCGACGCGTGTCCACTGAACAATATCCAATAATGTGCTCCAACTAATGTGATTCACGATAAGTAAGACCATTAAAAGGAAAAGTGCTTCCCACTAGATTTGTTTTTCATACCCAAGATCAAGTTCGAGACCTCTAATTAATTGGTCATCCCCGATTAGATGTGAAACGATGATAAGACCGCCAATCAAATCGGGGCGTGGTCCAGCATGGATTTTGGGGTGGGGGAGGGGGGTGCAAAGCCAGAACTAGATCACTAGAAACAGAATGGCTACTAAGCAATCGGATAAAGTAGTAAGGAAGACACTGACTGCATGGGAAACTCCTCAAGTGATAGCGTATATTTAAGTTGTTACATTTAAAAAGCTCGTAGTTAGTCTTTGGGATAGACGGGCTGGTTCCCCCTAGATATGTACATACCCGTCTTCTTGTCCTTCCAATGAGACCCAAGTAATATGCATTTCACTTCAATTTTTAACTACTAAAATTGAGTTGAAATATCTAATTTTATTTAAACATTGAGTGCAAATAAATATTCATTCAAATACTCTTAATATCGAGTCCGGAACCTAAAAGACCCAACAAATGAGCAAAGTAACATAAGTACCCCATAGAAAAAAGAAATTACAGAAGTATCTTTAACACACTATTTTTATGCGTTATACGGTGACTAGACTAACGGCCCCCGTTAAAACTCGTTACCCGGACTCCTTAATATCCCCCACCCACCCACTCATCCTCCAATACTCCATAGGATTCACACACTCACAAATCAAAATAGCTGAGTGTTTCTGTATTGTTGTCAGCTGGAGGGAAACCAATTATACAAGGCAGCTAGCACTAGCACTAACAGGCCAGCATATATTTCTGCATTTGGAGTTTGCTGAAACAGATAAAAATTAGACAGATCGAAAAACACATCACTTCTTTTCTCTTGTTATGTCACTCTACTTCTCTGTCATACGTTACCCTCTTCACCTTATCATTACTATTATTCCGGTCCCCCCCCTCCCCCCCCCCCCCCCCTCCCTCTTTTCTTCAGCCGAATTTAGGAGCCGTTTGGACATGATTTGAAATTATGTTTGGACATGTAATTTAAATATCTTAAGTTGTATGTTCTCTTATAAACATAAAAACCCACAAGTTGTGAAAACTATCAAAACATTCTCAATTTTTATACAATCTTACCAAATGAGCAAGTCATAGTTCAGAATAAAATTAATACGCTAATAGGAGGCCTTTTTAAAAAATATAACATCAATTGATCAAACTTTAGTTCAATTAAAACCGAAAATTTAACATGAACAGTAATGTAACTACTCTGCTTGCATTATTTCATTGCAATATCGTTTTAAATCTTTTAACCTTATCTGACCCCCTTTTTATGCTTCTATTGAGCCGAGGGTCTCTCGGAAACAGCCATCCTATCTTGGTAGGAGTAAGGTCTGCGTACATTATACCCTCCCCAGACCCCAAGATGTGGGATTTCACTGGGTTGTTGTAGTAATGTAACTACTCTCTAATATAATCCTCACTTGGTAGACATAAAATAAAGATTGGTAGAAGTTAATGAGGTTGGTAATGGTTGGTAGGAGTAATTGTTAAAAATATTTACCAACTCATGGGTCTTCTTTTTATAAATATATATGGGTCAAGTTTTATATTTAAAATTTTTGAAACCCCAAATCATGTCTTTTTGGATGTTTGGAGTTTCAAACCATGGTTTGAAACTATGAGATGAAATACATGTCTAAACGCGGGCTTCATCTCATGGTTTCAAACCGCATATCCAAACGTCTACTTACTCTCTCCATTTTAATTTATATGATACAAAATTTCAAAAAGAAAGAGATATTTTAAATAGTTCATGGTATTAAATTAAATACTCCATATATTTTAATTTATATGATATACTTTCTTTTTTAGTCTGTCACAAATAAAATATATTTTTAAATTTAAAAAATAATAAACTTTACATTTTTCATTTTCACTCTTAATAAGAAGATCTATAACCACATTGTTATGGACATGTTCAAGGCGGCATGTTTAAAAGTGTTATAGCCACAAGTTTCAAAAAAGTTCGTTCTTTTCTTAAATTCGGTGTCAATTAAAACTATGTTGCATAATTTGAAATAAAATTAGAATGTCATAATATTCATGTGACTATAAATTTTTTGAAATATGTGATTTTAAACATGTTAGAGAGTGAATTTATCAGTACCCTTTGAAGTAAATAATCCGCTTTAGTATCATCAACAGATACAGAAAAAATAGTTTTTATGTTTTTTTTTTTTTTTTTTGTGGATTCTCCCTAGGAAACATTAGTGTGATTATAAAAGGTTGTTATTAAGGGAAAAGGAAAAATTTAGTCAAATTTATATAAAAAGCCACTGCTTGGCCAATTGTTTTATATTTTCTTGATTCGATCACCCGTACACTTAATGATCTTCCTTTAGTAATGCTTTACACTGTTTCTTGTCCCTTGCAATATACTGTAGTAGCTTTTGCACACTAATTGCAATAGTGAGGATCACTTAAAAATTCTATTGATAGAGACAGGACGAGGAAAAGATTATGGACCCACTCACAAGATATTACAATTTGCTGTGATTTCATCTTAAAATTAATCACATGTAGGGACGGCAATATAATAAATGGGGGATAATTCAATGACAAAAAGTTTGCATCATTTTGGTAAAAATGGGTACAAAGAGGGGAAGATGTAGTCCCACTGAAGTTGTAAATCTAACTAAAATAGGTATATATTGCCCATCTGTTTCACATAAAATTTCAAAAAAAAAAAAGTGTTTGAAGTATTTGATTTTTATAGCCAGGGGTGGCAACATTAGCCCAGGAAAACATGACCCCCCGTCCAAGTTTGGGCGATCATTGACATACTCATTTATTAGCTCAACTCATTTTAGTTCACAAAAGGTTGGGCTGATATCCGACCCAAATTGAAGAATGAGAAATCTTTCAAAGTATTTTCAAATGGACTTTTTTTTATTTGATATGTTATAAATAGTCATAGTAAAGAAAATTCTTTTTATTAGGAACTAAAAATTATTAAAAAAAAACAAACAAGGAAAATTAAAATTTAGTAAGAATTGAGTTGGTTGAGTTATGAATTCATTTCAGTCCAAGTAACGGACCCCTTCATTTATTAGCTAAACTATTTTAACCGGTCCAAATTCAAATCAAACCGACATAATATAGCATTAAAAGAATAGAGAAAGGCATTAAATAGGGATGTGAACATCATGAGTTGTTGAGGCCATGTGAAGGCAGCAACAAATGTTTAGGGTATATAGTGGTGACCTCATTGAAGTAGGTTTTGGCCCCGTTTTATGGTGTACTTTAGAGTTATTTAAAGAGAGTCAAATAAGTTCTAAAAATAGGGTGACAGTCAGAAATGCTTCCTCCATTAGCATCCAGCTTGCACACATATAGAAAAAATAACTCTTTTCTTGACATTTAATAATACTATCCACAAAAAACATCCTAGCTTGAATTTCAACTTTCAAATCTTTTTTACATCATTACTTTACTGTTTCTGAATTTGAATTTTGATTTCCCAAAATTTTGAAGTGAAATTTGCGTACTTAACTGTGCTTAAATTTTTGTCTTTCAACTAGGGTATATTTGAGTTTTAACTTTAATTTTGTGCCTTTCAAAGTTCAGATACTATTTTTGGTGCATACACTAATATCCATAAAATTTTCATATCTTTGTGCCTTCGCTCGAAAAACTTAGAAGGTTGGACAAGCAAAATAAACCTTTTACATGACAATTCGTGTAATTATATGAGGACAGATTTTGGCATGTTAAAGTCAAGATAATGTTAAAGTCAAGATACGAGTTCAATAGCTCAGTATCCCACAATAAGCACGAGTTGCTAAATTAGCGTGCTCAACTAAAAATGACACAAGCTATGTAGCCACTTGTGATGATATTGTTTAAAATAGCGAGTTGCTAAATTGTCAAACCAATTTGATCCAAATTTGATCACATTTATGTAAAAATCATCAAAATCTCTATTGCACAATTTTAAATTAAGATAAACTTTGAGAAGAAAAGATAGAAATGACATTGCGTAAGCATAAATTATTAAATTTGACCTAAATAGTCATATAAATT
The DNA here is from genome assembly GCF_019175385.1 of Lycium barbarum. Classification (NCBI taxonomy): domain Eukaryota; kingdom Viridiplantae; phylum Streptophyta; class Magnoliopsida; order Solanales; family Solanaceae; genus Lycium; species Lycium barbarum. The sequence goes on from NC_083346.1 coordinate 124,232,773, forward strand.
TACCTCATTTGAATCATTGTGATCAAAATAGTGTGGCAAAAAGACCTTATATATTTAAAATCTATTTAAAGTTTGGTTAGTGTTTGCAATTGCAGACCTGCGTTATTGTATTGCAAATTTATATATATATTTCGACTCAGACTATATATAAATTAAATTAGGTTATCATAAAAATGTATATAAACTTGTAACAAACACCAATAACACATACATACGCCAGACATATATATATAGATATATACTGTAGTTTAAACTTGGGAAAAAAACATAAGTAGACAAGAATATAAAAGTATTTACATACTCTTGACAGATAAATACAATAAACATCTCATAGCAATTTAATTAAGAGTCTTATAGTAAAGCAATTTCCTAAATATAAGGAAACAAGAAGCGGCAATGTCGTGGGACGTTATATCCTTTGTAACTGCTTGTCACACTTTTTTTCATAATCTGAAAGATATATTAGGATAGTCCTTTTTTTTTTTTTTGCCTTTTTTACTTTTTCCTTATTCTAGTCTCGTTTTGTTCATCCATGAATAATAAAATTAGAGTTTTGATTTAATACGGTGGAGAGTGAGATGTGGAATACGATTACAGTATATAATTGCATTATGCACATTACTTATATAATTTTGTTATATGTAGTATAATAAAACTTTTATACGCAGAATATTATTGGTATAATTTTATTACACTCTTTGTAATAAAATATATATACCTTTCATAAATTATATATTGATTATACGTTGTATAAAAAATATCATATACGTGGTATAATTCTATTAAAGTTGTATGATAAATTATATTATGTATATTACAAGTATTATCTTGTATGTGTGGATGATGAGTGTGATTGGAATATAAAGTCATCAAAGCCTTCATGCATCAAATATATTCAAGGTGAGAGATTTTAACGATGTTTACATATGCGGGAATGAAGCAAGATTATTTTCATAAAGGAATGCTACATCAAACCTAATTGGAAAATTGATCACAGACAAATGCGATAATTCTAAGTCAATTTATACTCCAAGAGATATTCAGCGTGACATGAAAAAAGAATTAGGAGTTGATTTGAACTACATGAAGGATTGAATGAATATTATATACATGAAAAATATAGATATTAATGGTTAAAGAAGAGAGATAAATAATGGGTTTATCCCTTAAAATAAGAGATAAATGAAGAAAAGGAATAAAAGATATCATCCAACCCCTTATTTAGAGGATATTCCTTATCCTAACATACTTTTTTTAATATGCTAAAAAGGTAAAGAAACAGTGTTCTTTTTGAAGAATTTGAAAAGTTATGCTATTTATGTGCTTAATTTCAATACCGTGACTTAAGGTGTAATTTTCTCTTTAAACTTCTTGATAGCATTGAGCAGCATGTGCCTCTAAATATGTAAAGTAAGATAAATATGTGCGGTGAGATCCCTTCTTATTTGGGCCTTGTTGGGCTTTATTAAGTGGGCATTGCATGGCCCATATACGTGTGAGTAGCGGGGCAAGTGCACAAATAACCACTAGGTGAATCGTTGTTTAAAGAAAAATAAAATTTTACAATGTATTTTACGTTTAGCAGCTTCATAATCAAATTCAAGCCTGCCTAACTGAAGTTTGAACTTCAACTTTAGTGCAGTTGGAAAACACCCCTGCCTAACTTCAAACCTTCCAGTTTGAGTTAATCCAACAATAAAAAAAAAGAAGCTATATCTGCAATTATGGACTGTTGTCAAGTTCTCATGACCAGCAATTAACTAATGCATGAGTGGTTGGTGATCAATAAAGGAAGATAAAACAAGCTTAACGTAGCACAACAAAAGGTGTAGCACCTAGTATAAATACCAACATTGTTAGGCTCATTAAACTACTAATTATGTTCATCAATGTATAGAATACAACAGACCAGAGAAGGAAGCAGTTCATTCAACTATGTATCTACCAAAAGAGATAACCAGCAAGTGAATACATGAAATCCGAGTTCACTTCCGAGGATATCAGAAAATTTCACTTAGGCAGACACGTACTTCTGTTTCGTTCTAATATTTATCTTCAGAATCTTCAACGGCAACTAGATGGAACTATTAGGGAAGTCCACCTTTCCGAATGATGAATCACGCCCTCTCAGGCTCTCAGATAAACACTATCTCAGACCAACAACAGACTCACACAGAATGTAAGTTGCTTCCTTGTAATGCCTCCTGCAGGGAATTCACTGCACCAGTGTAATTTAGAAATCCCATAAACCAAAATTCGTGGTTGTCGACTGATATAGTCTGGACATATTTTTCAGATGGATTAGTCCTGCTTGATGAAGAATTAATCGCCTTAAGCTGATGTAATGGGATAACTACCTGCAGATATCATGGTACAAAGAAAGTGAAATGTGAGTACAAATCAAGACTTCCTCAAATAAGTAAATTGAGTACAAGAACAAAGATAAATGAAACCTTACAGAACTACTTACAGATATAAATACTCAATTCTTAAATGAATTAACACTTAATGAATGAGACATGAATACTCAAAAAGTAACACAGCTTAGATTTCCCAGAAAGTAAAGTTAAATTGGCAGGTGTCGCCAAAGATCAACACTGGTGCAGCAAGGAAACATCCAAGGTACTAATTGATGGTACTACTTGATATTAAATGAACCAAATAGAAGATGATATGGATACAAATAACACTTCAAGCGAAGGAGAGAACGTCCATCAAATATTAAAGGCGATATGCAAAAGACAAGATAGACGTGTTATACTTTTTAGGGAAAACATTGTTTCTCACTATAAAACAGTTTTCAGAGCTAATAATGCAGAATTTCTCACTTCTCAACCACTGTACTTGTGGCTTCTCAACCAAAGTTCCGGCATCTCCATACTTCAAATCATCCTTGTGATCTAACACTATATAGTGCAGTAGATGACTTGGGAACTCTGGACTGTCTAGATTCTCTTAAGTGTTTAAGAAAGTACGATCTTCCCGAAAAAGAACTGCGGTTAAGAAGGAAATAAGTGAACATCATTTCCTGCCCAAGCATTTAGCCGGGTTAAGAGGACACAGTTGAGGATATTTATAGTGTTTTACTGAACTCAGGGAAGAGGAGGTTATCATGATGCACATTGCACAGTGAGGTCGGTCGTGTCAAAAAAAGATGAACTAGGTAGCATGAAGACACAACTAACGCGACCATTCAGTCCTACAGTCTATTAATGGATAGCCAGACAGACCCTCCACTCATGCATATTCAATTATTATAGTTGAGCTTGAATAGATTCCTATCAATGAAACATAATTGAAGATACTACTCTATCAATGATAAAAGATTGTTAGTAACTCTGCACACTGCATGCAAATAAAAACTCTGTAAATATCATATTCGTTGCAAGGTTATCATATAAGTGTTAAGAATGTGTAGTGTTACTTAAAGCTTATTAATGGCTCATGTTAAACCCATGACTTTGATATATTATTAGGATTACCAAGGGAAAGTTCTCTCTTGAAAATGAAAAGTATGTCCCAGATAAATTTTCACATTATATAATACATAATCAGGTTTTTCTTTAAAAGAAACAAGCAATAAGTTGGCCCAGACAATGGAGATGTGAATTCACGTAAAATAAATGTTCTTTTTCAGAGAAAAAAAAAGACATATGAGAGCAAATGGTATCTAATGCTCTCGAAAAATTTTGAGAGGTGTAATATTATCCCTAAGCTGTTTACTGTAAACCCCATAGTCCCAATTACTGCCATTTACAGTCCCTTTGCTGTTTTGCCTCTTTTTGTAAACTTGGCCGCCAAACGGAGTGTGTGTCATTCATATGATAGAATACAGACAGTTTGGTGAGACTTATTCGTCCGAATTAACTACAGAAAAGCAGCATGTAATCCCTTTATGCTTCAATCACCTCATCAATACTGCATCCTCTCCGACTTCTAGCCAAACCTCCTTCTGCCATCTTTCACCTTCCATAGAGCCCCTATTCGACCCATTTTCATCTTTCCAGACCCTCTTTTCCCTTCCAAAACCTAGTGCAGATATACTCACATGCAATAACAGTCATTTCCCCTTTTCAAGTAAGTGACACAAGATCCCAGATTTACCCGGTACTGGCGCTAGTGGGAGGTAGCAAATACCCGGTGGTATAATCAAGGTGTGCTCAAGTTGCCCTGACACCACCGTCATAAATAAAATATAAGGCAAGTGACTCAAAATCCATAACAACGGGTAGAGCGAATCCTAATTGCATGATGGTTCTTGTGGCTTCTGAATTGACAAGAGATCACTAATTGCACGTAAGCTTGTCATTCTCCAATTAATTTTCAACCAATTAGTTGGAGAGGGTAGATGATGATGCTTAGTGTGTGCAATAGGAAAATAAGCTGCACTCTCAATTATTTGGACCGTTGAATAAGATGATTCACAAACATGTGACAACAATATATTTCAAGACCCAAATGCTGCAGTACAATGCTTGGAAGTGAAGCTGGGAGATTTAAGTGGATTACAAGTTGCAACTCAGGAAAAGTACGATGAGTAACTTTTTACGATCCAAGCCACGGGAAAAATATCGAACCTATAGGTACGCTTGGCATCCCATTTACTGATGATCATTGTGTACACACGAAGGTATCCTTCAAATATACTCAGAATTACTTGAAAGTCCAAGTTTCTTGCATCATATTATTATCCATATGACATAAATTTTCAGGTAGTTAGATTGAACATAAACAGCACATATTTTTTTTGTGTGTGACACAGACTACAACAAGAAGGGATAGGTTAAGTAAAATAAATCATGCTTGATCACCCTGGAATGGAGCATCCACATTTTCCATGGTTAGAGGAAATCACCTCTCCAATCTAACAATCACCTCTTCAGCAGTAATTATTGAAAAGGCTGTATATATTATAGTCACTAGTGCTACTAAAGGCTGACAAATAACTAGTAGACGGAACACTTGTGGTGCTTCAACTACTAAAAGACAAAGTCTAACATATTACATACCTTATAATAGCTCCACTCTGTCTTGTCTTCGGCTTTATAGGAGAGAGGGTTATCACTACAAAAGGCAAGCTTAGCTGTGGAGACATATAATACTCCCATAACCGGACCAGCTGATGTGGATAGGTAACATGCAAATGAATTCTGAAGTTGCTCCTCAGGAACAGTCTCAAATGTTTGCCGAAATATCTTTTCGTAGCCACCTTCTGCCAGAACCTTCGTTCCCTGAGCAATTCTTCCCAAGGCAGCATCAGCAAGACTAGGGCCCGTTTTCACTATATCAGCCAATAAAAGAAACAACAATTATTGCACGAATAGCATATCTTTCTAGGTTGGAGGGTGAGTGGGTGGGAGAGGAAGATAACTTCATTTAATTGCATATGATCAAACGTAGTAGTAACTAACTACTATAAACAAAGCTGGCAAAACAGGAACCACACTAGAATTTCGACAGACATAAGCCCTCCCAATCCTGGCCCCAGCCTTCACCCCCTCATTCCCAAGATGCAAACAAAAAGGTTAAGCTACTGCAATCCTGTATAAGAAGTAGTCCCAAGAGAGAAAAATAAGTTGACTGAAGCAGCACATAAGGGGGAGGATACTGCACATCTGAAATTCAAATCATATACACACATTGCCTCTCTGTAGTCACTGGCTACAGAGAAAAAAAGATTAGCCAGAAGGTATTTAAAAGGATCACATCCTCAACATTAACTCACACAGAGTCACATCAAAGATGGTGCCAACTCCTGAGAAGTGATAAATATTGAGGTATCAATCATGCCGTGCAAATGATCCAGAAAGACATCCACATTGCCAATGGCTTGTTACAGACTTCCTAAACTACATTTTAAGTAAAGTGAATAGATTATTTTCTGGTAAATGACTTATGAATTCATAGGCACATTATCTCCAGTGTAGGCGTGAAAAATATCTGCCAGCACTGTAAGAATGGAGTAGCTTTAAGCTTCATAGCATTGAGCCAGTGATACAAATAGAAGTGTTAAGACTGGTGACAATATGTGACATGTATGTTATATGTGAATTTCTCGTTTTCTTTTATGAATATTTTACTTGTTGATGTTTGTGACAGTGTTTTTTAAAACTGTTGGGTTTTACATATTAAATTTTCATATACCGCAACCAAGGTTCAATTCTATTTCCAAAACAGAAACAGCCCTCATGATGCTCCATGGTTAAAGTATATGACGAGTTACAGAGCCTGTTTGGATGGGCTTATGCCTATAAGCTGTTTGGGGTAGTCTAACTTATTATTTTTGGCTTATAAGCTGTTTTCAGCTTATAAGTTGCTTTAGATAAGCTAAGTCAAATGGGCCCAATTATTTTTTTGAGCTTATTTTAAGCACAAAATGACTTTAAGCTGGCCAGCCAAACACTCAAAAAAACTGAAAACAGCTTATAAGCAACTTATAAGCCAATCCAAACGGGCTCACAGTCTTCTTAATCTAAGGTGGAGCAGCTTTTACTGTAGTACTAGCCTCAGAAAACATATATCCCTTCAGCTGAACAAATTGCAGCACCTATCCTGAATGCATAAATCATTCTGTGCACTTCATCACCAACAACCAAAGGAGCATTGTTATCTTCTTGTTTTGCTAGTTGGCTAAGGTTGTCGGTCTAGTGTTGCTTCTATAGTTCTATTCCAAAAAGTAATTGAACTAGCATCATTTTTGCAAAGTTGTTATTCTACAAACAGATGTTCCTTAAAAGCAAATGGTGAAGTCAATTCCAAGAGACCACTGTTAGCGAGGCACTCTTTATTGCAGTGCACTGCCATCAGCTGATCAGCATCAGGTAGTGATGACTAAATGGACTTCTACCAATTTGGAAAATGCTTCATCAGTCATTGGTTAACAAGCAAGGCTAGATTCTAGAGATCTAAGAATGAAATGAAATAACCCTATCCAATTTGTTTGAGCGATTAGTATTAGGCCGACTGCTGACAAACCACAACTTTATAACCTCATTAAGATAAGAATATTCACGCACTTCAGTTTTCACATGAGTTACAATTTTTTTTTTTTAAGAAAAATGTTCTAATTGAGCGCAGCTGACTGAACATAACTTCATGTGAGTCATAGTTCTTCAATTATTTTTAGGCAATTTCCTTGTGGTCAGCTTTGAAGATATTTTAAGTCTATATCAGTGTGAAATGCTTAAAATAGTGCTCCAGGTCTTTTGGGCCTTTAAGCACAAAACACAATTGATGTGTGGGCTGAAGTTTAAAAAAAGGCACAATGAAGGGGAAAAAAGTAAAAATATATGTGTAATGCAACAAAAAAGCAAAATGTTTTCCTTAACAATTAATATATCTCTATGCCGGATATATTTATTTTCAATACCGCCCAATTCAAGTAGAACTCATGCAGGCGCAAGCCTTACCGTCTTGCCTACAGAGAAGCGCAACTTAAGCGAGGCGAAGCAAAGCGCCCTCCCTGAGCTTCAGGGCTTATATGCACCTTAAAAGAGCATTTGACAACCCTGGTCTATATTAAGTCAAAGGAGGAATACATAAACCCATCTTTGATAACCTTTCTCCATCTTTAGGGAAACAAATTTACGCTATCTCAAGAAGTGCTTCTTTTTTTGATTAAGCACCGGGTGTCCGGGTCTCTTTGAGCCCCGACTAATCCCGGGGGTGCACAGGCCCTCGGCAAGGAGTTTCCCGCAAGTGCACCACGGGTAATTCAGGGTTTTACCCCAGTCCGATGGCCCTCAGAAATTGTTTGCACCCAGTGGGTTTCGAACTTGAGACCTTGAAAGGGAGCAAACCCCAAGGCTCAAGAAGTGCTTCTTTCGGTAGCCTCAAGTCCTTTCCTAATATTCATTGTTTCACTCCAAGCAATAGCAGCTTATCCTAATAAGGTTAAGAGTCATTAGAGAATGACCTACACCCATAACTACCTTTCAAGCTCATAGTTTCTGTGGTTGGTCTCTCTCTATTGTTGGTTCAATAGGAATTTTGCTACTGTCATGACTCCTAACTACAACAGAATAAAAGGCGTCCACTGGACTCCTAAAGTTACTACACTTTTCTAGAATATTGAAGACAAGATGTAATCTGGCCCTATTATTAGGCATCTTATCTTTGATAAAAGTTTTTGAAGTTGCTTCTGATACTTATGGTCCCTGCACCAACTATATGCCCAAACACTTACCTGCCTCTCATCCCCTACCCTAAAAGATACATTGCCGCTAAAATCTTCCCATTCTTTCAAAATGTTCCTCCACAATCCACATCCACAGGGTATAGTGACAATTCCTTATTCTTCTCTCCCCTTCTTTTTTATAACGATGGTTCTCAACTATTCCACCAGGGACCTCTTATTCTTCTCTCTATTTCTTATAGGTCTATCTATTCTTATCCTTTTTCTATTCTCTCCTTTCTCCACTGGTGCTACATCGCCAAATCAGAACTTGAACTTAACATTTAAACTTTTTCTGGGGATAAGACAAAACCTCCCACTTATCCAAAAAAAAAAAAAAAACCAAAATATCCTATCCATAAGTCCAACAGTGGTTCTTTTCCACATTTGATCCTTTGGTGAGTCGAAATGACTCGAAGCCCAACTTCACCACACATTCATAAAACCTCTTTCTGTTTCCTTCATTTTTGGGGGTAGTTCACTTACACATGCATATTGCTGCTCAATTATATCCTTAATTAGTGTTATTTTTACCATACTGCACTCATGGTTGTTTTGGTTTTTTTTTTTTAAATGAAACTGAATTGTCTTAATTTTCTAAGAACCAAGTTCTTAATAAAAATCTCTAGAGTTCCACCAACAGTAACTGACTTTTGAGAAAGCGTTTTCTATTTCTCCGAGCATTGCTAGGATAGCCAAAATGAAGAGAATCACAGATGATATTCAAGTAAGAGTGTTAGAAAGCTATAGAAACTGGACTCTGGAATTCTCAACTATTAGCATGAAATATGCTACCCAAGTAAAACATATGTGCAATATATAAGATACGAGTTTAAATCTATGAATAGAATAAAGCCTTAACATTCTTTGAGGGCCCATTCTAAGTGTACTGCTAGCTTTCAACAAGTTACAATCTTTTTGGGCTTGAGGGAGCTATGTTATCATAAGCATCATATAATAAAGATAAATTTCAAAAATATAAAATTAACTCATGATCATTTTATCATGCTCCGAAACTTGTGGATTCTATGCTCCAAAGTCCACAAATTTTGAAACTTGTGTTACACTCTGCTTGTTAAATGTGAAAAGTAAAAACGAAAAAATTGAAATGTTTTTGCAGTCCTATGTTACAAGTTCTCTCCTACTAAATGCCCAAAAAACAAGGCCAATGACATCTCGTTATTCCAAGGATTCATCCATAGGAGGAGAGATAATGCACGAGCATGGAGGACTGCAATACATTACTGTCGACACCTTTTTTCAAACTAACACATACACACAACTCAGAGATCCCCGCAAAATGGAAGAGGGAAGACTTACAGTGTTGCCATGTGTTGCCAGCAAGATCCTCAGCTTTCTTAGTTGCTTCACCAACCTTCTTCCCCCATCTACCAAGCACATCTTTGACGCTCTCCATTGTATCTGTTAAGCAAAGATATAACATTGATTACTTTCTTTTCATCATTTTTTTCCTCTCAAATTATGTTCTTTTGCGGGACATCCTATCTTTTAAAAGCTCTCACACATTAAACTTGTCCATCCAAATTAACATACTGCACTTCGTGTTAACCATCCACTTCAAAGGAACAGTTTGTTCCAAAGCACAATTTTTCCATTAACAATTCAAACGACAGGAATTGAGAGTTATAAAGTTACTCAAATATTCGAAATTTGAGAATTGTCAAGTCAAATCCTAATAACATTTGTTAATTTAAAAAACAATTCGAGATCGTTTCACACCTTAGCCTGCTTAAACCTCTGGCCTATCGTTTTCTGTCCTGTTCAAAAGCCTCGTAATAACGATTTCGCAACTAGAAAAAGAGCATCTTTTAAACAAATAGAATTTGAACCTATTTATCAAAACACAGCTCGAACCTGACTAGACCTAATGTTTGAATACAATCACCAAAAGGTGCGCGTGAGCTTAATTGCCCATAAAATTCCGTCCACATGGCAACTGACTCATTAATTTCGAGGTGTATTTCGATAATTAGTTATTGATAGTTCAGGTAAAAAACTCGCAAAAAAGTGATAATTCAGGTGTTTTTTTTACCATTATAAAAATAAAGAAAAAAATCTAAACAAATAGAAATTGAACCAATTCACAAAATTACATCTCTACTATAATCTACATTTCCACACAAATTAACAAAATAAATTTACATTTTTACCTTTCATATTAAATGAAGACGAATTATTATTATTATCCGGAGCAGGCGAATAAGCTACATAGGGATTCGAGCCACGTTCATCGGACGGCATAGATCTCATCTCCGGCACCGGCGATTCCGCTACCAATTCCTCACTCCACGTCACCGATTTCCTCGATTTATTCGCCGATCCGATTTGCTCTACATCGGATCTCGGATCGGGTTGAACCGGATCCGAATCCTGACCCGAATTACTCGTTTTCTGCTCCGTTAGTGTTTTCGTAACATTATTAGTATTATTCTCTTCTACCACTACACCTTTTGGTTGATGCTCCATATAGCGGTGGCGCGTGGGAGCGTGATGGGAGGTGGCGCGTGGGGGTGAAGTTGGAATAATGAATAATTTTAAACGACTTTTGATTTGATGTTGAAATGTGTCATCTTTTTTCAGATATAATATTGGAGGGGTTTTATTAGATCGACGGGATTACCGGTTATAACGGTGATGATTGTAGGATTGAACAGTGTGATGGTGACCGGCTAATTTAACGCGGGAAGATGCAATACAATAGTTTTGTGTTCACGAGAAAAAAGAAAAACTGGGCCTACATTAACTTTTGGTAGGGCCTAATTCGACGTAAATATTTTATTTGTATTTAATATTTAATTTGAATTAGAATAAATAAAAGTTTATTCGTATTTAATATTTAAATCAAGTAAATAGAGCACAGGTTCGCGGATCTTTCTGTACTAATAGGCATAGCATTCTCGTAACTTATTGCCTTTCGATTTATGTTACTGTCTATGATCTTTTATACTTTGATTACTATATTAGTTGTTGTACTTATAGTTTCTTTTCTGCGTAATGATTTGTTATATTTTCTATTGTGTTTTGCGATGACTTCTTTACTTCTATTAATTATTGTGTGATTTTCTTTGAAATGTCTTTTCTTGAGCTAAGAGTCTATCGGAAATAACTTTTCTATCTTCCAAGATAAAAGGTAAGGTCCAGATGTTGCTGTTGATTTAGATTGAAATTAAATTACGTTGAGATTATAATCAGAATTAGGGTTCGTTTTGGTGATAAAATTATCTTAGGATTATAGTCACCCGTGAGGTGATTTAAAATAAGAATTTCTAGTCCAAATTCTGAACTTATTCACGTTTGAAAGCAATAATTATTTTTTCCAATTTCGTACATTAAATTGTGTATGTTAATTTAAATATGAGTATCCATAAAAATATTTGTCATTTCCTCCCTTATGCTCGAAAAGATATGTATAAAATATTTCTGACTTTAAATTCTAAGGCTCGTTTGGTATGATGGATTTAGAAAAATAGTCCTGGGATAAAAATTAGTATCGTCTTATCTCACGTTTGGTTGGAAAAAGATTAGTTATCCCGGGATTAGAGTGTTTTTTTATCCCACCACCTTGAGGGTGGAATAACTAATCTCGGGATAAGTTATCCCGGGATTAGTTATCCCGGGATAAGTTGTTTCCAACCAAACGAGCCCTAAGTTTAAAGTCTAAACATACAAAAGGAAGAATCAGCATTAACTTGTTGGCTAAGTATACCAAACTTGTCTATGGTTCTTTCTTAAAGTCAAGCTTTGTCTATCTTTTGATGTCATCTACGAATTGACTTCTTTTTTTGTCCTAAAATCTTAGTACTTGATATTGCGCTTTTTCTTATTTGCTACTCTCTGTTTGTAATATTTTTGCATAATTATTTGGTAAGCTTCTTGTTGAGTCTAGGTCCTTGATGTTACAATATTTTATAATCCATCTCGTCTGTACTAGGCACTAATTAAGAATAATTACTCCAAAACAATTTTGATGCTGCACATTGACCAATTTTATTTGGTGTTTGTACTTGAACTTTGCTTCTTGTGATTGTTCACTATTGTCTTTTACAAAGATTTTGCAAGAACACATTCACCAAATACCACCACTTATTTGATTAACTGGATTGGAAATCAACTATCTACACTTCTTTAGTAAACTTTTAACATATATACTGAATCCGAGCCAATCCAAACTCTTAACTTTAAATCCACATTGCTTAAGAGAAAAGTGGACGCAACTGATTTTAAATAAAGTCAACACGAGAAAACAATTAAAATAGATTTCATATGCAATAACTTTGTACATAAAAGCTAGCCCGACTAGCTACAGAGTCGAGTCTATTATTATTCATGAATAGAATGTCATCACATGACTTTATTTAAAGACGATGAAACAAGAAAAGTGCAGGGAATAACATAAATATATAGTAAGTTCATAACATGGATTTGCAGTAGTCCCATGGGGTACCATTGCTATTAATAACGTGCACATGTATAAGCACCAAAGACGTTTGGTTCAAAGTAGTTTGGTCTACAGTTACAACAAAGCCAGCAACCACTGCAATCACTGTCATTATTGCAAATACTCCCACAAGTTACTATATCATTTCGTTGTGGGAGTAGCCTCCTTTGGAGTCCAAAGAGATCATGGCTAGTCTCTCGTACACCCATAACTTGAGTTGTAGAGAACCATATCAAATTCACTGAAAGATATCACAAATATAAATTATCAAAATTATGCGATATTATATAATATGAAAAACACATAATCTAACATCATGCATATTTGAACATACATGTATATGAAATATGATACACAAAATCACATTTGTAATTATAGAGTTAGTCACGAATATAATGATGTAAGATTAAAATCAAATATAAAGTGAGATGGATACTGACCAGTGATTGTCATGAGAAGAATAGCACGAACAAAGCCACGGTTAAGCAATGTCATTCTACAAATGTACTTCAAGCTTTGTTGAAAATTTTTGTTTGAGCATTTTCTTCCTTTTCAAAGGTCACAATTTATAGACATCTTATTAGTGTTACAACTAATAATTTGAGTTCTATCTCCCAAACATTTTTAAAGAAGACTGTTCCAATAATACTTAATTCATATAAATTGACTTAGACATGTTACCCCACTAAAAATAATATACATTAACACGATTTCAGCTCTACTTTTTTCGATTGAAGCAAGTGACTATTTAAAAGGAATTACATCCATAGCATTTTATTGTTGACTTCTAAAACATATATACTAAACTATACATAGCTCATTTAATTAGAGGAACATCACAATACTTATTTTTCAATCGTGCATGTTAGGGCTTCAGTTAGGCACGAGGTTTTACAATTGGGAAAAAAACGTAAGTGGACAAGAAAATGAAAATATTTACATACTCTTAATGGTAAATGCAATAAACATTTCATAGCAATTTAATTAAGCAATTTCCTATGTATAAGGCAGCCCTCCGTACATGAAGGGCATAATAATCCCACGACATCATCTAATTATTTAGTGGGACTCTATATCACTGTAACTAACTGCTTTGTCACAGTTTTTTCCATTTTATAATTCCTCCACAATTTGAAAGTGCAACATTTTTTTATTTATTTTATAGACCAATTATATTATGTAAATTACTTATGTAATTTGTTATATGTGGTATAATGAAGTTGTTAGACGTAGAATATTATTGGTATAATTTTGTTACACCCTTTGCAATATATTATGTATACCTTTCATAAATTGATTATATATTCTATATTAAATATTATATACATGGTATAATTTTAATATACATTGTATACTAAATTATATTATGTATATTCCATGTATTATCTTGTATGTGTAGATGATCAATGTGATTGGAGTTTAAAGTCATCAAGCCTTCGTACATCAACTATATTTAAGGTGACAGAGTTTAAAGGAACATATTATGGGTACTATTTTTTTCACTAACATTAAATCTAAAGTAAATTCTCTGTAACTTGAATCAACCAAGAAAGAAAATGTAAGTAGAGGGGTTAGTAATAGCACATGGAGGATATATTGGTTGAAGAAGAGAGATAAGTGAAAAATATAAATGTTTATCGTTAATGAAGAGAGATAAATGATGGATTTATCCCTTAATTAAAATGAGAGATAAATGAAGATAAAGAATAAAAGATATCATTGAATCTTGATTTAGGGGATATTCATTTCATAACATACTTTTTTTATATGTTATAAATGTAATAAACAGTGTTATTTTTGAAGAATATAAAAAGTTATGATATTTATGTGCTTAATTCTAATACCATGACTTATGGTGTAATTTTCTCTTTATAATTAACAATTCAAATTAACTTTTAATTATTTCTCATTAATAGTGCAACAGGCCATGTACATTGCAGTATTGCATACATTAATGGTATTCTTTATATAAAGGTAACATTCGAGGAGGTAAGGTATCACTAAGAGATTTCAAAATATAAAGAAGTAACACACGGAAAAAAAAAATCAAGCGGATTTAATATATATATACACACCGACGACCCCTAGCCCCGCCCTTGGTGGTTAACGCTAATTATATATTAAAACGCATAATCATCTACTCAGATTTTAACAATGTCTAAATGATCTTAATTAAACTATCTTTTTTTGTCCTAGAGAAATTGAATACAAGATAATTAGTCACGTTAATTTCAATTGAATTTCATGGTTTTGCTTAATTTATTCATATATCGAGAAACGATTTGAAAAATTAAAACCTGAACTTTACAGAAGTAACATACTTATCAAAATGAAACAATTGTAATTTCCGCTCTCCAACAACCCTCAAACAGTAATTTTAAACATGCCTAAATGTTTAAAGCATGTATTGTTCTAGGTGACATGATGTGTTTATTGTGCGGGCAAGTGTACGGATAACGAATTTTAGGATTCTTATTTTAGTCATAATTACATGTGTTTATAAATTCTTATAAATTTAGCGGCTTTAGAATCAACTTTAAGACATACATGATAGAAGTTTCGCTTGCCAAAGCTGAACTTCAAACAATTTGACATATTAACTGTGCAAGTAAGTGAACTTCAAATGTTTTTCTAAGTTTGGATTTTCAGTCCCAAAATTCAAATACTTTTGCTGAAATTCAGCTTGGTAGGTAGTCCCATATATTTCAAACTCATATCTTTGAAATTCTAACTATCGAGCCTAACTTTAGACCCCAATTCATATACCTCTTACTTAATTGTTAAGTTCCACTGTAACATTTAAGTCAAATAGCATGTAGCTTTAAGACCACAACATAATTGGATAATGCACAAGTTTAAATTGAAAAAGATTTATGTGCCCAAGACTCACTTTGTCATCATGCATGTAGACATTAGTATACATATTCAACCAATTCGTCCTAGCAATTCAGAAAGCATATGCCAATAGGCAATAGGTCTTGGTTATTGCTTACAAACTTTTTTCAACACTAACTAAGCAGGAGGAGGAGAAAAAGAAAAGGAAGAGTATACATACTTTTGTCTGAAATTTTCCAATATTGGCTTCAACTAAAATATTTCAAGAAATTAAATATAACTTAAATAACATGGTGAAACTTGGTTATTTGATGCAACTCTTACGAATATTGTGTTGAAATTTTACATATAAGCCATAGGAGTTTGATTCCATAGAGATACGTAATCATGCGATTCACTTTTTAAATTTTAAATTAATCATATTCACACTACAAAAAAAGTACAGAAATAGCAACAACTCTTTGGCAACGAAAATAATCTTATTGGCAAAATTTAATTTTTGGGAACAACTAAGTTTTATTGCTGGCATATATGATGAAAATTTAAAAATGAACTTTTTTTTGTTGCCAAACAATTTAATTTTGTTGCCATATTGTGACTATTGTTGATTTGCTGCAAAAAATACTTTTGGCAACAACAAAAAAATTGTTGCATGTCGTTACAATAACACCTGATGGGAAAAAGTTTATGCAACAACAAAAAATGTAGTTGCCAAAAGTAATTAGCTTTTTGCAACACTAGTCAATACTATGGCAACAAAAATTTTGTTGGCAAATGTCTTCTTTCTTGTAAGGTTATAGCATGACAACAAGACCAGCTACATATGCACTGAAGAGGGCTTTTTGGAAATTTTTTACAAATATACAACCCAACATAAAATATTACGCTATATGGCTCAATATACAATGTTATACAACATTATACTTGGGAAAACATTATGCATAATATATCAACCTTGTATAAAGGTTATAATAGCATATAAAAGATGTTTATACACAAATATAGACTAAACCGGGTAAAAAACTTAAACTATGGGCTACATGGTGTAAATATTTTTTCCCAGTAGACATAGAGCAAAATACACAACTTGCCTCTTTAGCTTGTATCTTATTACATACGAACAAAGTACCACATTGGTAGTTAAAAAGAAAAAAAAAACTACTTATAAGGTGTTAGATACTCTTAATGATGTGAGACTTTTTGGCAAAAACAGTGCGGGCTTAGTCCAAAGCGGACAATATCACATCATGTTAAGAGTATCTTTAGATCGTTTAGCCCAACAAACTCGCGATCCGCACGCATACCTAATATTTAATTTTTCACCTCAGTAAATATATGATAAGTTTGAATCCAAGTATTAGGTAACTAAGAAATAGGATTTATATATTTTCATCATTCTGTAAAACTTGTACTATTTGAATTTTGCTTCTTGTGATTGTTCACTATTGTCTTTTAGAAAGATTTCGCCAGACCACATTCACCAAATACAAATTCCGTTAATATATCGTTAAAGTAGTATTGCATATGAGCAGAAATAAATTCGAACTTCTGAAGTTTATGAGGTTGAGTTCATTATTTTATCGTAACTTACTTTATTTATTGAGTTTGAATCAATTATTTATCTTTATTTAGTAAATTTGTAACACATATATATACAAAGTCCGAGCCAATCTATTCCTTTAACTCTACACCCACACTGCGTAAGAGAAAACTGAATGTAAAAGATTTTTAATAAAGTCAATATATAAGAGAAAAATATAGAATAGATTTCATATGCAATAAATTTGTAAAGGAACTTAGAAATTTATGATGATCATGCGTGTACGTACAAACTAGCTCGACCAGTCATGGTGTCTAGTGTATTATTATCCCAAATAGAATGTCATCACGTGACTTTCTTTATTTCATACAAAATATAAAAGACAACGAAACAGGAGGAAAATGCAAGAAATCCCAATACATTCATAATACAAAATATGAAATACGATGAAACAACAAAAGTAACAAGGATTTACATGAAAATATGATAAATTCATAACATGGGTTTGCAGTAGTTCACAACACTATGTCATTAACGTCCACATACTTGAATACAAAGTTCATTGGTATGTGTACAGCTACAGAAAATCAAACAACCACTGCAATCATTATCAGTAGCACAAGGACTTGCACAAGTTATTCCAAAAATATCATTTAGTTGTGGGAGTAGTCTTCTCTGGAGTCCAGAGAGACCATGGTCAATCTCTCGTACAGCCATAACTTGAGTTGTAGAGAAACACGTCAAATTCACTCAAAGATATCACAAATATAATTATCAAAATCAAGATTATTATATTCCCATATATAACATGCAAAACGCATATTTGAACATACATATGAAATATTATACACAATCACATTTGTAATTATGGAGATAGTCATGACTAATATAGTGATGTAAGATTAAAATCAAATATAAAGTGGGATAGATACTAACTAGTGATTGTCATTAGAATAATAGCACAAACAAAACCACGGTTAAGGAATGCCATTCTACAAATGCACTTCAAGCTTTATGGAAATATTTTTGTTTGAGCATTTTCTTCCTTTTCAAAGGGCACAATTTCTAAACATCTTATTAGTGTTACAACTAATCATTTTAGTTCTATCTCCCTAACTTTTTTTTTTTTTTAAAAGACTTATTTCCAGTAATAATGAATTCATTTAAATTGACTTAGACATGTTACCATTAAAAACAATACATTAACCCGACTCCAGATCCACTTTATTCGATAGAAGCATGTTAGATGAATTACATTCATAGAATCATAGTATTTTGTTGTTGACCTCTAGAAATTATATACTAAACTCCAGATAGTTCATTTTATTAGAGGAACTTCAAAATACTTATTTTGCAATCATGCATGTTAGGACTTCAGTTAGGCACGAGGTTTTATAATTCAGATAAACTTTTTAGAAATATGTCTCATTAGTATTGCAACAGGAAATGTAAATTGTGCATATTAATGGTTATTTTGTATATATAAGGGTAACACTCAATTGGCGGAGCCACAATTTTCACTAAGACAATTAACAATATAAAGCAGAATCACTCGAAGAAGTAAGAAAATTCAACATAATTGCCATTTTGTATATAGAGTGAAATTATTCAACGACTCCCTTGCGACCCCTAGTGCCCCCACTACACCCCCCCCCCCCACTCATATTTCTAAATGATTTTATTATATATCATCCTTTTTTGTCCTATAGAAATTGAATAAAAGGTAATTAGTCACGTTAATTTCATTTGAATATCATGGTTTTGCTAAATATTTTTAACAAGCCTAAATCTTTAAAGCATGTATTGTTCTAAGCTTTAATGGAAGTTTTTGTTTGAGCATCTTATTCCTTTTCAATGGGCACTAATTTATAGAAATCTAGCATATATTGGTGTTACAATTAATAATTAGAATTCTAGATCCCATTTTTAAAGAAGACTTGTTTTCAATAATACTTAATTCATATAAATTGACTTAGACATGTTACCCCCATTAAAATACTCTATCCGTTCACTTTTACTTGTCCACTTTTGACTTTGCACGCCTCTTAAGAATTAATAAATGAAGTATGTATTTTACTATAATACCCATATTAATTGGCGTATAGTCTCATTGAACTTGGAGAATGATTTCGAAATAAGTAATTAATATTAAGGGTAAAACAAGAGGAAAAACAAATTGTCTTTCCTTAATATACTAAAATGGACAAGTAAAATTAAAAATTTATTTTTAGTATAGTGAACAAGTAAAAGTGAACGGAGGGAGTAATATATTAACGAGATTTCAGATCCACTTTTTTCAACAGAAGCATGTGAGTATTGAAGATGAACTACAACTTAGAAAGGACAGTTATATTACATTCTTAATCACCGTATAAAGAAATAATCCCTCTGTCCTACTTTATGTCCCAAAAACAATGTCACCCTCAATATAATAAAAAATAACTTAACTTTAAAAGTTCTCATTTACCCTTAATGAAATGATTTATAGCCATATAAATGTCTAAGTTTGTTTTAGACCATACCTTTCAAAAGTCTTCCTTTGTTTCTTAAACTTTGTATTAAGTAAACCCACATAAATTGAGACAGAGGAAAGAATGAAAATGGATTTCCAATTGCTGCAGCTTATAGACAAATAATACATCCAAACTAATGATTCACTAAACAAATTCAATGCAATGACAAATACAGGGTAAGAGCCCGTTTGGATTGGCTTATAAGTTGCTTATAAGCTGTTTTCAGTTTTTTTGAGTGTTTAGCTGGCCAGCTTAAAGTCATTTTGTGCTTAAAATAAGCTCAAAAAAATAATTGGGCTCATTTGACTTAGCTTATCTAAAGCAGCTACAGCTTATAAGCCAAAAAAAATAAGTTAAACTACCCCAACTTATTTTTTTTAGCTTATAAGCTGCAAACAGCTTACAGGCATAAGCCCATCTAAACAGGCTCTAAGTACTAGCATCTAAGGAAATCATGAAAGACCAAGGTTCAAATCCCAAAAACAAAACACACTAAATGATATCTTCACATCAGTATAGGCTTTTGAGAAGTTTTTGAGTGTGGAGTCAGTATCTTGTCTAAAAATAACAACATATGTTTTTATCATCGATGAAATAAGAACTATAGAAAGCTACAGAAACACTAAAGATTCTCGCTGATAACAAAATGAATTTTTTAGAAATCAGTATGGATAACAAAAATAATTATACACAAGAGTGACAGTTACCTGTTACATAGTTCAATAGCACCACCAATAGCATAACCAGAAACCATGGCTACAACATCAACAAAAGATATACATATCAAACAGTTATGTCAAGCCATCAGATACAGAACTTCAAAACTTTCAGCACAGAGAGCTTCATGTTGCTAATGCATCATGCCAAAAACATGAGAATCTAGAACTTCCTAGAGGTGATATTGGAGGAAATCAAAACAAAAGGTAAAAGCTAAACATTTCAAGCTTCACTACCAGAGCTGGCCTCCTTTGTACTATAACTGCTACTATAATCCTCGGTATCAAGCTGCACATGTCGAACCTGTATTAGCTACTCATTAGCTAACCAGATCAATCTTCACTATCAGAGCTGGCATCATCAGAACTATACTCGCTACTATCATCCTCAATATCAAGCTGCACATGCCGAACTTGTATTGGTTCTGGCATTCTTGGTAGTCCTGCAGGAGGTACTGGTCGTGCTTGTGCTTCCTCGACCTTTGGTGGAAATGAAAGAGAATCCATAGGAGGAAGTGCAATTGGGTCGCCAGGCTTCCACCCAGGTGGAGGAAGTGGAAGGTCAGTGGGCAACTCGACAGGCATACCAGGTTTCCATCCAGATGGCACTACAATATTTGGAAGATTAGCAAGTGGGTTAGTTTCTGCCAGAGGCTCAATGAGTGGCTCAACAATCTTCTTGGCTTCATCTGTTTTAGGTAAGCCAACATCAAGATCAGCAAAGTTATATAATTGAGAAGCACGCATTTGCTCATCCTGTGGGGCCGGAGGGAGTGCTCCCCGAAGAGGCGCCTGTACGGAACCAAATTCAGGTGGTGCAAAAGTAGTGTAGCTTATCCTATGAGCATATGACAATATGTCAGATAATTTCAACTGAGATGCCACAGTTGTTACTGAAGATTCTTCGGTATCATTTTCCAACTTGGCCCGTTTGGGACGACGATAATCAGAGTAATCATCAACAAGCATGTCAAGAACACGCTCAGCTTCTTTGAGTTTGTTAGCAAAAGCTAGGATCGAAGAATCTTTTGACCTAATTTCGCGGATGACTTTTTGCTTCTCATCTTGAAGATCAAGAATTTCTTGCAGTTCTGCAACTGCTTCAAACAACTGTGTCTGAAGAGAAGTAAACACGGAGAGTATTTCTTTTGACGATGAAGGGGAGGAATCTCGTGGAACCGGCGGCGTAGAGGGCAGAAATGAAGGAAGAGATCCTCGAAAAGCACTGAGCCAATGGGCCCGGTTAAGTGAGACTTCAAAGAGTTTTGAAGCAAGAGATGCCATTTGAATGAGAAGAGATTGAGCTCGGGAGAGAGGTGGGAGAAGAGGAAGGAGGGTCGATGAGGTGGTAGTGGTGGTTAATATATTTGCCTGTTGATTCGGTGGATGAGGTTGTGACACTTGCGAAGAGAACTTAGGAGGAGGGTTTGGGTTCTGAAGAGATGGTGAATTGGGAGTTGGCAGGCCCAGCCGGGCTGGCGATTGCAAAAGTTGGTGCTGAACATTCTGTAGCATCTTTAGAACACTGGGTGGAATACTAGAAAAGGCAAAAAAAAAAATCAATGAAACAACCTTAGAAAGGAAACACATAATAAGAGAGACAGAGAGAGAGGGAGAGTGAGTTGAGCGTGGTAGAAGGGGGGGAGGGAGAGCAAAGACATAAGCTCATACACATATGAAAGAAGACAAAAGACTTCCAAAATTCACAACTTCAAGTTAATCTATTCAACATGTAAAATAGTTCATATAACGAATATATGAATGATTCAATTAGCAAGAAACAATACTTCTAGGACCATGCAATAATTTCCTTATTTAACTAAAAGAAAGTATTCTTAGGGAAATTAACCAAATAAGCTTTGCATCAGTATGCAGCATCAAAGGAAATTATGCTAACTTCATGCACGTGTTATAAGAAACGAATGGCTACTAGTTACAAGCTAAAAAGGAACAAGAAGTGCAGAAGGATAGGAAAAAAAAAATGTTAGTGTCATTACTTGTACGGAAGTAAACTGTTCTCGAATTGATTAGAGAGGTGGGATTGTGGGCGGGGGGCAGGGTTTGCCAGCAATGACATTAAAATACAGTGGCTTGGTAGAATAGGAGTTCAGTTGGTTTCAACTGATTCATGGAACATTTTAGGATGTCTATTGCCTCAGTATAAATTTCTCCCATCCAATCTGGCTTCTTACATAAGTAGCGAGAATAAGGATTTGTCTAAACTCTTAAGTAGGGCAAAAGTCCCTCTACTCAGTTTCATTAATCTACCCTCATACACTTACGAATAGAAAAATGTTTAGATGAAGAACCAATCATCAGATACGCAGGAAGTAAGCACTAAAGTACAGGGCCTTGTAAAGCAGATCTTGTTATAGAACTTACCAGAATATACACTTCTACCAGTCCTTCCTAGAAATCATTAAACTCTAACAGAACATTCTAGACTAATATACTAAAACTAAATAAATATGTAATTTGTTTTCAATAAGGTCCCTTCTGGCTTGATGCAAAAACAGGATATATAATGGTAGAAACAATAAGTGAAAAGGAAAATGTTATCTGAACTAACACCATGGCCAAAAAAAAAAAAGGTATAAAAACACACATACAAGAAAATCTCATCGCAAAACCAAAAAAGTTTTTTTTAAAAAAAAAGAATCACAAAGATGGAAAGTTTATAACTGCTATAGCTAAATGCACAATTGTGATACATAAATAGATGCAGCTCTTTGTTGCTTTTTTATTTCTTTATGTTCTCCCTTGCCACCGTTTAAATTTTTAGCCCAAGTATTTTCATTATTACGAAGATTAAAAAAATAGTTAAAATTTGTCCTGCTATAATCTTCCAGCTAGCTGTGACAGTGTGACTTGTGCCGAAAATATCAAATGTTTTCATAAGTTGAAAGAAACTTGCATGTTTCCTTAGTTGGTTCGTCGATTAAGTGGAATTGTAAATTGTTGAACATATATAATACTCCATCTATCCAATTTAAGTGAAAAAATTCCTTTTTGAGATGTTCCAAGATGTTTGACCAGCATTCCCTTTTTTTACCATATCATTTTTCATTTGCTCAAACAAACAGTAACTACTGAAACTAAGAGAATCCAAGTGGGGTAATAAATCAAGAATTTCTACAAAAGAACCCCTTTTTTACCATTAATTTTCATTTTCTCAAATTAACAGTAACTACTGAAACTAAGAGAATCAAAGTTGGGCAGAAATTCTTAGTTTCTAATATACACTATATAGGATTTGCAAAAAGTACAAGAAACAAAGAACCCCTTTTTTACCATATCATTTTTTATTAACAGTAACTAGTGAAACTAAGAGAATCAAAGTGGGGTAAAAACTCAAGAATTACTGCAAAATTCTTCAGTTTCTACTATACACTATATAGAGTTGCAAAGAGAACTCCTTTTTTACCATATCAATTTTCATTAGCTCAAACAAACAGTAAATACTGAAACTGAAAGAATCAAAGTGGGGTAAAAATTCAAGAATTACCGCAAAATTCTTCAGTTTCTACTGTACACTCTATAGTGTTGCCACAAAAAAAAAAACCCTTTTTTTTACCATATCATTTTTCAATTGCTCAAACAAACAGTAAGTACTGAAACTGAAAGAATCAAAATGGGGTAAAAATCAAGAATTACCGCAAATTATCAGTTTTTACTGCAAAAAAGAACAAACAGAATATATAAAGTAGGAAATAGAGAGTAGAAAGTAACCTGTGAGATTGCAAGGAAAACGGGTGACCCGAAATGATTGAGAAATTGTAAGATTGCTAGGGTTTGCAATTGTGAGAAGAATGCAAATTGGGGCAAGGAATTAACCATGGTTAAGTATTAAAATTTATAATGCAAACACAGTCTATTACTTCCTCTGTCTTAATTTAGATACTTTTCATTTTTCAAAAGTCAAATAAGAATTTTTTTTAATATGCCCTTTAAATTGTTAATTATTATGAATTGTAATATCTTTTTATGTAATTTATAAATATGTAAATTATTTTACAAAAAATTTAAAGATTGCATATTCGAAATTACAGTCAAAATAAAAAAGTTTGACCCTCGAACTTTAATTGTATCACACAAAGAAAATACTAGTTTGATATAAACATCAGGTGCGGGTAAATTTTTACCGATTACGCCTATGTATGTTTCTCTCTGTCTTTTCTTTTTTGGTTGGTGTGTGTGTAGCTCTATGCTATGATTCAATATAATAATTTTTCACATTATTTGAAAATCAATATTTGGTCATAAAATTTTTAAATTCAACTTGAAGTAAATTGTATTTCAAATTTAAAAAGTACATTCAAGCATAAATATTAATTTAAATATTTTTTGCAAAATGTATAACCAGGTACAACTTCATCTTTTGCTCCAACTTCAGAAATTCCAAATAAAGTGAAAAATATTTGGAATCTATAACCAAATGCCTGCTAAATATATTTGATATGGAATATAGATATTTTTATGTGAATAAATAAAATCTCTATGGATATTAAATTCTGAACTCGTGATTTTTCAAAAATAATATAATGAATTAAGTGTTAAATGTTTTGAGTGAGAAACGAGTATATAGTCATTTTTTGAACCGTTGTCATTTCAAAACAACTTAAATTTTAGGCAATGTTATAAAATAAAAATGTTGTAATAAAATAAAGTAGCAAAAGAGAGAGAACATAAGAAGCAAGTGTAATAGTACTGCTTTTCTTTCTATTCTCAATTATGTATATTTCCGTCAATTATACATGGCTATATATAAAGCCTTAAACTTGCAAATGCAAGCTTGTAGTAAACTTGCAAAGGCAAGCTTGCTACAGTAGTAGTAGTGGTGGCCCACATGGTCATCCATTTAATTTATTCATAATACTCCCCCTTGGATGTTCATGTAAAAGATAAAATTCTAGTGAAGAAAAATATATAAGTTATTCCCAATACGCATTGCTTGCTACCTCATTAAAAACTTTACCAGGAAAATTCAGTGGGACAAAACCTTGGTTAAGGAAAAAAGAGTGCAGCGCGTATTTTACTCCCCCTGATAAGAGCGTCATTTTGTATCTCGCTGAGGGCATATTTCAATCATGCGGATCAATTTCTTGAATATTAATGTTGGCAATCCCTTAGTAAATAAATCCGCCAAATTATCACTTTGACCGAATTTGTTGAGCAACAATTTCACCATTCTATTAAAGATCATGTGTGAAAAAGAATTTTGGTGAAATGTGCTTGTTCTGTCTCCATCAGCCTTAGCTTTCAATATTGTTGGAATCTTTATCTTCAAGGAGAGACCACAGTTCCTTCCTAAATGTGTTGAGTTATTGATATCAACCATGTGCATTCTTGGCTTGCATTAGTCACTAGTATCTTTGAGTGACTTGCCCAAGTAACAATTATTAATTGCCTTGTAGAATAGCATAATTTGGAAGCCACCCACATGCAAATGAGTAATTGTATGAGATCGTACAACTTCATGCAGAACATATAAATATCCTGCATTTGTACAGACAACAAGACCTTGACAACATTTGTTAGAATAAACAAAATTCATATCAATATTTGATTTCCTTCGCATATAAATGTGTAGGAGTTATATTTTGCCTGCACATTAATAGAATATGTTATCCATAATCATAGTATTAGCAAGATATATAAGTGCACCTATTGCACTAAAGAATATTCCAGTGTTTTCATGAGGTCTAAATGGATCTTTATTTATACAAGTGAGTTCACAACCATTGGGGTATTCAATGGAATCACATTTTCTATGTGTAACTTGACTGATAGACAAATATTCTATTTGTCAAATGATTGATTTGTAGGCCAAAAACAAATTGTCTTTTCAAAGTCATTCATCTTAAATCCTTCAGTAGAAAATCTACTGCTTTTGGAAACTCTTAAGAATTCCAATAATATCCCAGTCAAACACAATAATCATAACAACTTTAGATCCACACCTCTTTATAGAAACATAAGACAATTATACCACATGCGTGCTGATTTATTTTTCAATCCTTATAAGGACTTACGAAACTTTATCGAACTAGTTTCCTGAGAACTATTTTATGCTTCATGCACTTTGAATCCTTTAGGAATTTTCATAAAGATTTTGTTGTCTAGCTAGCAATATTAATAGTGACAACAATTCGTTATATGCATATCGATTTTTCATATATTGTCAGACTAATAAGATCTCTGAAAGTGATTGCATTCACACGGGAGAATATGTCTCCATATAATCAATGCCAGGCCTTTGAGAAAAGAAAACCTTAATGCCATAAGTCGTGATTTATATCTAATGACTTTATTTTCTTAGTCTCATTTCCGCAGTATATATAATGTACCCCACTGGCTTTCCACTTTCAGGTGTTTGGACTACAAGTCCACAAGCTTCACATTTTTATTTTTATTTTTATTTTTATGTGAAGTCACTAATACTCGATTGCACCTTTGATTTTGGCCAATCATTTCTTCATCTGTATCATGACAGATTTAAACTTCAAGAATATCATCATAATATTGAGCGCTATATCATATATATTGTCGACGATCTTTTGGATCAGTTTCATAAACATAATTTATCGAGATCTCTTTATATTCATAAATTTTAGGTACTTGAACATTTTTCAAGGTTTGATGAAGTGCTATGTCTTGGGGCTCTTCTAGAGCACTTGCCTCCTTATTATGACCATCATAATAATTTGCTCCTCTCTTTTCAAGGATTTTCATCTTTGGAACCAATCGGTCTACAACGCTTCAAGCGTGTCGTAGACTCTATCCTTCAGGGACTTTAGTTTTAAATGGAGCATTTGTAGCTAACATATATTATTCTTTTGGGTCAGTTAAATGCGTCTGAGATTTGACTGAAATTATCCTTTTGAATGAGGATTATGCTAATGATAATTTATTCCACATAATATATTTTCCAACTACTTATTATTTCTCCCCCTGATGCTAGTAAGACTAACATATATCCCCAACCTTCTTTGGGGATCCATCTTTGTGCGTTGTGGTGGTGCAATTGAATTTATTACCGCACATTCAAATGTTTCTAGATGGATATTATTTGGTTCCTGATCCTGAACCAATCGTGATGGGGTACTTATTATTACTTGTTTGGCTTGATGCATACAAGCGCTGCTACATGCTCCCATACCAAATTGGGAGTTTTATTCTCATAATCAATGGTTCATCTATCATTGGAGGCATACAATTTCTACTAAACCAACTATGGATATAAACCAGCATTATTAACATAATTGTATTGTTTGGAACCATGCTCTTAATTTATCAATTTGAGCAAACTACCTTGCAAAAATCAAATGGCAAGTAGATACCAAATGCACATGTGACCAAATCATAGATGCATCTATTAAAATCATATAATAGTAAATGTTCCACATGGCAGGTGACTGAGCTCATGTATATATATCACCTTTTATACGTTCCAAATCTATGGGGATCTTGATCCCAACCTTAGTTGGTCTAATAATAGATTTATGATCATAAGCAGCACAAGAGAATTTTTTGAAGAATCTTTTATTTCTTCTATATAGAACCACGTGAATTCTCAATTAGTTTTGCATTATATTTAAATCGGGATGGTCAACCGGTCATGCCAACTGATGTTTATTTCAACAAACTTCTAGTTTACTATTGTATGTGATTCCGTCATCAGACTCATATTATGTGTAGTACAAACAGGAGGGAAGCAGGGTATTTCACATTTACATTTCTTACTCGCTATGACTGTAGTAACGCGAAGATATTAAATCTTTCATTTATAGTCTCATTATTAATGTCCACTTTGGCGAATACCTTTGAAACTCAATAAGTTTTTTTGAGACTTACTACAGTATAATGCTTTCTTGATATTCAATTTAATTCCTCCAATGTAGTAATAAATTAGCTCTTCCGAAACTGCTAATTAATTGTGTACTACCACACATTTCATAACATCATCCGTATGATGAACATCCCTTTAAAAGAGAAAATTATATCGTTTGGGTCATGATTAAAAATTATTTTAGGCAAGAATCGCTTCTTGCTTTAACCTTTTCCCTTAAATAATCATCATCAACAAGGTGAGCAATGACCACTTATATCACAATATAGATTTCTATCAAACCTCCCCATGGTGAGTTGTGGTATAGTATAACCATACATATATATTATCACATCTTGCCACATTCACTTTAAATAATGGGCCAGCAATCACGGTGCTTATCACAAGTTATATTTTTTTTTCAAGGAATGAACTATAATCCTTTGTAAGTGCTTCATAAATGTTCATTATAAATTCCTTGTCATGCCTTGAAATTTATTATATTTATATGATCCACCTCAACATCATTTTGAAAGGTCAAGTATGTCTCTACTTTGTATTCCTTTATTTTGATGGAGGATTTATCAAATCTATTAAATTAGGTCGCACAACAACTGCATGCTCAATGACCTTTCATATCACATTGATGATAAAAATTATCTTCACCTTTTGAAGGACCATTTTGAGAACATAATGATGACTATTATTATTTTGTCCTTTATCACGCCCACGTTCATTCATATAGCCACAACAAATATTTTGTCATCTTTCAGACTTGTGATATACTGCTACCACATTCACTTCAGGGAATGGAGCAAAGTCAGTGGGACGGGCTTCACAATTTTATCAAGAGCATATTAATTTGCTCAGTCATCATCATATCATCAATATCGTGCATTGGGACTTAAACCCAATATCTTATTCGTATAAAGGCGTTTTAAGCCATAATGCGATGGGACTTGAACCCAACTTTTTATATTATCATCATAGTGCACCGGGACTCAAACTTGAGGTCTTACTTTCTTGGTGCAATGAGACTGTTATACCCCATTTTAACCCGGGTTAAAGTAGAGTATAACAGCTTGGCGACTTCACTGGGGAGGTGGTGGCGACGGGGAAAAAGAGAAGGGGAGGTGCGGCGGAGGAGGGTTTGGGAAAGGGAAGATGAGGCGGAGAGAAAAGAAGATGAAGAAATGAAGGGTAGGTTTCCCTTATTTTGAAAATGGTGCGGGTCGGACCCAGTCCATATTTATGGACTGGGTCAATTTTTAGACTGAGTAATAAACGGATGGGCTAGTGAATTAAAACATAGACTGATCTAAAAATTGAGATAAAAGATATGGGCTAGCCCAAAAATATTAGGAGTTAATCGGACTTTGATTTGGAGTCCGATAAATTAAAAATACGGACTGAGTGCACGAAATAGTTTGGCTTCTAAATTTAAATAAAAGGCCTGTTTAAACAACTTGTGTTAAAATATTGCTCAATATGAAATATGCAATCCTTAATGCTCAGATAAAAAAATGGCGTTGCAATAGCCGTGCAATAATATTTCGAAAAATCCGCAATAAAATAAACATTATTATTTAATTATGCAAAGATACATGCGATGCGTGTGCCTGAGCTGGTAAAATGCCAAAATGATAAAAATTGTGAATTATAATAATAGTAATAAATAATAGTAATAATAATAATAATAATAATAATAATAAAATGATGGCTAGTGACTGTAATAGAAAAAATGAACGCCGGTATTGATAAGAGGCTAGTAATTATAGTAAAATACAATATATATTTTTTAATTTTTCCAAAAATATTAGAAGCGTAAATAAGTATTTCGGAGGAGAGGCGGGACAAAATTGGGTGTCAACAACTTGTCCCTCTTTGCCCGGTAATGATGAAAAGAGTTGTCGGGCAAAGACGTTGACTTAGTAGCCTATTTTGTCCCGGCTAAAGGATTACGGAGGACTAAGGGTAAAGAAAACTTACGGCCGAACTCTGGTCTTTGAATCGCCTATATATCTCGGGTTGCACGAGAATCAGGCCGCGTGTAGTTCTAGGATGGCTACGACACCTATGACTGGCAACTCACGATTTGATGCGAATCTTCGCAAAAATATTGTCCCAGTGTCGAGTTATGATGACACTGGGTATTGTGATAGACCCCCTGAAAATTGATTGTGCTGGAATGTGAACGGGAAATTTGAATTTGGAGCCGAGTGTTCGAGGTAGATCTTTGACCCTTGTCGGGATGTCTGCTTGTCCTTCCCGACGTATTGCCCCAGTTCGCTGCCGAAGAAATAGTTCCACGTTGCGCTAAAGCTCCTGCGAAACTTTAAACTAGATAAAATAGTCAGTAACGAATAAATATTGAAGTAAAGTGATGCAAGTGCGGTGAAATGCGGCTGCGAGCGCACGCAGGGCATTTGAAAATAATAATAAGACAGGGCAGGTGCGGTGCGATGTCTTATGCAGAAATTTCAAAAGGCGGTGCGCAGCCTTATGCAGAATTTACAAAAGGGGGGTGCACAGCCCATGCAACATGAAAGGCGGTGCGCGGCCTTATGCAGAGATTTCCAAGGGCGGTGCGAAGCCCATGAAATATATGAAAGCGATGCAAAGGGCGGTGCGCAGCCCATGCATCATATGAAAGGTGGTTGAGCCCAAAATGTCCTATTTTAGGGTGGAAGAAACCCGTGCATCCTATTTTAGGGTGGAAGAACCCGATATCCTATTTTAGGGTGGAAGAACCCAAGTATCCTATTTTAGGGTGGAAGAACCCGATATCCTATTTTAGGGTGGAAGAACCCGATATCCTATTTTAGGGTGGAAGAACCCAAGTATCCTATTTTAGGGTGGAAGAACCCAAGTATCCTATTTTAGGGTGGAAGAACCCGATATCCTATTTTAGGGTGGAAGAACCCGATATCCTATTTTAGGGTGGGAGAACCCAACTATCCTATTTTAGGGTGGAAGAACCCAAGTATCCTATTTAGGGTGGAAGAACCCAAGTATCCTATTTTAGGGTGGAAGAACCCAAGTATCCTATTTTAGGGTGGAAGAACCCGATATCCTATTTTAGGGTGGAAGAACCCGATATCCTATTTTAGGGTGGAAGAACCCAAGTATCCTATTTAGGGTGGAAGAACCCAAGTATCCTATTTTAGGGTGGAAGAACCCAAGTATCCTATTTTAGGGTGGAAGAACCCGATATCCTATTTTAGGGTGGAAGAACCCGATATCCTATTTTAGGGTGAAGAACCCGATATCCTATTTTAGGGTGGAAGAACCCAAGTATCCTATTTTAGGGTGGAAGAACCCAAGTATCCTATTTTAGGGTGGAAGAACCCAAATGCTGTGCGTTTGCGAACAATGATGCTGTGCCTTTGCGGGGCATTTGAAAGTAATAATGCAATGAAGGTGCGGTGCTTTTGCAGTGCGAGACATTTGAAAGCAGTAGTGCGTATGCAGTGCGGAAAATTCAAAGCAATAGTGCATATGCAGTGCGTGGTATTTAAAATAGTAGTGCATGCAGTGCGGAGAATTTAAAGCAATAGTGCATATGCGGTGCGTGGTATTAAAAATAATAGTGTATGCAGTGCGGGGAATTTAAAGCAGCAGTGCGGGGCATTTAAAATAGTAGTGCATGCAGCGCGGGAAATTTAAAGCTATAGTGCATATGCGGCGCGTGGTATTAAAAATAATAGTGCATGCGCAGAGCATTTGAAAGCAATAATATTTGTGCGTGTTGTAGGAAGATTCAAACCGCTCGGTGCGCAGTCCCTGCAAAGCTGTAAGCATACTTCGGCTTCCACAACTGGAAGCCTTGGCGATATTTCACCTTGCTAAAGTGTTTCCATGAGTAAAATTCCTGCGCTCAAAGAAAATTATGAGTTTCGAAATTTGTGTTGATTTTGAATCATCCTTGAATCACCCTTTGCTTCATGACTTTCGTGAGGTTTTCTTGATGCTAAGATTCGTATGCCGTGCATTATCGTTGAGGAGCAGCTAAAATCGGTTCTGCATTACTCAAAGAAAATTTGTTAGTATAAAAGAAAGTGGTTGCCTTGCGTTGAACATTGAAGCTTTGGCTTTGAATCTGTGTTTCTCGTTGCTATGCCATTGCGGAAATCTGATTATGTGAACATGGCTTGGGATAAGCCGTCTGCAAAATTTCTCCAGTTCGACTTGGGGGGAAATTGGAATTTTTTATTTATTGAGACCGGACCCAACATGGGCGCCTACGTATCCTGCTACTAATAGGAATCAGGTCGACCGTAGTTCATTACAAAAGTCTAGAAAAGATTACAAGATAGCGGCTACTCCTAAAGATGGGCATGTGGAGAATGATATTCTCAAGTGGCGAGATGATGTCCCTGTCAGTCTGCTTGACTTGTTGCACGCTTTCTTTTCAAATGCCTCGGTGCCAGTTTCGATGGATCACCCTTAACAACAGTTGTCTTTGTGTTTGCAATATTTCCGGTTGAAGGCTCTAGTTGTAGCTTTATCTTGCCACTTTCAATCATGCTTTGAATCTTAAATCTTAGTGCTGGACATTCTTCAATGCCATGTCCTTGAATGTTTGAGTGATAAGCACAACTCTTAGATAAATCAAAGTTTGGCGGTGGATGCTTAGGTATAAATCCCTTCTTTGGTTGTAGAATACCCTTAGCACTCAACCTCTTAAATATATTTGCCAATGGTTCATTTAGAGTAGTGAAGCAAAAAGATTTCCTCTTCTTTTTATGTTGAGAGCTTGATTGTGCTTGGTGAAACTGTCGTTGGTAGCCCTGCTGGGAGTTTTGCTGACGAGGACATTGCATGGTGGCATAAGATTGAAAAATTTGGTGACTTTTATGGCATTGCGCTTGATGCATAGTCGCTGAAGCAAATTGGTTTTCCTTCATTTCACTTTGCAGATTTCCTAGTATCTCCGCTTGGAAGGTTTGGTGAATGGCTTGTGTTGCTGAGCTATCTGTAATTCTCCCTTATTGAATGGCATTTTCTAGTTCTCTACCGATCCTAATCAAATCAGAGAAGTTGTGTGCACAGGCTCCGAGCAACTTATCATAATATAAGTCTTCCTGAATTTGGATGAAGGTTGAGATCAATTCCCTCTCGGATAATGGAGGATGTATTTTTGAAGCTTCTAACCTCCATCGTATGGCATATTCTTGGAAAGACTCATGTGGCGTTTTCTTTACTCTGAGCAAATCGGCTATGTGCAGATCGCCTCCATTGTTAAACTCGAATTGCTTTATAAATCCGCGGGCCATATCCTCCCACGTAAGCCATTTGCTAAAATCTTGTTTAGTGTACCAAGAGAGTGCTGATCCTGATAAACTTTGAATGAACAATCTCATTCGTACGGCTTCAATATGTCCAATACCAATTAATCTGCTGCAATAGTCCTTTAAATGAGCGACGGGATCTCCCTTCCCATTGAAAGTGTTAAACTTAGGTATTTTGTACCCTGACGGAAGCTCGACGTTTGGATGCACACACAAATCTTCATACTTCAAAATCTGGAAATTCCTTGAACATAACTCTTCATTAATGACTTTCCTCAAATTGTGGAGTTCTTTTCCCAAATCTTCATGGTAAAGCGACTTGATTTCCTTTCCAGGCCTCCTGTATGGGGATATTGCCAGTTCGTTTTTCTTACTTTTCTCGAATCGAGTGGTGGCTATGGAAAATTGATGATTAGGAATTATCGCTACTTGATCGGGAGTGTAGGTTGAAGGCATTTGTGGAATGATATAGGTAGGATTTAAGTGAGGCGAAATGGCTAAGGAAACGTTGCTGGAAGTTGAGGTTGTGTTAGGAAAAAGGCTTAAGGTATTTCCCAGACTGGCTACAATATTTTTTCGAACCACCTTTCCCTTGCTATCGTTTTGTTCTTGCACCAAACCCATGCCGGTGTTGAAAGCTTCAAATCTCTCTGCCATTGTAGTCTCGTCCTTAATGCAGACTCGCAGCCAAAACAATGTTCAATGCCAGACAACCTTCTAAAGAGAAAAGTAAAACTTCATAAACAAAATAAAATGTTAGTGCATGAAGTGAAAGCTTCATAAACAATATATGTATATATATCTCCCTTTTTTTTTTTTTTTTTTTTTTTTTTTTTTTTTTTTAGTGATCTAATTAAACAGGCTCTAGATTAGAGATGACTTGAGGACGAAAATGAATCATCAGCTATTTGGCTCTGACTATTGTGAATGAATCGGAAGAAAAGAAAACTGCATTGGAGTGGAACATGCCATTTGAAGAAAGGTTGACGCATATCGAACGCCAAAGCTTGAATCTGAGTTAATTCTTACCAATTTCGGCATATATATTTTTTAATTTGTCCCAGTTTTAGGACGTTTTGAAAAGATGTCTTGGGTCGCATTCCAAAACTGTCCCAGTTTCATGCTCCTTCGTTTGGGGAATATTAAAATTTGCAGTAAATAAGACCGAGCCTTATATAGGCTGCCTACGTATCCTGCATCCGACAGGAAATCAGGTCAAACGTAGTTCAGGTAACATGCAAATAGGAAAAAAAAAAAAAAAAAAAAAAATTCTACCCCAATATGACCGAGTCCCTATGTGGGCTGCCTACGTATCCACCGAGGAATCAGGTCAAGCGTAGTTCGCCTGGTGTGTAAAAGTTTTTTTTTTTTTAATGATGCAAGAGATTAGTTTAGAGAAGATCATGATTGATCGGGTGCAAGACAGTTGAATTTAATGTACCCGAGAGTTACGAAGCACTGGCGGGTTGCAAAATGTCAAGGACAAGAGGCCTGTGAGATTGTCCTTCGACTTGCATGCTAGAAATTGAAATTAATAGGTGTGCGAAGATAAATTTTAGCGATCCAGAATGACGCGTTTGACTGAGCGAAGACTCCGCAGAAGCAAGGTACTTGAACAGTCATTCTTGAACAACTTGATGGCAAAAAAAATTGAACAAATATCGAGAAGTGCCATTTGATAGATTGTACCAATAAATTTGGACATCTACCAATTTAAGAAACGATAAATGCTGAAAATGATAGAATTTGAAAGTAAAAGTTCCATGACGTAAACCGAGTGCAAAATGGATTCTACGAGGCATGGAGCTAACGGGTCAAATGTTCCGTCGTTTGAGACCGAAGATCATACCCGTAAAAGAAGGACACGAAAAGCTCTAGAATTTGCAGTTTGATGCGAGACAAATTGTCCGACACTAATAGATTTGAGTAACTAAGCAAGTAACGATAAGAAAATGCCTATTAAAACAAAGTTGGAATGATAAGAGTTAACTTTAAGGATTTTCAAGGCTAGTTCATATATGCGAAAATTAGGGAATTTCCTCCGACGATTAGAAATTTGTCGGGAGTCATGCTAAGAATGCGAACGATCTTAAAGGTGCTCTAGAGTGGCTAAAGTGCGCTAACCGCGGAATAAATAGTTTTTTTTTTTTTTTTGAAGTGAAGATGATGCAAAAAATAATTAATGAACAATATGCAATTGTGCGGCAAAGCAAATATGAATTTTACCTTTCTTCTGAAACAAAGATGATGTTAGCAAATATCAAGTAATAACTTTTCACAAATAAATTCAAATAAGAGCCTTCAAATAAAATTAATTAATGAGCTTGGCATCAGGTGATAATCGCAAATAAATTCAAAAGTAAGCATATTGCAAATAAATTTAAGTAAACCACTTAGCAAGCAAGCAAACGCCTTATAACACAAACATTGATAAGACGTCCTAATATGCAGAGATCTCTTTATGCCAGAGGTAGGCCTAACGCGAATTTGAAGGATAAAATATACGATTATATATCATCCCAATGTGCTATTAATTAAAGACCCATACAAAGTTAAAAAATCTTGGTACAAAGAAAATTATTACAACTTGACTTTCATAAGCTAACTAACAATGAGAAAAGCCCTTCGTCATCCTTGAGCCTCTTGGTTGCTTGGATATATTCACCGATCTTTCGTCGATTTTGGATAATGTATGACATAGCCAAAACTCCTCCCGTTTTGATGCCTTCTTTAACACAGATCTCTCTTTGCTCAGCTAAAACTGTATCTAATTCTTGCATGTTGTTCGCATTGTACCGATTTATGGCTACCTGCGTTCACAAACGGTTAGTTCTACCTAAATAG
Source organism: Lycium barbarum (assembly GCF_019175385.1). NCBI lineage: Eukaryota > Viridiplantae > Streptophyta > Magnoliopsida > Solanales > Solanaceae > Lycium > Lycium barbarum. The sequence continues at coordinate 124,268,972 of NC_083346.1, forward strand.
CACATGGTCCACATAACGCACATGTTTATCCTTCAAATCAATGCACATAACGTGATAGCTGTTGCTTGGGGTCATAGACCCACTCGAACATTTGGAAGAGGTTAACTAATGGACTTAATACACCTTGGGTATTAAGCCTCCTAGGCTCGTGCATGTCCTTAAAAGGGTTTTGGCTTAGCTCTATCTTAAGCTGACTAAGAGTTGTTTTCCTATGACACAAGGTTCCCGAGTGGACTACTCGAGTGAGAAGGCTACGCGGTCACCGTTATTCGGACACCCCCGCGCACGCGCCAACTCTCCTAAAATTTGGATTCTACGAAGAAAAATTTGCGGGTGCGCAAAACACACCTCGCGTGTACGTGTGATAGTGTGAGTTCTCCAGAAGTGAAGGAAATATGACCGGAATGCCAATTTAAGGAAAGCAGTAACATATTATTACATAGAAAATCTCACATAATAAAGCAATCACTTAAAAGAACACAAAAGAAAAACAAATGAAGCAACAATAAAGGCAAAATAAAGAAAAACAACCAAACATCCAACAAATTAATTATTAACCTAAGTTGTTATGGTCAAAAACCTAAAATTCCCCAGTGGAGTCGCCAAGCTGTTATACCCCATTTTAACCCGGGTTAAAGTAGAGTATAACAGCTTGGCGACTTCACTGGGGAGGTGGTGGCGACGGGGAAAAAGAGAAGGGGAGGTGCGGCGGAGGAGGGTTTGGGAAAGGGAAGAGGAGGCGGAGAGAAAAGAAGATGAAGAAATGAAGGGTAGGTTTCCCTTATTTTGAAAATGGTGCGGGTCGGACCCAGTCCATATTTATGGACTGGGTCAATTTTTAGACTGAGTAATAAACGGATGGGCTAGTGAATTAAAACATAGACTGATCTAAAAATTGAGATAAAAGATATGGGCTAGCCCAAAAATATTAGGAGTTAATCGGACTTTGATTTGGAGTCCGATAAATTAAAAATACGGACTGAGTGCACGAAATAGTTTGGCTTCTAAATTTAAATAAAAGGCCTGTTTAAACAACTTGTGTTAAAATATTGCTCAATATGAAATATGCAATCCTTAATGCTCAGATAAAAAAATGGCGTTGCAATAGCCGTGCAATAATATTTCGAAAAATCCGCAATAAAATAAACATTATTATTTAATTATGCAAAGATACATGCGATGCGTGTGCCTGAGCTGGTAAAATGCCAAAATGATAAAAATTGTGAATTATAATAATAGTAATAATAATAATAATAAAATGATGGCTAGTGACTGTAATAGAAAAAATGAACGCCGGTATTGATAAGAGGCTAGTAATTATAGTAAAATACAATATATATTTTTTAATTTTTCCAAAAATATTAGAAGCGTAAATAAGTATTTCGGAGGAGAGGCGGGACAAAATTGGGTGTCAACAGAGACTTGACTCCACTGTCTTACCCTAAACCAATAGCATAATAGGCCAAAGTGCACTGAGACTCACTCTCGAGTCTTTTAAATAAAGTATCACTTTATGCTTTTACGCATAACCAAATTAAGTTTTACCAAGACATGAAATATACCAATTCTTGTGGTCGAACATTTCTTGTAACATGTATTATAGTTCAAAGTGGACCATAAAGTCATGTCATAATATCTCTCGAATTTTTCATATTGCTCTTCGGGAGCAATTTTGTGACATGATATAAATAATATTTCTCATACACATATCTTCAATTTAGCCACAACAGACTTATGAAAATATTACCACTTCTGGTGGTTACAAGCATAATTAAATTTAGTAATAACTAGGCTTAGAAAATACTACCACGTATAGTGGTCATATATTTCCTTCTGCAAACTCTACGGGGGTTTAATTGTATCTTTATGAAAAAATACACTCTATATGTATACATAGTAAAACGATGAAGAGTGCAGAGAAAGCCATCTTGCATTTATAAAGCTACAATCCTCGTAAAGAAGTGTGAACATGCTTTCGGACAATGAATGAGTTTAACAATAATACCTTGTGTCAGCTCGTAGCAATTATTTGGTCAAACTGCCTCTAATACTACAAAACTGAATTTCAACACAAACCAATTCAATACTTACCTGTTTTTTAATATTAACCCATAAAAACGTATACCTGCTATAGGAAAAACAATTATTGCTCTTCACCCCAAGAGCCCTTATATGGCTTGGTGAAAAACCTCCTTTACTGATATCTTGTACTTTCTTTATAACAGAAAAATGTATACCTGCCATCTTTTTCTTTCTCCGTAGCTTTGTAATTATACTAAACAATTAAAAATTGATCAACGAGATTCATTCGTATCTTCTCTTCAAATTGCTTCCTAAACCTCACGGTGAAGTGTGTTCTACAATAATATATGCATATGCTTGTCTCGTAGAGATTTTCCACAAGCTAGCACAGTATCATTTTAGTTCCTTATCACCAAAAGAAGTCGGCAAATAAGGATTTCTCATCGATACCCAGTAAGGTAACATGCGGCATCTTCAAGTTTCCAAAAATAGAAGTGATTAAAGCAAATACCATAAATATAATTTGGACTCAGTGAAAGATTATTAAGTAAAATACTTATCTTGCACTCGTGTAACTTCAAGAATTGCACCAGAAATAGAGAATCAAACACAAAATGGCAGAGTCTTGTGCTGATAACGTGTTATAAAAATAAAAACGGTGTAATAAAATAAAGTAGCAAAACGGAGAGAGAGAGAGAGAGAGAGAGCGTAAGCAGCAAGTGTAATAGTACTGCTTTTCTTTCTATTCTCAATTATGTATATTTCCATCAATTATACATGGCTATATATAAAGCCTTAAACTTGCAAATGCAAGCTTGCTACAGTAGTAAACTTGCAAAGGCAAGCTTGCTACAGTAGTAGTGGTGGCCCACATGGTCATCCATTTAATTTATTCATAACAGGCAATATTTAATACAAAGATATTATTTGAACGATTATACCTGTCAACCAAAACCGGAAAATCTTAAATAGCGAAAACAACCATCAAAGAGTCCAATCAGACTTCGCTCAAGCTAATTAGGCGTTTTTGGTTCAATGCATGAGCTAAGCCTTCTTCCTAGTGGCGAAGCCACATTTATCAAAGGGATTCAACTGTATTTTCTTCGTCAAAAAGTTGAATTGTCTGTATAGACGAGAAGTCTTTTTTACACATCTAAGGGATTTCCCGATTCGAATGGAAGAAGCAATATCACGCGATTACTATTGTCACACCCCGAACCATGGCCTGGGCGTAACACGGCACTCAGTGCCTGACTGCATGTGACCGAGCGAACCACATGGCTTGCTGAACTATCATGAGGCATACATGAGCGGAAATATAACGTGAAGTGCATGATGAGCCTTTATAAAAACATAGTAAGTCATAATATTAAATATAAATACTTGATTAAGTCACGAATGTGACAATATCATAAATGAGCCAAACCGGCTAACCAACTTTGGAAGTCTAACATGACACTTGTCTTGTCTATGAAACCTCTAACATGAGTCTGAAAAATACGTAACATACTTGCTGGGACAAGGCCCCCAGCATACCTTTAGATGCAAAACCAGATAAAGAAAGATAATGCCTAAACCCCGAATGAGATGGGGCTCACCAATAAGCTGGTACGTGCTGATCCTAATGAGCAGAAGCGTTGTCCTGTAAATCTGTACCTGCATCGTGAAATGCAGGACCCGGGCAATAAAAGGGGACGTCAGCACATTGAATGTACTGGTATGTAAAGCAACCGAAAGAAATAATATGGGACATGAAATAATAATGATAGGAACCGAAACCTGGTCATGAACATGAATACCTATATTTATATATATAATATAACATGGTAAAAATATCATACGTAGGGAGAGCAATAACTTATAACCGATCCATGGTTTGGTTCTTGCGTCCCGCCAGCAGAACACTCAGTCCTTGCCAGGGAACATGAGATTTAATAAAATATGAAAGGTCCAGTCATTATGAGAGATCGTCCGGGACATGGGTGGAGCGATCCTCATCCTACGGTGGCTACGTACTTTCAAGCTATCTGAAGCCCTCCTCGGTAGTTAAAACAACTCCCAAAAACATGAACATAATATAGTTGGCTAAGAAGCCCATGATTTTCGTTTATTAACTTGTACTTGTCTTGTAATCATGATTTCACGAAATAACTTGTAAAATAAGTGGCACTTGCTGCCCATGGTTTTCATGAATATAACTTGCTTGTTCATGGATAACATGAATTATAGCTCTCTTGCATGAACTTGTAAAACATGTATAGTATTTTCTTGAAATAGCATAATATATCATAAACTAGCATGCATGAACCCATGGAATGAGATATATGGGTTTTTCATAGATTACAGACAGATTCTTAATAATCATAAAGAAATATTAAGAACTCAATGATGAAATTATAACCATTCATACATAATATAATCATGGACATAGACCTAGGGTTATCATGAGCATGGTATTAAAACCCTAGTTTTAGTAGAGAATCATAATTTTATGGATTATGAGGCGTGGGGAAGAACAATGATGTTCCCACACGTAGATAGTAACTCTACATACCTTAGTCGCTCCAAAACTTGAATTAAAGACTTGAGCTTTGAAGAAGATTTCTAAAATCTTGAACCTTGAGATGGGTTTTCTTGAAAACCCTAGTTTTTGAATGATAATTTCTTGTTTAGATTACAAGGATAGGTATTAGAATTGAGTTGGAATAATTAGCGTAGGCTTACCTTGGTGTTCTTGATGATGGAAGAGGGTAGGAAGTCGTTCTAGGGCTTGAAGGAATGAAAAATAATGATTTGAACTGATATGGACGAATATATACTGTCCTGTGAAATTGCAGTTTACGTCCAGCACAGTGCTGGCCGTATTTCAGTTTACGGGTCGTAAATTGAAATACGGTCCGTATTTTACAATACGGACTGCACTGCGTCTCCTCAGTAAAATGGTCATAACTCTTTGAACAGATGTCTGTTTGACCCCCCCCCCATAATATACCGTTGGAAAGGGATTTCAAATATCTACAACTTTTATAAAGGAAGTTTTCCCAAATTCCAAATACGTTTTGAAATACGAGCCGTAAATCAAAATACGGTCCGTATTTAACCATGTGACATCAAAATGTCAAATTCCAGAATGTTCAGAAATTCTTGGTTTCAGTTTACGATCACTGTTCATGGGCGTAAACTGAAATACGGTCACTGTTCATGGGCGTAAACCACCATCTTACAACTGAACAAAGAAATTCTAACTCTCACATTCTTTATCTGATTTTCTAAGTCTAGGATCATGATCAAAGTTTAAGTTAAAGGTACGGGGTGTTACAACTATCAAATGGACTTTAAGCTTTTTCTGTCCGTGGAGATCACACCAAGATTCCTTCTGTTTCAAAAGGCAATGAACTAGATCAAAATTCGTTCTCAACGAATCCATAAGAAGTATAAGTGATCCCATTTTTCCGAATAAGGACAAACTAAAGATCTTGAGCAGCTGATTAGACATAACAACTCAAAATTAGATAAACAAATATTGTTAATTTCTTCATTCTCGTTCCTAGCTCGAAATATCATTTGCATATACATATATAAATTATTGAGTAATCTCTAAGCCGATAGAGTTATCTAGTATATGTATTGGTGGGAGGTAACATATACCTCGTAGACTTAGTCTTGCGCGCAAACTGGTCCGATTTTTTTTCCCCAATCCTTTAGTGATATTTTTGCCTCCACCACTATCATAGCATCAATCAATTTAATTTGGAGAAAATTTATTGTATGACACTCCCCTTCCACTAGAAATCTGTGAATCTTTCCCAACCACTAGTATATATGTGAAAATCAACTTTGTCAACCAAGAAAGAGGAAGTATATTCTGACAATGCACCCTGCAGCCGTCAATATAGATACGGTCATATGGCATATCATTTTCTGTCTTGATCAAGTCGATATGTACAGTCAAGCCTCTCTGTAATTATCATTTGTTATAACGACATTTCACTATAACAGCCTGATTTTCTCCCAAATCGATTTTTCATATTATATTTTACTTCTCTATAACAACATTCTACCTATAACAGCAGTAACGTTCATTATAGCGGTACACTCTTTGTAAAATTACCTCTCTATAACAAACATACTCAAATATTGTGTAATACTCCCTCCGATTCAAAAAGAGTGTCCACTTAGCCTTTATTTTTTTGGTTCAAAAAGGGTGTCTACTTACCTAATCAAGAAAGAATTAACATTACTTTTTTCAGATTTGCCCTTATTAGGTATTGAGTGACCAAATCTTAATACTTATTTAATTTGGGATAGTTTAGTCAAATTACCTATTTTTGCCTGGCTAAGTGGAGAATCTTTTTGAACTGGGGGAAGTAGTCTCTTGTAAGAAATATATTATGTATCAAAATAAAATATTAAAATATTTATGGTAATCATTAAGAGAAAGCTATTGCATTCCTTTTTGCTGAAAGTTTGGACAAAAATCTTCATTAATTCAAGCGTTATATTATCACTAACCGACTGAAATTTACGAAACAACCTACAATTGTAGAATTCTTACGTCAAACTTGAAATATTTAAATTTTCAATTAATTTAAAATGCATATGCTCCTTGGTACGGTACAACTAGTTATGAATTTATTAGTTACTTCAATTTTTATTAATGAAACAGAAAAATCAATCGAGATTTTAATATTAACAAGTATTTTGTTTTTGTTTATAACATATATAAAAAAAGTATAGAAAAATAAATTTATGCGAACTTTTGTTTATAACAGCTAAATAAGATCCAAACATCAAATGTCAGTATACATACATAACAACATCTCACCATGCTTAAAATTTTTTGGACAAACACTGCCTAGGGAGGTTTGAATGTACATTTTGTAAAAAAATAAAAGCAGGTGAATCAAATTGCCTTCTGACAAAGACCAAAGAAGAAAACACCAAATTATGAATCACATATGCTAAATTATCCAAAAACAAACAACTTTGCTCTCTTTTGTCTTGTTCCCATCCATGCAAGCAAATCCCTGCATTCTGCCATAATATAAGGGAATTGTTTTTTCTAGCTTGGTTTCATTTCATTGGCATCTTACACCCAGTCTTTTTTTGGAAGTTTTTAGTTTTATGTGTGGAAGGTGTAAAAAAAAAAAACTTTACACAGTCAGATCATTTATAAGATAATTATACATAAATTACTAATATATTAGTGTAATAACTTAAATATTTCTTACATGTATAAGGAGGTTGAATTACCATTCATGAATCTTGTGGTTCCCATATTATTCTTACAAGGAAGTATCATTTAGCATAAAATAGTAATACTAAAATCAAAATCTTACTAAATATAGAAAAAATATTCTTTTATAAATAAATTAGAGGAAAGTAAGACCCAAAGAGAATGATAATTTCTTGGCATTGAGGACGAGGAGTTGACATGAAAAAAATATATCACTTTACTAAGCCAATAAACATTTACTTACCTAAATTGCTTCCAAACAATTTAGGGACTAGAGACTATCTGCATTGCCAAGGGTGGAGTCAGAATACCGAAAGGGGTTTATTCGAATTTTTAATGTCAAAAATTATATTGTATATATAAAATTAATTTTTTTTCCAGTGTACAATATAAAGGAGTACAATATTAAATTTCTTTAACTTCTTCATTTGTGCACTTTCTTTTTCTTAATAAAAATCCTGACTTGTCACTGTGCTCTACCTTCTCTAGAGTCTAGTCTTCTCGGCTCTTGTCACTTCCTCAAGAAAGTTGACACTAAGGCAAGGAAAATTAAAAGAAAAGGACAGTAGTGGAGAAACCAGGCTGGATAGCAACACCTGAGAATTGTTTTTATTTTATTTGTCACTTTTGTGTTCTTTAATCAACCGTACCCCACTTTGTCCGAGAGTCAGTCCAAAGGATAAAGTTAGAAATTATTAAAAAGTTTGTAATTATTTGGAAAAGAAATTGTGAAGTAAGTGGGGGCATTTAATTAAAAGAGACTTTTGAGTTACTTATTTAAGAATTTAGGACTCAAGTTCTAAAAATTAGGTAAAAGGGACTTTATCCCCTTAAGTTTTTTTAATTTACACAAAACCCTTAAGTTTTTTTAATTTACACAAAAAACCCTAAATGTTTTTAATTTACACAAAAACTCAAAAATAAAAGCACTTTTTACCACCAAAAAAAAAAAAACCTGTACGTTTTTCTCTTAAAAAATACGCAAGCAACTATTGGTTGCTTAAACAACTCCTTGTTGCTTATACAATAACCTTGTATCTCATTAAAACTAGGTAAACAACTAGTAGTTGTTTAAATAAATAAATGTTGCTTATAATAAACAACACGAAGTTGTTTAAGCAACTCATTATTGCTTATACATGAACTTAATTGGAAATTAATTGATTGATCACAAATGAAAATTAACTAATATAAAAACCTTGTTTCTTGTAAAAACTAGTCATTTGATGAAATCCAACTTATTAATTTTATCATCAATTAATTGACTATACTAATAGTTTAAACAAAAATTTACTGATCCAGTGATAATGGAATCAATGTTGTTTGATTATATGAATATTAGAACATCAACTTATTGACTTGATAACAATTAAATATCAAACGAGTCGTTCAATGAGTTATTAAACCCAACTTATTAATAATATCATAATTGATCGCAAAATTGATTGACTCTACTAATAGTTTAACAAAAATTTACTGATCTAGTGATAATGACATGCATGTTGTTTGATTATATGAATATTTGAACATCAACGTATTCACTTGATAACAATTAAATGTCAAACGAGTCGTCCAATGAGTGGTTAAACCCAACTTATTAATAATATCACAATTGATCGCAAAATTGATTGACTCTACCAATAGTTTAACAATAACTTACTAATCTAGTGATAATGGAATCAATGTTGTTTGATTATATGAATATTTGAACATCAACGTATTCACTTGATAACAATTGAACATCCAATGACCCGTTCGATAAGTTCTAATGTAAACAACCAACAGTTTCATAAATAATTTCGTGTTGTTTAACATAAATAACTACTATTTGCTTAAGCAACAATCGATTGTTTGCTAAGTTTTCACAAGAATTGGGGTTTTGTTGTAAGCAACTAGGAGTTGTCGAAACAACTTTTTGTTGTTTATTGTAAGCAACTTTTTGGGTTTTGTTAAAAGTTTTTGATATTTTAATTGAGTCAATCAATTTTGCGATCAATTATGATATTATTAATAAGTTGGGTTTAATAACTCATTGAACGACTCGTTTGATATTTAATTGTTATCAAGTCAATAAGTTGATGTTCTAATATTCATATAATCAAACAACATTGATTCCATTATCACTGGATCAATAAATTTTTGTTTAAACTATTAATATAGTCAATTAATTGATGATAAAATTAATAAGTTGGATTTCATCAAATGACTAGTTTTTACAAGAAACAAGGTTTTTATATTAGTTAATTTTCATTTGTGATCAATCAATTAATTTCCAATTGAGTTCATGTATAAGCAATAATGAGTTGCTTAAACAACTTCGTGTTGTTTATTATAAACAACCTTTATTTATTTAAACAACTACTAGTTGTTTACCTAGTTTTAATGAGATACAAGATTATTGTATAAGCAACAAGGAGTTGTTTAAGCAACCAATAGTTGCTTGCGAATTTTTTAAGAGAAAAACGTACAGGTTTTTTTTTTTTTTTTTTTTTTGTGGTAAAAAGTGCTTTTATTTTTGGGTTTTTGTGTAAATTAAAAAAATTTAGAGGTTTTTGTGTAAATTAAAAAAACTTAGGGGCTTTTGTGTAAATTAAAAAAACTTAGAGGGATAGAGTCCCTTTTAATTTTTTACCCTAAGTTTACAAATATTTTAATTCAACCCCATCTCTTCATGGGATCTTCATAATTAACCCTTAATTAAATGTTTATAACAAAAGAAAAAAAAAAAATAGAAATCTCCTATTCTTCATTCAACTCTCAAAAGCCCTTTTAGCTCATTTTCCCAAGTAAGTGAGACCTCAATTATATATATTCGACAAAAAGTTCACACTGATTTGTTGTTTGTAAAAAACGGAGCTTAATGTGCGGTCCAACAAAAAGAATTCACTTAAAAATTAAAATTTATGTGGTATTGCTTATATGAGAAAACTCAATCATAGAATTAAGAAAAAGATTCAAAATATCCCCTTGACATTGCATTTTGATTGAAGAGGGCAAGTCCACATATATACGGATACGGGTATACCTATTTCAGGACGGTTATTTAAGCCATAGCTGAAGTATATAATTTTTTATAAGTTTAATACAATATATATATCGCTTCAAAATCAATTTCAAACCTAAACAAGATTGCAGCAGATAGAATTTGCATTTGAAGGTTATAATATATACGTTGAGGGTCTATCGGGGACAGTTTCTCTACCTCACAAAGATAAGGTTTGCGTACACCCTACCCTCTCCAAACCCACTTATGAGACTACACTGGATATGTTATTGTTGTTATTTGATATATATAGGATTCTGAAGTTTAGCATAGTACTTATGCAAATAAATTTGAGAAAATTTTGTCTGAGGCAATTCCAAATTTAAGACATTTTATCTCAAATTGTATAATTTAAATAGCAATGTAAAAATTGGCTACCAGTCTAATTGCTATGATTGAGAGATGAGAACCTTTGATTTAGAACAAGCAAAGAAACAACCTTCCTTTGAATTTATTTCTCAGACGATCTCTCAACTAACAGTTTTTATCTCAAAAACATAAACAAACTTGGCACACTGCCACTTGAGGAAAAAAAAATAAAATAGAAAAGGGCAATAGCTCCTTGGCCTTATAACTCATCTAGATATTGAATAAGGATTATGTTTAATGTATAGCGTGCAAACAGAGGCCACGTTACATATTGAATAAATAATCAAAGAAAATCTTCTTCTTTTTTGTCAATGGTATGCCAGATCATGGGAAGCTTCTTGAATTCAGATTTTATTATTACTTTAAAAATTAGTATACATTTCCTTTGTTTTTATTATGGTGGGGCTGATGAGGTTAAAGACGGAGCTATAATTCCACCCCAAATTCGAATAAACTCCAGTAATTCTGATACAAATTCTATATTTGTCATTAAAAATATGCTTAATATGTTTAAATAGCTTATCGAGAATGTAGTATAGCTGTATTTTTTTTTTGTATTTTTCTCTAAAGTTCAGAACTCATAAACTTAAAATTCTAGCTCCATTTTTTATTGAGACAGAGAAAAGAAATTAAAGTTTCTTTCCATAAATTTCTTCAAGTTTTGTCACCAGACACCTCAAATTTTCATTTATTATAGGAAGAATATTCTTGGAAATTTTATATTCAAAGCTTTTCGACAGTTTCGCAAGATTAGCCAGAATACCACACAGTAACAGACAAGAATAGTTGCACTTTCCAGTTTCCAATCACTGACCAGTAGTTTTCTGTTGCAACCTGGCAAAAGAATTAGATTATTGAAGACCATATTATAATATTATATACTAAAGTACTACATAAGTTCTTGGATTCCATGCTCCCCACCAAGGCACCAACCCCATTAGCTCTTTTAATTTTTATTGTTTATTGACACTTTAAACACTAATTAAATAATTCATTTTTACCTGAAGTTTGTCATACTATACATAGATAGTGCCAAAAAAAACACGATCACGTTAAATTGACCTACAATAAAAATTTTTACATCAAGCTAAATATGCTAATTTGAAAAATTAAGTACTCCTAATAACATGACTATAACTAGTTATAGTATATATTTTGAGTTTGACTTAAATACATCTTTTTATACTATCAAGTCATCTGAAAAAAATAATTATGGAAGCTGAGCCGATTATAAAAAGTAACTTGAAAAATAAGGCGGCTTATCTACTAAAACTAGTTTAAATATTCTAATAGTGAATCTTTTTTGCATTGTAAGTATTCAATGCATGTGTAAAAATACTTCCACAATCTGTCACTTAAAAGATAAATTGCTCGTAAGCTTACTAAATTTAGGTTATATACTTTGTGTTGTAAAGAATATTTTATAATATCAGGTCAAATTTATCAGTTATAATAGGTAACGTATCTTATTTAAATTTACAAATTCTATATTTTAAGAAGATTTAGCAAAATATTCTTTACACTATCGATTGATAACCTATAATAAATTATATAAGTAACTTGATATACCTAAGTTAAATAACACAAATAATATAAAAATGCATTCACTACAATACATCAATCATGGTACTTTATGACTTTATATAAACTACTGCCATCCTTCAAACTAATTCGATGAGCCTCTTATTTTTCTGATCATAACCAAAATGATCAGTTCATACCCTAGAACCACCGGCACCGTCTCCATCACCACCGTAGACTGCCAGAAACAAGTCCGGTCGTGGAGGCTCCTCCGCTCTCTCGTGGAGCTACTCATCCCTACGTGCAACTGCACATTCGTAGAAAATGATGAAGAAAACTACAATATTAATCCCTCCAACTATAACTACCATCGTCGCCAACCATCATCATCATCATCATCATTATCATCTTGCTCCGTTATGACGGGGACAATCTTCGGCTATCGCCGGGGAAAAGTTAGTTTTTGTATTCAAACAAGCCCCAAATCAGCTACCCCGGCCCTCCTCCTTGAACTTGCTGTGTCCACCTCCACTCTCGCTAGGTACTAACTAATGACTCTCTCATCTAAAAGGTTAAGTTGTTGGAGAAAACATTCTTTTACTTATTTAATTTATCAATTATATTAGTTTGAACACGTTCCTCGAGTATAAGAATGTTCTTTTTCATAAGCGAAACACGTGAAATATTTTTTGTTTTTTTGGATGAAGGTGAGATATATTCATGGCGTAGCCAGCAATTTTGCAATGAATGTTCATGATTTAATATATATCGACTAAAAGATAATTTTGACCCCAGTATGCAATATACTTTTTTATTTGCACAATATAATTTTTCGATGAAGAGTGTTCAGTTGACTACACAAGTAAAATATATTTCAATTAAGTGTATGACAATCTAATCATGTACTAGTAATATAAGTTTTTTTTTTGAATGGCGGTAAGATTTGAATTCAACGATCTTTTCTTGGGCTAATTATATCATGTTAAAAGCGTGTCATCATCTAATTTAAAAGTTTAAGCTATTAGAAACGACACTCTTTTAATTATATTATGTTTCGACAACAGGGAAATGCATGAAGGGAGTGTGAGAATTGCTTTGGAGAGTGGCAGTAATGGTGGAGTTCAATCACCTTTGAGGATGTATTGTAATGGAAAAAAAGTAGGATTTGCTGTGAAAAGAAAACCTACAAAAGCTGATTTACAAGTATTGCGACAAATTGAATCAGTTAATGTTGGAGCAGGAATTATTCATAGGAAAGAAATAAAACGTGATGATGATATTATGTATCTTAGAGGAAAATTTGAGAGGGTCCATGGATCTTATGATGACTCTGAATCATTTCATTTGATTGATCCTGAAGGAAGCATGGGTCAAGAATTAAGCATTTTCTTTCTACCCTCTCGCTCCTGACGTGTTTGGGATTGAGACAGTTGACAGTTCTCGATGATTACATATATGTATAAGGAGAGGGCGATCACTTTCATTCAAGCACTAAAATTGAGACGTCTCAGATTCGAGCTCTACCTTTTAGTCGGACCAATAAATTTCAGATATCAGATGGTTAAACAAGAAAAAAAAGTATGAGTATTTAAAAGTTTTTCATGCTTGGGATATTGAGCTATGCAGGTGTTACTAGTCATTTGTATTTTTTCTTTTTTGGATTTTATGTCATTTTTATGAATTTCTCTTGAGTAGCCATGCAAATCCCTAATTTTTTTAGTTATGCATAATTGCATGACTTTTTTTTCCCTGTGGGGATGTTTGTATTGGGTGTTTGTCAGCAACATGAGATGAAATTTGTAAGAAAAAATAAATAAAAGGGAGGACTTCTTTATTTTTTTATTTTTTATTCTCGTTGCTTAATTTCATTGTAATTAATTAATTTATTGTCTGATTATTTGGTTCTCCAGATAAATTTGCATTTTCTATGCACTGTACACAAACTTCCCAGAATTTAAAATAATTGTGTTTTATTTTTGTTTGCATGTTATTAATTTACTAACGGAAATTTCCAAGCTTAGTCAAGCAAATTACCAACGGAATTATATGTCATTTTTTTGTAGTGCCCATTATTTATAGATCGACTTTCGAACCTTGTGCCACTCGTCCTCAGAGATTTTTCAATCATAAAAACACTGTAATTGTTTGCATATATGGTATTAATTGTTATTATCATATATATAATAGAACAAATTCTGATTTTTATTTCAGGGAACAAATATAATGGTAGCTAATTATTTTGTATCTTCAAGCAAATAAAGTTTCTTCACATCGGATTATATATAGCCACGTTGACAATAAAAATTCGTGGAATAAGCTGATAATTATTCTGTCTTAGGTGGATGAATATTCGAATGCCATTTTATGGTGTTTTTGTTGCATGAGCTGTTTTTGATACTTAAATCTGTGTTGTTAATTCCTTTTTGTTTTTTAATCTTTTCCGGAGAACATATAAAGCTAGTGTCTGTGTCAGGTAGGAATGATAATGCATAAGCTCATCTATCATTTCCTTCGAACTAATTATTTTCTCATTTTTTTATCCTTGCAGAAGAAATAATTTTTAAACTCTAAGATAAGGAGTATCCGAAAATGTATCTCAGTACATGCATGTGATACAAAATTTACACACATCTAGCGTTTATATCTAATTAGTGAATGTATGATACATGTCTTCACATGTAATGTTATCACTAAGCCATATTTTTTCAATGTAATTTATAACTTATCCATGATAAATTTTGTGTGATTTGATATAAATATCGAGTGCGAATATATTTTTGGCCATAATACCCGTTATATATGAGCATATATAACCCGGGTCAATAATTGTGGCGAAACAAAAAATTTATGCGAAAGAATTCAAAGAAATACGAGCTAGAATGTCATACTTGAGATTAGATCATATGACCTAGAGCAATTTGTGAAGTCCCTTTATAGAAGCAAAATTAGGATTTTCATGAAGGGGATTTGAATAAAAAGAAGTTATAAACACACAAACGTCGGATTTTCATGAAGGGGATTCAAAATAAAAAGAAGTTAAAAACACACGAAGAAGCCAAGGGGATTCAATGTCTACTAGCTCCGACTTATCTTCTGCCACTATACTAGAATCTTCCCTTATGTGAAGTGAATTTATTAATTTAAGTATAACCAAAAAAATCGTTTTTGTCCCATTTGCACAGTCTAATTTTCCGAATGTAGAAGATAATTTGTTTTTCAGATTACTAATTTTCATGGATAATTACTTGCAAGGATCTTTCAAATAACTTGGTAAATGTAAGAAAAATACACTGACAATTAATAAAAGTTCAACTCTTAATTAATCCAAGCTGAAATTGTTGCAATCAAGAAGGCAGCTAACTCTGTTTCATAATCAACTAATTTCTTTTCTATAAGTCACACCTTCTATTCAAAGCAAAATCTACTAGCTCAAGTTCTTTTATCTCTTTTAGCTCTAATCCAAGAAGACGGGGTTTTCAAATTCTTTAATAAAAACATACGAAAAAAGAAATAAAAGTTAAAATGTCCAAGATTAGACTAAAAAAGAAAATTAGTCAATAAGACAGTGAAAACGTCCCAGAAGGATCAAAAATCACGTGTCTACATATCTAATCTCTTGTATTTGATAGCTCTGATACCATGAAATTAATTGTGCAAGAACAAAAAACGAAGATGAAAACAATGTAAACAAGAACAATTACTAGTTTAGAACCGGTCGAACAAAGTAAAGGGGAGAAGAAGATGAACAATGTAGAGAGAACATTTCTTTTATATTGTATTGATCTCATTGAGTTACAATGTGATAGAATACACCTTATTTAATCTACTAATCTCTCTAGACTAATTAAATAACCGTAACAACTTTTGGAGGGAAACTGGGTTAGTTATGCTCTTAACAACTTTTGTATACCAGCTGTATATGAGCTGTGTATTTTGTATATTGCTCTATTATTCTACAATCTCATATGTGAGAATAGAAAGAAACATTACCCATAAGCTTCTGTTAGTCTTCTTCTTCGAAAGAAAAACGCAGAGAGTACTTATATATATTCAAAAAGCAATTTTCATTCATCAAGAAATCATCAAAGAAAATCTATAGAATAGAGAAATGGGTGATTAAAAGATGATACAGTGGAAGAAAAACTATGTTCTTGGTATAGTTTTATATGGAAGCAAGATACAATTGGCTTCACGAATGGAGGCTTTTTTTTTTTTTTTTTTTTTTACTGCTCCCACATTTGTTGCTGTGAAATCATCTGAATTTCAGCATTCTTATTCCCTAAGGAAGGAAGGGAAAATATTGAAAGAAATGAGGGGTTGTTCTTACATAGTTCATTGCTTTGGTGAAGATGAAAATATAGAAAATGGTAAATATACATACGGAGTATGCATAGGGGGAACTCTAAGAGATTTAATGTCGAAAGTGGGAAAGAAGATTTGTGAAGAGGTCTCCTACTATACCTTTCAAATTTTGATGGCTATTGTTCAGGTTCATGGCAAGGGGTTTATACACTGTGATATAAACCCCAACAACATTCTTGTATTTCCTACCCCTCTTACCTTTCAACATTCTTGTATGGAACCACCTACTCATGCCTATGGGCAACACATATCTCTATATAGACTTCATTTTTCATTGATTACGAATGTGTTCTAAGTCTTAAACTATAAGGTCTTCGCAATCATATTTTGATGGCCCTTTTAATCAAAAGGGAGCAATATTGCTGACTAATTTTTTTTGTTTACGTATAAATATTGTATAACGTATGTTTCTGACAGGTTTCTGTTTGTGTATCTGAGCAGTTTCTGTTTGTAATATGTGCCCGTAAAAACGAACTTACCATTGCCATATAATCAAATTAAATAACATTCAACATTTAGCTGAGTGAGAATCTAATTCCACTTCAGTATTCTTTTTTAGAGAAATATTCAAGAAATGGAGAAGTTGCAGCGATGTAGATAAAATCCTCCAAAAAGTACATGTCGATCAACAAGCCACCTGATAAAAAGGAGGCCCTTTTTAGAGGCGGAGCCAAGATTTGAAGCTTGTGGGTTCGGGATACTAATTCTTTCAAGTTATTGGCTTTTAAATTAATGATTTGTATATATTTGACAAAAAAATTAATACAAATATATGGTTCGGACCACAGCTACTGGGTTCGGCCGAACTCACGCCCAAAGGGCTAGCTCCGCCCCTGGCCCTTTTAGCTCGACAACAAGCACACAGAGCTGAATTAAGAAGACAGACAAAAGATGTCGTTTGCTTGACGCTGAGGCTTCCAGTGTTCTTGCCGAGCAGATTTCTCTTATTATAAGACTCTCAATGCTACTTTCTGAAATAGGTTAGACAACTTGGCAGAGAGAAGAGTTGCTCAGTTTCACAAATATTGTTTGGAGAAAAAGCCAAGCTGGATTATCTTTATAGGCAATATCAGGTAGATTGATAACAATAGCTCAGTTTTTCGAAAAATCAATTTTTATTAGTAGTCAAGTTGTTTCTACTATTATAGAAGAGTGGGTTTTTTAACACAAGGATCGATATGCCTACTTAAAGGTATTAGTATTCAATGGTATTGGTAACTTGGGGCTAACATGACCTTATGGATATACGTTAACTAAGCTCGGATAAAGTTTAGATCGGATGGAGTGGTTTCTACTCCATTGAATTTTCCAGGAGCCTGTATATGTCGTCAGTCCTATTGAGGTAAAAGAAGAAGAAGTTACGTTTCAAGGAACACATTTAGTGTATTATATTTTTTTAGACAGTTGAAATCGATATGCTTAAATTGTCTTTAATTTCGGTTTGCTCACAGCTTTGTACTTTGTTGAAATAGATTGATCTCTTATGTAGGAATTTTATTAATCCCATTGGTGTATAAGGACTGACAAGCAGAAGTTATTGGAGATGTTTCCTGAAAACTTTTATCCTTTCATTCCCATGATTCCACTTAATCTGGCTTTATAAATTTATGATATAGCATGCGTAAAAATCACTTGAGAAAATTTTTTACTGCTTGCATAGCTATTTCCATCATTATGTGGATGTGCTTTAGTTTGAATTATTTTTGCACCGGCCAAATTGCACAGGTCATTGCTAAACACTTGAAACTTGAAGATATTGAAAATCAGAGAGATATGTGCATTGATGGACTCTGATGGTGATGGGAGAAAACATATGATAAATTAAAGGCTGGACTTTCCTAAGTTGGTGTCACGACCCAGCTAGGGGCCGCGACGGGTACCCGGGGCTAACCACCGAGCACCACTCATTCTATGTCTCATCATACTCATTTCATGCTCTTTTATTACTTTTATACTCAAATCGTAGGAAATCATATTTCATATAAAACATAAATACTTATATATATATATATATGCCTCTTGGCCATCAAAATAACATTTATACTATATAGCATCTCGTGAGACCATCTAACCCACACTGCGTATCTGCGAGCCTCTACTAGAGTACTAGACATATGGACGGGACAAGACCCCGTCATGCCCAAAATATATATACATATATATACACAAAAGTATAAACCCGATTAGCACCTCCGGAGTAATGGAGTGCTCCTGAAATTTTGCTGATAGCTCCTATAAGTCTGCACCGTCTCCCTGTCTACCTGTGGGCATGAACACAGCGTCCAAAGAAAAAGGACGTCAGTACGAATATTGTACTGAGTATGTAAGGCATAACAATGAAAATACGTCGATGAGATGAATGAAGCATCAATAAGGATGCAACTGTATATGACTGTAACTTATAGACGAAATAACACATGCTGACTTACTCATAATCATCATCATCTCATGTATGCAACAATGTAAAAGCTGCCCGTCCATATAGGTACGGTGTGATAATATATAAGCTGCCCGTCCATGTAGGAGCGGTGTAATAATCATAGCCTGCGTCCAGGCCTCCCGCGTCCGGGGTATAAGCTGCCCACTATAGTGGTGTGTATGTCTGCCCGCCCATATAGGAGCGGTGTAATATCATCATCATAATATGCTCATAATTATATACTCATCATAATACATGCGTAAGAACTCAAGGACAACTATACTTTGTAGGGGTGACGTAGGGTCGTGATCCCCCGACTTTATTATGGACATCTATAAGTATTCTGCCTCACCATGAAGGAAGTAGTGTATAAGGTGAGTGTATGCCATAACGGACATCTGTAACTTAATAATGTTCTACCTCACCTTGAAGGGACAATACATAAGGTGAGTGTATACAATAGAAGACATACTTGACTTAATGGTATTCTGCCTCACCTCGGAGGGAACAATGCATGAGGTGAGTGTATACAACATACGACATCATTAGCGTTATAGGAACGTCATAGCATGAACTCTAGAATCTTTAGACTCAAGCTTATCATCATTGTACTCATAGCATATCTCTTATCTCATATAGCTATTCATGATCATAGACCCTTGACTTTCTAGGGTATATATAAAGAATTCATGTAAGGAAAGGAGAATCATACCATCGGATTCATGCTATAGAAAGAAAGGACTAGCCTCACATACCTTTCTCGTTTAAGCAATCTAGCGTTCGCTTATTCCTCTTCACTGTCACACCTCTACATTCAAAAGAGGATTCATACTAACATTAGTCAACCAACCATAAGAACGCACTACTAATTCTAGAGAAAATTGGGCAGCACTTCCTTTGTTTGTACTACTTTTCCCGTATTTTATATCAACTCCCAACATCTACAATAAAACTCACAACATCGCAAGCAACAATCGTCATTTATATACTTTAGGCATAATCCACCATTTCTCTCCAATTTCATCACATTTATGGTTATAGGTTCGATATCGTATTTTCCCACGTATCACATTTATCTCATGGTGTACAAGTCATTTATAACATATTCATACTCACAACACCCTATCATTCATGGTTCAATTCAACTACTATCCAAACATGACACTATTCACTCTTGAATGACCCATTTGCTATGCTTCTCTACAAGTCGAGTAACTTAACCTTCCAATATCTTAAATAGCACAATAAAACCATGAAATATACCTTAGATGATGGTGGAACAAGCTTAGAGTTGAATCCCCCCTTTATCACCAAAACCCTTCTTCACCTTCCTTAGGATTTTCTTGAAGAAGATGAATCCTACTTGAGTTTCACACACTTGGGTTCATGAATTTGATGTTGTTAATCTTGGTTCCCTTTGATTTTTCTTGTGGATGAAATGTTGAGAGGGTTCTAGAGGGTTTTCGGACCAAAAATGGTGAAAAAATGGGTTAAAAACGAAGTTGGGTCTATATATAATTGTCCAGAATATTCTGGACTGACACAACATGCGACACTCTATGCGAGTCGCATGTCGAACATGCGAGTCGCATGTCGAACATGCGAGTCGCATGTTGTGCCAGAACGATATTCTGCCCCCGAACTATCTGTCGTAAAATGGCCATAACCTTTGATCCTGATATGCTGTGAGAGCCCACGACCTATGGTTGGAAATATATTTCAATTATCTACAACTTTTATACTGTGGTGTTTTTCCCAAATTTCAACTTAAAAATGGAGTTTTGGCCCCTACAAACCAGATCATCCGAAAATGTTTTCCTTAACTTGCCCTTTTGGATGGCTTATGCCCATATTTGGCTTATGGGTCCTTCTTAGGACTTGCTCAACATTCCATGTACTACTCATGTACATATTCATATGTCCCATATAAAACTCCGGTGTGTGTGGGCCCCACTTAGCTTATAGCAACGAGGGCTTTTCGGTAAGTGACATATGAACCAATTCAACCCATATGGTCTCCCAATGTCATATGTATACCATTATTACACTCTTATAATATAATATTTCTCCTCAATCCTTGCATAGATTTGCCCTTCCTTCGGCCCATACTAAGCTGGCTACGACCTTGGTAGCGCGAAATTTTCCAAGGTGTAACAGTTGGTTCCCAATTGACAGCAGAAATGAAGTTGCAAAAATTTCACCTTGCTTTTCAATGCAGTTTTGGAGGAATTGTATTTCATGTCTTTTCCAAATAGAGCTCGTTTTAGACCAAAGTTTCAAAATTGCTCCTGTCATTATTAAACTCCGTATCTAATCAAACAACAACATATCAGATTGGGACCAAAGGAGCAATAAAGCCCTTTAATCTTTACTTCAATTAATTCAGAATAAGCAACACATTAGATTGGGACAAAAAGAGCAGTTAAGCTTTAATCTTTACTTCAATCAATTTAGAATAAACGCAATGTTTACAAGGCTGAAAGCTTTAATCCTCTACTTTCTATTAGTATACCTGTGCCAGTAACCAACATCAGTAATTGAATTCCAATTCATAACATTGCTTGAAGCTTAAATTCTCTACTTTCTACTATTGTACCTATGCTATAGTAACCAACATCAGTAAATTGACTTCACCATTTATTTATCATACATTTCTACTAAACCTACTCTGCATAGAAGTTGTAATCATGATTTCCTCTGCATTTTATACCTATGCAATAGTAACCAACATCAGTAAATTCAGGGGAATATCTTGAAGGGTACGAAATCAAGAGTGCCTTGGCCATTGTACTTATTGAACATATTCTTCTGTGAGATCAACTCTGATTCATCAAGAAAAGTAGTACTTTGAACGAAGGGATGCTTGAGCAAATCCGCTGCTGTAGATCTTGTTTCACATGTTTCTCTTAAACATTTCTTTAAGAAGTTGGTGGCTGTTGGAGAAATATGTTTCAGACTTTTTTGGTTCGAAACTCAAACCCATCGTTTTTTTTGGAGGACAAAACTTCACCACTGAGTAATTCAATCACAATGCAACATAATGACCATATGCCACTTGCTTGCTCAAACTGGCCATTGTTGATGAATTCTGGTGACACATAGGAGAGATTCTCACGTTTGTAAAGCCAAATTTTAATCCGAGACCTTAAATATATACACATACATTAAAAAAAAAATCTAATCTTTTTTTTTTTTTTAATTTTATAATTGTTGCATTTGCTTCACATAGTAACATTATTATTAATATTTATAATAGTGAGGATTAAATGTTAGTCATGTGTTTTAAATACATTACCTTAGATGTTGTTGTAAAAACTTTATTTAATAATATGAAGATTTTGAGTAATTTAGTTCAAAGTTCTAAAATATTTCTCTTAAAAAGTAGATAGTTTTTCCCCTTCTTTTATTATATATAAATTTTGTAATTCTTTTTACAATCCTTAATATTGTCTAAGAAAAAAATATAATCATAAAATTCATCCGTAAAAATTTTGGGGCCTCAAAAGTTTTGGGGGCTAAAGCAAAGGTTTACTAGCTTCACCCTTGAGCCACCCTGATAACAACCATCAAACGAGCGAACAAGTATCAGTATTTAATATATTTTGAAAATCTAATTTTGGGTTTGATTTTGTGAAAGAAAACGATGAAAAAGAATGGTAGCAACAATTATTGGGAGAATTCGGTTTGCTTTTTGCTTATTGATTTGTCAATTTTATATTTTGTTTTTAAAATATAAAGTGTTAAAAGAAATTCTATATAATATTCTGTTTAATAGCAAAAAAGAAAAAGTTACCCCAAAGGAAAAGAACTGCACGAGTTCAATTTATACATTCTTCTAATTTTAAAAAGTGAATTAAAAGAGAATCTTGCTTATTATAACAAAAAAATGAAAAACATAAGCACTGGTGGGATTTCAAACCCACATCTCTGGAAAAAAAGAGCTTCTCTAGCCTCTGCATTGGCACTGAACCATCTACTTATTTGTGTACGTGAGTTCGCAAGTAAATAATATTTACTTTTACCATTTTTCTATAATAAAAATATAAGGTCTACACAAAAGCTAATGAGTTCGCCCGAAACCCCCTTTAATATTGTAGCTTCGCCCATGATTCTTTCAATATTTTCCCTTCACTCCTTAGGGGAGAGGAATGTTGAAGCTGTGCAGATTTAACCACAATCAATGGTGTAGAAGATTCAGAAAAAAAAAATGATTCATCAATTCTTGAACTCAAGTGAATAAAACTTCCGTACAATCCACTACCAAGAAGGTAGTTCTTTCTCCAATTATTTTCACCCATTTCACTTCAAGAAAACTTTCTTGATTGTCCTTTGATAATTCTTGATCAATGAATGAATGAAAGTTGTTATGACTACTCTCTCTGTTTTTTTTTTTTTTTTTTTTTTGGAATTTGAAGAAGACGACTAATAGTAGAAGGTTTATGCTTCTAATTCTCAAAATGATATATATATATATATATGTACACACACTTATTCCCCAACTAGGTTACACGTGCGTTTTATTAATTATGTGACTTGTTCCCCTTTTTTCTCTAAAACAGAAAAATACAAAAAATATATTTTGTTTAACTAAGAGTCATATACATTTCATGATAAAATCTTAATTCTTTTTTATTTGAAGTGAAAAGGTCCCATTATATCTATATTACTCCCTAGAAGTTTTAGACAATGTTAATTATTTTTTCTCATTTTAATTTTTCTTCAAAAATACAAACACTTTAATTAGGGATTGATGTTATGATTATTTAAATACCAATACCCTCTTTTTGGCTATATCCTTTTGCAACTAGTTTGGTCTTATACCTTTCAACTTCATCTGTTGATTTGTATTTCACCTTGTAAATTCAGTACCCTATATGTTACTTGGTATTGAGTGTTGACACCCAATTTTGGTTCTCCACGTTTTTAATTAACCAGTCAAGTTTCTAAAAATTCAAACAAAATAAAATAATTAGTCAGAAATTAAAAAACACTTTCTAAACTGTCTTTGGTGACATTTTGTCAATATATATATATATATATATTTGTGTGTGTGTGTGTTTTAATTGTTAGTTTCAAACCATATACGATTTAATTACTATAATTAATTTTCAAAATAAATATTTTACTTTGTTGAAATTCGACAAGCATAATTGATTAATTGAATAATTAATTTGTCTGGGTTTTATTTAAAGTTGGTTGTGATTGAAAAGATTTTGATTACAAATTGATCTTAACGTGGCCACAACTTTCACGTTTTGGCTACAATTTTAATATAAAGGGCCATATTTTAAAACTCAATTTTAGCCAGTATTTGGACTCCCAAAACATTTTTTTTTTGCGAATTGTTCTTCATATGGACTGGTTTTTAATTTTTGTCCCTCAAAACATTGGTCGTTAAGTTTTTTTCCTATATCTCATTTAGCGAAAATTTGTGGACCAAATTATCTTTATCCGCACATCTACAAAATAAGAGATTCGGGTTCTAACACCAGTTCAATAAAAAGAAAAAAATCGCAAGGCAAAGGCTTCGTAAATTTATGCCTTAAGGCATAACTCTATAGTTCTGGATTCGAACTCCAGCTCAGTAAAAAAATATTTTTCTCAAGGCAATGCCTTAAGGCATAACTTCTGTATAACTTGCCCGACGAGATATAGTTTGCTTTGAAACTTTACCTTGCGATTTTTTTTTTTCACTTTGCTAGTGCTCGAACCTAGAGCCTCAAGTGTATTTTCGTTCGCTTTTTAGACGAAAGACAAAAATTAAATAACAACAATTTTACGGATTCGATTTCTGTTCTCTCTTTGTTTTCTCCTTTTCATGTTTCTTTATTTTTGTTTTTTCTTTTAACTTATTTTAAGATTTAAACAACAACAACGACTTACCTCATAATTGTTCCTCGGTCAGAATTCAATTGAAATATATGAATTCTTATTATTTGTATCTATATTAGAAATAAAATCAAACAAGACGAGAATTCACACGTATAATAGAAAAATCATGTAAAATTTGATAAATATACGCAACAAATCTAACATATTTTGATGGCTGATAAGAATCTCTAATATATATTTTTTATTTGGATATTAAAAACAAATAAATATTTCTTAAATTCAATCCGCGAGAAGCGCGGACACCTACACTAGTTACACAATATAGTAACTACGATAACCTGTTTGTTTGTCATAAGGTGATTACATTATAATTACAAGCGTACTGTTGGTTACACAAGTGTAATTACACCGTTAAATATTTTAAAATAAAAATTAATTATAAAAAACTAAACGTTAATGTTTGACAAATATATGTTCATATAAGAAATATTAATTAACTTTATATATAGTTGTGTATTCAAGATACATATTATTTCGAAAATATATAACTAAAGAATTATAAATTTGTAACTAGTATTGTAAAAAAGTTGATATATATAAATAAATAATGCTTTAATTGAATCAATTAATAAGAACATCTTGCGAAGCATACTTTTGCAATAACATCACGGACAACATGTTTGACAAAAAAATTAAATTCACAATTATAATTTCATAATATTATTTAAAAGTTAAAAAGTAATCAGTCAATGCTAACATCACTCAATATAAGCTAAGTATAGCCTCATCCAACAATAATTCAACTTTAATTTTAATGATATCACTATCTCGTTATAAGAAAGAACTTTGTGGATGACTTATCCTTTTTAAGATTAGAAGGTATAACCTTTTCAAAATAATAATAATAGAATAATAACGTAGCTAGCTGCAATTAAAATAAAATAAAGAACTAGGATACGAAAAGGTCAGAACGACGAATCCTTTTCCCACAAAAAAAGGCGTTTGTTTGCTTCACTTATATATTAAACGTCAACCCTAATGACGGCACAAACAGAACCGTACTAGCTCAAACTCAAATCCGTATCAGACAGAATGCCTAATAACTATATTATCTATGATAATATCATTGATATATACTGATAAAACTTCCTGTGAAATCACTTATACGGTTTGCAAATTATGGCGTTCAGTAATTGAAGATGGCCAATTCATCCATCTTCGTCATGATCAATGCAAAAGTGATTATAAAAATTGTCAAAATCAAAAAATCTGTCTGGCTTGTTATGGGATGGAAACGAAACAAATATACAACTACTCCATGGATTCCCCTTATTCACTTCAATGTGATTCTGTTGTCTCTCTTCTTGAGCCTCCTACAACAGTTCAATGTGCTAAAGTAAACGTGTACGTCGATTCTTGCAGTGGGTTATTTGTTCTATCTTTCTCTGCTTACAATGTTGTCCTGTGGAACCCGGCCATCAGAGAATGAAGAACAATCCCTAGTCCAATCCCCATTCATGGTAAGGATCAGATATGGGTTCGTTATGGTTTAGGATACGACAATTCTTCAGACGATTACATAATAGTTAGAGTAGGATTAATATATCATCCAGATCCAGATGGCCATAATGTTCAAATATTTTCGACCAAGAGTGACTCGTGGAAATTGATTAATGAGAAGCTACCCGTACCCTATGAAATTCAGGGAAATATAGTTGTAGCTGATCATGGAATTGTTTATATGATCATAAAGGAGTCAAGCGACAACAAACTTATTTTAGCTCTGTGTTTGAAGAATGAAAAGTTTGAAGAAATATTATTTCAAGGTCGTCGGGACCTAATAATGGAACAACCAAATTTGTTCACTGTTGGAGGATGCCTTTGTTTAGCAAAGTTTTGTTCGCCCCTTATTAATGAGTTGGCCAATTTCGAAGATTGGCGTATGAAAAAGAATGGAACCTTGAGCTATTCGTGGAGTAAACTATTTGCAATTACAGTGCCAGTGCCAGATGATGAACGGGTTATGACCAAATTTCATGTCCGTCCTGTGAGCTTTATGAAGGATGGAGGCATTTTGTTTCAGAGAAGTAGAGATGAATTAGTAGTTTACAATTCAAAAACACAAAAGTTTGAACAAGTTAAAATTGCTGGGCTTGAAGTCGCATCACCTCTCATCTATCGTGGTTTAACATATGTCGAGACTTTAATCTCTCCTAATGCTATGTAGGATTACAACTCTAAGTATTTCTTTTGATTCATTGTAGTTAATTATTCCTCTTTATATATATATATATATATATATATATATATATATTGTCTTTTATGTTTTCGAGGTCGGAAGGAATTTGAAATTTACAAGATATAGTATTATTTATTGAGACTGGACATAAAGACGCGTCTGGTCACGTCGGTGAACATGAACCCTAATGTAAGTCGTTGCTCGATTCAGACTTTGTCATTTTCATTAATTGCTTTTTTATTCATTTTAAAAAGACAGTTATCATTGTACTACATAACAACGACAATAATATATCCAGTATATATAGTCCCACAAGTGAAATCTGGGAAGGATAGAGTGTAGGTAGATGTTGAGTATGATTTTGATGATGATAAATAAAATATTATTCAATAGTTATTATATTACCTTAAAGTGACTTCCATTAGCCTCATGACCTTTTCACTAGAAATCACCTCTTGTCTCGCCTCCCCTCTATATATGTCAACTTTCTTGCCTTGGATTTTTGGTCTCAAACCAAATAATGGAGAAGAAAAAGAGAACAATTCTTCTCTTCCCCTTCATGGCACAAGGCCACATTATACCATTCTTAGCCTTAGCCTTCAAATTAGAACAAAAAGGTTACTGGAAAGAGAGTTTTTGAGCCACTGGAAAATATGGCTACAAATAGAAAGTTTTTTGAGCCACTTGAAATTCTTGTGTCTAGTTAATTTATCCTCCTTAGATATGTTGTTGATTTGAGATGGTTAACAATGAGTCGTGTGTTCAATAGTCCAGCTTTACTTGTTTTACTCTTCTTGTTGCTGCCTAACTGAGATTCTTAGATAAAGGAAATTCTTCATGCTTCTAGTTCTATTTGCTGTGGTGTTTTTAATTGTTTTCATAGTTATGAACCCAATAACTTAAAGCTGCATCGGGTGGGCCGGGGTAAGTTTGTACCATGGAGAAATTGACGTGTCTCACTATATTGAAACTCATGTAAAAGCCAAATATATGTTCTAATCACAAGGCTATGCACAAGAAAGTGCATTTATATTCTACACCTTCTTGACTTAATTCTAAATTCCGTGACAAATTTTTATTTTCATTTTATCATTCACATTTAGGTCACTCTCCGCTTAATTTCTTAACAGAAGAATAAGATAGACTTCACGTTGTTTTCTTGTAAGGGTGTCGGCTTATTGTCACAATTCAAGTTATATACGGATTTTGATGTGGTGATAGGGTTGTAAGGCTTTACTTCCAAACCCAAAATGTATATTTATTTCATTATTTTCAGACAATGCGATCCTATATACATATCTTTCTTTATAATCAAAATATGTATTCTTTAAACCTATTTGATATTTTATATGCATATATTATTCAAAAAAATATTAAGTTCATATAATTCTCCTTAACATCTATCCTTCCTAACAAAGCATTTTTGGCGCTCCAAGTTGTCCAAGTATCCACTGTGACGACCCCCTTGGGGACCCACTACTCAAGGTATTGTCTATGCCAGGGTACTGCCGGTCCGCACAGGGGCTTGCCCCATTATCCCTCTTCACGCTGCAACGCTACGGGGCATCGAACGCGGAACCTCTGGCTCCTTTCTTATTATAATTTTAATGAAATTTTATACATAAATTTATGTTACACATTAAAAGTATTGGGCTCAGATGAACTCGATAACTTAAAGTTGCATTCACCTCTCATCTATTGACTTGGTGTAAATATCGGGTAGGGTAAGTTTGTAGAGCAATTGATAAGCCTCACTATATTGAAACTCCTGTAAAAGCCAAATTTATGTTCTAATCATCAGGCTAATATGCACAAGAAAGTATGAACATTTAGAAAAAATATAGGAACAAGTTGATCTAGAAGTTCTAATTTTGATGCTATGTTTGAAAGCTCCATTCTTGATTTTATATTGAAATTTAGTAAAAATATAAAAGGCAAGTTGACGCTATGTATGCAGACACCCTTGTATCTAAAGCTAAACTTTCCAATCAATCAATAATAATAAGATTTTATGGATTCATGCATGCATTTGCTCATTTGATTTCATTCTATCAGCCTATACTGACAAAATCAATTCTGAGCTTTTATTTGAAACTGAGACTTCTGTCTACAACCGTACAACGTGGGGGCTATTCAAGTTTTTGTTTTGTTTCTTGTTTTATTCTTTCTTGCTATGTTTTTGCCATCCATCGGATGGATTCATAACTAGAAATTTTGTCCTCTCTTTGCGCAGTTATTAAATAAAATTGGAAAAAAAAATCAACCTTTATTCCTCAATCAATGTGATATTCTCTTTATTCGTGTGATTCTTTTTGTCAAGAGTTCTTGTATTGATTTAATTTCCTAGCTACTTCCCTTTCTTTTTTTTCTTATTAATTTATTCTTAGTGATATTAGGATGAATGAACGAAAAGATATTTTCTATGAATTTTAAGTTCAACATTTCTGGCTAAACAATCTCTCTTCATATAAGAATGTCAAACTTATATATAACTCATTCAACATAATTTTATAATATTGAAATCTTAAATTCTAAAAGACAGTTCAATTTTCTAACTCGCACTTTATACATCTATCATTAAATTTACTCTTCTTTCCTTGTCTTGCAGTGCACAACTTCATCTACATAAATTTTGATCTAATATAATCTTAGATAAATATACAATATATAATCCTTTTTATTTGCTCATCAATTTTGGTTTGATCTACTATAATATCCTATAATTATTATACAACATATGTTGTTATTTTCAAACGTTAAACCAAATAAATGGAAATTTCAAACTACATGAAGTTATTTAAATGAAATAAGGTAATTAAGAAAGATTATCATATGCACAGTAAAAAGTAATCTTTCTATGCAATTATCATTGGGTTAGCAAGGCTCGAAGAGTTTGGAATGTCAATGGTTTAGTTTTCAAGGTTGAAACTTGAAAGTATCACAAACATACCTATAAAATAAGATTATGAATGATGTGAGGAGTAGTTACAAATATCTGCAGAATAGTTGAATAGGAAAAATGAAATTTGAACAAAATATTCATAGATATACAAAAAGAAAGCTAAATCTAGAACGAAGATAGTAATCACATAGGAAAAAGATATTTGAAGAAACTTAAAAGACTTTTCAGAAAGAAGACAATATATGCAATCAAATTTTCAGATAGTCCGGAAACAAATTATCCTGCCAATTATTAAAGACCCACCAACACTTTTCAAACAAACTCTATAGTACCTTTTCTCAATTATAACAATTGCAAACCCAACACACCTTTTAATCATCCAACACAACTGAAAGTATCTTCCAAATCATCTTAAATTCAGAAGAGATTTAGAGAAAGTACAATGCGATTATCCACAATACCAGACACACAAATGTATGTATTTATAGTTAAATAGTGAGGGGAAGTTGAATAGAACTGGTATATTGGGAATATGAAGGTGAAAACATAAATTTTTGAGGATCACATTTAACCGGTAACTTAGATTTGCTTTGATTTCAGGTAAATACATTTTTTATACACATTAATGTACATTTATTATAGGGCATAGGCTTACCATTCTTTTGCTTTCACTGTGCTTTTAGACATATGGAGTTTTTGACTCTACAAATTCTTTGTAAACAACAATGATATTACACTCATTGGTGCCAAAAAGAAACAACTGCTAAGTTAAATTAGCAATTAACTTCATTACTGTCTGCTTTCAATTTCTTTAGAAATGATTAAGAAAGAGTAATGTGCAATTGATGTAGCATACAATAAATGAATGAATAGGAAAAAGATAATACTGAAAAAATAATCGGAAAAAGTCATCTGGGTATAGAATTTAATGTTAAATAACGAATGATATAAAGAAGATGTATTTAATTTATTATTTATTTATGCAAATTTTTTGGATATCAAATAAGGGGAAAGAATTCAAAAAAATGAGAAAAAAGATAAATAGAAATGGATGCCAAAGAGAGGTCCCACATCACCTTGTCTATGCCTAGCTTTATAATATATATAGATTTAAAGTTTATGAATTTCTATAATAAGAAGTTAATATACAACAAATATTTATATATATTGTTTGAACTTTTTGATACTGATACATGATCTGAGCAAAATTTACTAGGTTCATGTTAACCCATATATAACATTATAGATTCCCTCAGGTCACCATACATATGCTCGAGTTTCAAACATAATGAAAAGTTCAGAATGAAAAATTCATTGAATATATACATATTATTTATTTAGAACCTAATAAAATAACTTAAAAGGATAAAAATTCAGCAGTAACCATTGGCTTTAGATTTTGGCTCTGTCTCCAATTTAGGAGACAAGGGGTAAGGGTGTAGGGTAAGATGTTGGGGGTAAGGAAGAGACAATCTATGTGGAATACATCACTTAAGGAACTTGTTTTTCCTGCTCTCACATGAAAAAATTGAAATTATTTTTCTCCATACCAAGTGATAGAAACTTACACGCACCCTATGTGTATATACCAAACCAATGTATTTTCCATGATTAAGTAATAAATGTGGTGAAAACGTATACATTGAGTAAATATAGTTAGGTGATAAAAGAGTATGGAGAACATGTAATGTTATCATTTGTTTGATATAAACAGCTAAATATGTATGGAAAACTCCACCAACAATATGATATCACTTCCATTCGTTTGATAGTTCTGTTTTTTTTAGGTAGACTTATTTTTTGTGAGAACTCAAGCAAAGAAGTTGGAGTAAGGTGAGAGACTCAGTATATAATTGATGATTTGCCAATCAACTTCTGTTTCACTTAATTAGTCAAGTCAAGGCATTTGAATGGATAAGTGCTTGAGGGTTGACGACACGTGACATGACTCATTTAGGTTGTCATGAAACTTAATTATTTGTCAAAGCTAATTCGAAAATTTTGACTATCATTAACAAATATAAACCAATATCAATTATTTGTCCTAACTACGTACCTAATTAAAACTCTAATTCCATATTAACTAAAAATAAATAAGAAAAAGGCAAACTCTATTCAAATTATATCAATATCCCTATCAGAGTAATCGTGAGAAACATCCGGAAACAGAAAAGTCAGCCACTATATCTTCTTTTTTGTAACTTGATAAGTCATGCTACCATGTGTTTTGGTGTTTAAGATGACTTGACAAACCTACTTGAGGAACCAGTTACGATGATAGAAAGATCTGGTCTCCTGAAGTGTCATGCAATCAACTCTACAGCTGTAAAGCTGCTGCCACTATAGGAGTACAATAGAGCAGCATATAGCAGCAAAGTTGCTTTATGGGCTGTCATCTTCACTCTTTCTCTACATAATCAAACATCATGCTAAAGCGAAGATTTGATTCTTGCAAAATCCAGAAATTGTTCAGATCTAAAAAGTGCAAGTCTCTACACATCAAGGTGTGTTAAAAAACAAAGCTTCAACAAATCTAAGGACCTGTTCTTCTACAACTGAAGCTGTGTTAAGTCCTAGGAGTATTAAGTTTCTGTTCTTTTGTTCTTAAACTTGTAACCTACTCTTCTCAAAGGAAGCTGTTGTAGGTACTATGAATTCTCAGAAGTTTTGCATAGGTAGTTTACCTTCATTCTATTGAGTGGTACTAGAGTTAGTCAAGGTGTATTAGTGTGTTTGGCTGGAGGTAGTCAAACAACATTGAACTCTCAAAGGCTGCTTGTAGGAAGTGAATCTTCACAAGTGTTTGAGTGGTACACTAGGCTAGAGTTAGTCTAGGTGTATTAGGGGTTTGGCGAGAGGTAGTCAAGAGTTCCTTGCAGTAGGGGTACTGTAAGTGATACGAATCGAATTGGGGAAAGAACCCATTTCAATCCAAAACGCGAAAATTAAGGTAACGAGAAATTGGGATGAGAATAGAAGAAAAGGGATGAGAAATAGAGGATAAAAGCAAGACCCAATTAAGGTGAATTTATGGGCAACCTTGGATATATTAAATCCAACACCTCCCAATCTAATTCAATCCTAAAAGAACCTATACTATTTGAAATCAAGGCAAGAGTAATTCAAATAAATCCACAAATGAACAACTCTTCATGAAATCAATGGAATTAAAGGTTCAAAGACCAACAATGGAATCCACCATTATAATAACTAACCCTAAAGCTACTAAGCTAAACAATCTATCTCCAAAAGAGTTTTCTCAACTCATCATTCAACATAATCTAATTAAATGAAATATCTAAGTCTAGTATTTATACTTCTAGACTAAAGAAGACAAAGTTATTACAAAAATGTCATTAATGAGGCAAGGGTCTTGTTTGGCTAGTTGGATGTTAGCTTGAAACTTGAAAAGACTCTGTCTTGCACATATAGCCATCATCCAATCCTCAAAGCTTTCAATTGTGACCATTTGCATCTATGCCCCCTCTTTTGCCCGTCTAGGCACATTTGCATTTTTATCCCTTTGCACTTCTAGCCAATTTTGACTTCTAGGCCTCCTTTCTAGTAGCCCAAGCTACCTTCTACACATCGTAATCCATCTTGTGTGGCTCATAGAAGCCTCCAAAGGCCTTCCACGCCATCCTTGTCATCCACGCCGCTTGTAGAGTGTGAAGTATCATGCCTTGGCCTTGGGTGGATGTCTTGAAGTGAAGTGTGCCAAGTAGGATCATATCAGTAAGGGTGGAGAGATTATGTGAGTTAATTCCTAGATTGCAAGAATTACAATCTGAAGTTGCTCGGTTTGGTGGAGTTGAAATCCTACGTGGTAGGTCGTGGTTTTTAATCCCTTGAGCAAGGAGTTTTCCACGGTAATATCCTGTGTTATTTACTTACTGCACTGCATCAGGGAACTGGTACATAACCAGGTCCCTCATATATTGTTTGGTGGACGCACAACCTTTGTCAATTTGTATCAGAGCAGGTTCTTTTGTCAATTGGTATCAGAGCATGCTCTTTCTAACAAGTTAACACCTAGAATGGATCGTTCACATGGCTGCCCTACTAAACGAAGAAGAGAAGAGAAAAAATTTGAATGCTGAGGGAAGAAGTGAGTCAAGTGATGATGACGAACTAGAATTCATCAAGAAACTAGTAAGAATTCATCAAAATAGAGACATGGGTAATCAAAATATGATACATTGGAAGAAAAACTATCTTCTTGGTAAAGGTCTTTATGGAAGAAACATACACTTGGCTTCACCCGGAGGTTTTTTTTTTCTTTTCTTCTCCCACATTTGTTGTGGTGAAATCTGCTGAAGATCGACATTCTGATTCCCTAAGGAAGGAAGGGAATATCTTGAAAGAGATGAGGGGATGTCCTTACATTGTCCATTGTTATGGTGAAGATGAGAGTATAGAAAAGGGCAAAAAGGAATAAAATATATTATTGGAGTATACACATGGGGGAACCCTTAGAGATTTGATGTCAAAAATGGGTAACAAGATTTGTCAACAAGATGTTTCTTTCTATGTTGTCTATGGGGATGACATCCGATTTTTAAAAGTCACTATGTTACTTGGCGATCACGTATACTTGCATGTGAAATGGGAGAAACATCTATCTTCATGCATCTATTCAAAGGCGCATATAGAATATAGATCTTAGTATTGAACTCATTCATATATATATATATATATATATATATATATATATACACGAATATGTCCCGGAGAAGAATATGAATATGTCCAAATTTTGATGTCTATTCTTTACGTTCACTGTAAAGGTATCCGCTTAATTTCGGAAGAATAAGATATATAGACTTCACGTTGTTTTTTTGTAAGGGGTGTTTGGCTTATTGTTACAATTTAAGTTATATACGAATTTCAATATGGCGATAGGGTTCGTAGGCTTTACTTCCTAACCCAAACTATTATGTATTTTAAATGCATATAGTATTAAAAAAAAATTAAATACATATAATTCTCTTTAACATTCTTCCTATCAAAGCATTATTGGCGCTCCAAATTGTCCAAGATCCACCCTCCACTAGGTTTTAACCATGTGTTAAGAATACAATCCGTACGATGTTGTTGTGTAAAATTTTATTTGCTAATATGAAAATGTGAGTACTTTGATTAAAAATTCTAAAAAAAACTCTTATAAAAGTGGTTTTTTTTTTGGTTTAATAAAATTTTTTTACTCTTTAATTTTTCTACATACTACAATATTCTCTAAGCAAAAATAAATTATAAAAATCACTACTAACTAAAATTTGTTTGGGGCCTCAGATTTTTGGAGGCCTAAAGCAAAGGCTTCACTAGCCTCCTCTTGAGCCACCCCAATTGTGTCACATGGAGAGAGCGGCAGAAATGGAAACATTTTGCGTACCAAGAGGGAATCATGATTATAAGTTCTATTGGAAATGTTTTTGATCTTGTTAAAGAATGGGAAATCGAGATATGTAGAATTTGGAGGTTGAGTTCATTGACAATGATGTTGATGATCATAGAGAACAAGTCCATGAGGCACAGGCTGAACATACCAAATGACTTAAGTTTGAAGAGTCCATTCTTAGAGGGAAAAAAAAAAAAACTAACATCAGATGGCTGGACAAAGGAGATGCTAACACCAAATATTTTCATGCCATCATCATTGAGAAGAGGAGGAGACTCAACACTCAGAGAATTCAAAACTCTAGGGGGCAATGAATTAGTGGTGATGAAGAGATTTCTGAGGAACCTGTTAAACACTTTAGAATAAAAGTCATTTATTCTAGAAAGAGAATAAGCCTGATCTTCAATATATTGATTGTTTTAACTAGATCATGTTATGTTCTATTCTAGAAGAAGCTGAAATCAAGGAGATTGTCTTTGCACATAGTCCGAATAGTGCTCCTGGCTCGGAGGACTTTGGGGATCTTTTTACCACAACGTTGGGATATAATAAAAGAGGATCTCATAAAAATACGTGTTAAAATGGCTTTAGGTGTCGTGTTACTAATTTGGATGTTGTATTATTTTTCTTAAGAGTTTGCAGCATCATATATGCTAGGTGTACAGTTTGTTACAAAATTCAAGCAATAAAATGAGTTCTATGTGTTCAAGCGCCTACGGACTCTTAAGGTGCGATATTATTCGTTCTGAACTAAGCTCTCACGATTTTTCTTAAAAAAAAATTTATATTGTTAAGAGCATCTTAACAACTAGATTCTCCTTTAGACACAGTCAATTTTGCCTTTCTTTTTCTGGGTTCGGGATCCCCTCCAATAGGAAATGCAGTACTAGATACCTCAACATCCTTCCTAATAAAGCATTAGTGGCGCTCCAAATTGTCCACGTATCCA
Organism: Lycium barbarum; assembly: GCF_019175385.1. NCBI lineage: Eukaryota > Viridiplantae > Streptophyta > Magnoliopsida > Solanales > Solanaceae > Lycium > Lycium barbarum. The sequence continues at coordinate 124,305,264 of NC_083346.1, forward strand.
CCCACCACTAGGTATCTCTATCTTCCTGCATCTATTCAGAGGCATATATAGGACGTTCTTAGTATTGGACTCAAAATATTTTTAAGATTATATATGGGCTCATATTTATTATTTGTTATATATTTAATGAATTTTTATACATAAATTTATGTTCGACATTAATAGTATTAGGCTTAGATGATCCCAAAAATTTAAAGCTGCATCCGCCTCTCATCTATTGACTTGGTGTAAATATCGGAAGGGGTAAGTTTGTACTATGCATGGAACAATTCATGTGTCTAACTATATTGGAACTCCTGTAAAAGCCAAATAGTACGTTCTAATCATCAGTCTTATATGTACAAGAAAGTGAACATTTAGAAAACACATAGGAACAAGTTGATCTAGAAGATCCAATTTTTAGACAATGTTGGAAAGCTCCACTTTTGAATTTATGTTTAATTTTTGTAAATAATATAAAGGCAAGTTGACGCAATGTATAGCAAATACCCTTGTATCTAAAGCTAAACTTTCCCATCAATCAATAATAATTGCTCAGCCTACGGATTCATGCATGCATTTGCTCATTTGATTTCATTTCATCAGCCTATGCCTATGGCCCTATACTGACAAAATCAACTTTGAACTTTTATTTGAAACTAAGATTTCTGTCTACAACGTGGGGGCTATTCAAGTTTTTGTTTTGTTTCTTGTTTTATTTTCTCTCGCTATTTTTTGGCCCATCATAGATAAATTCAGAATTTGAATTTTATAATTTCTTAAAAAAGTAAAATAAAATAAAATAATAATAAAAAAAGTTTATGGGTTGTTACAACAAGAAGTTAATATACAATAAATATTTAGAAATATTTATTGAATTGTTTTATATTTATACATGATTTGAACAAAAATTAATGGATTAATATGAACCCATATATTACACTATAGAATCGCCCAAGGTCACCAGATGCTCGAGTTTCTAACATATAATGAAAAGGTTGAGAAAGAAAAATTCATTCAATATATACCTATTAATTTAGAACCTAATAACATAAAAATATTAGAATCCAGCACCAAAATATTAGAATCCAACACCAATAAGTCTCTGATTCAGAGAGGGAGGAGCATGGGTTTAGGGTAAGGTGTTCGGTGTAGGAAGTAGACTATCTATGTGGAATGTCACATTCAAGGAGCTTGTTTTTTCTACTCTCACCAAGAAAGTCATTTTCTTGACTTTTATTTAAGAATTTATTTTTTCCTTCAACAAATATTTATCAAAATATTTTGACCAATCAAACCTGAGAAAATTAAACATTATTTTTCTTCATACCGAGTGTTAAAAACTTACACGCTTCCGGAGTTTACATACCAAACCAATGTACTTTCCATGGTTAAATAATAATTGGGGTGAAAATGTATACATTAGTTAAACATAGTTATACAGTGTATACAAGAGTTTCGGCGAACGATTCCGTTACACGCATCTTAATAATACTTTTGGTATTTTTTTCTTCTCACAAGGTTACTTGAATTTTTTCCGGTCCCACAAGGTTACTTCATATTTGTGAAAAGATCTCTATCACATATTATAATTTGACAATCTACTTATTTATTTGGCAAACCAATGTATACGAAAACCATAATTTAGTACTCTTTAGAAGAGCCGGTTTATGGCACTTTCGTCGTCCGTTTTTTTATATTAAATTGTAGGCCCCACTCATGTTTAATTCCCCACTCATATATATTAAACAAAACAACTATTATTAAACAAAATAACTAATATAAAAAAAAATGTGGGCCACATAATTTTAAGGTGTATATATATCCGTTCAAATTTGTTTTTCAAAAAAAGTTATGAGCCCCACATGTATTAAACAATAATTAATATTAAAAAAATAGTACAAATTAATAATATTAAAAAAAAAAATTGCCTCCAAATTAAAAAATCAAACAATATTTATGTAATTTTCAAAGTATCTCATTAAGTCAATAATGATAGATTCATTGCCACGTGCGTTTTCGTAGCAAACAATAATATACGGAGCATAAACTACAATGTTATATTAATCGTATTTTGAATATAGTATCCCATGTGTGTATATATATATATATATATATATATTATATGCATAAAAATAATGCAAACTAATAATGTTCAAAAGGGTGGGCTCTATACTAAACAACACCAAGCAATATAAAAAAGGAAAAACTACGTATATATACATGTTAAGGAGAAATATTTACGAAACGTAACGATAGTTTTCCTTATTTACAAAACATAACGATATATTACGAAACATGACATATATATTTTTTAATTTTTTTTTTCTCAAAGGCTTAATAAATTACCTCAAATTTCTGTGTATGAAAGTTGTATGAGAAATGTATGAAATATGTATGTGTGGGCGAAATTTTTAATATAATTTTCATATATAAAATTTTGAGCGAAAACTTTAAGCCTTGAATATTGTATGAAAATTGTTACAATGTTATTGTAGTTATATTAATTTTTCAGAAACCTAATATGAACTTTTATATACAAAAAATGTGAATGAAATTCTAAGTCTTGAGGGAGATATACACATTTCATACTATTGTCATGCATAAAATTTTGAGCGTAATGTTTAAGCCTTGATCAAGATATACACATTTCATACGTTCTTCATACATAAAATTTGAGCGAACTTTTTAAGCCTTGAGCAAGATATACACATTTCATACATAAAAATTTGAGCAATTATTTTAAGTCTTGAATATTGTATCAAAGTTGTATACAATGTTATTGTAGTCGTATTAATTTTACAAAAATCTAACATGAATTTTATATATGGTAATGTGAGCGAAATTTTAAGACATGAGCAAGATACAAATTTCATATTGCTTTTATACACACAATTTTGAGCGAATTTTTTAAGCCTTGAACGAGATATACACATTTCATACCGTTTTTATACACTAAATTTTTAGCAAACTTTTTAAGTCTTGAGCGAGATATACACATTTCATACAACTTTCATACATAAGTTTGTGAGCGAAAAAAAATATTAATTTAAAAAAAAAAAAAAAAATTAAAAAAATTAAAGCATGTTTTGTATAGGATTTGTAATGTTATGTTTTGTAAATATAAAACTATCTTCACGTTTCGTAAATATTTCTCCTTAAGATGTATATATATGTCAAAGACCTATAAAAAATAAAATTAAAAAAAAATTATATAAAGCATGGGTTTAGACCCATGCTTCGTCGTTCGTTGTCCTTAAAAAAAAGGAGTGGGCTCCATACTAAATAACACCGAGTAATAAAAAAAAAGGAAGAAAAAAGTGGAACTCACCATCTCCAAACTCATGGGGAAAAAAAAGTGGACCCTATATTATCAAAATCAAGCAATATAAAAAAAAAGTGAACCCCATATTAAAAAAATATAATGTTAAAAAAAAGTGTTGGCTTTGTATTCATAGCAAACACTAATATAATAAAGTTTTAGATACGGAGCACAAACTACAATGTTATATTAATCGTATTTTGAACATAATATATGTATATATATTATATGCATAAAATAGTACAAACTAATAATGTCCCAAAAAAAAGTGCATCCCATAAAGGTTGGAACTCATACTAAACAACATCAAACAATATAAAAAAAAAAATTGGGACCCACCATCTCCAAACTCACTGTAAAAAAAAGGTGGACGCCATATTAATAAAAGCAAACAATATCAAAAAAAAAAAAAGTGAACACCATATTAAAAAAAAATAATGTGAAAAAAAAGTGCAAACTTTGTATTCGTAGTTAACACTAATATACTAAAGTTTTAGATACGGAGTACAAACTACAATATTATATTAATCGTGTTTTGAACATAGTGTGTGTGTGTATATATATATATATATATGCATAAAATAGTGCAAATCAATAATGTCAAAAAAAAAGCGCACTCCATATTAAAAAATCAAACAATATTCATGTAATTTCCAAAGCATCTCATTAAGTCAATAATGACGGATTCATTGTCACGTGCGTATCAATCCATTAGTGGGAGCAAATAAAATTATTTTTCTTCAAAAAGTTAAGTAGTCAAACCATACAGTTTTTATTTTATTTTTTATATTAGCCTGAGATCTAATCTAGATATTAAACTGTTATATTTGTTATTCCGCTATGTCATTTATTTGTTATGTTCGGTAAAATAAATATACTTAAAATATTTATACTTTAAAATAACATAGAATTTAATTACTTTTTTATTTTTATTCCTACTCTAATAAATGTGAAAAGAGATTAATGTCGTAAAAAAATATATCAAATGGAGATCAAATAATGACTAAGGTAAATTACTCAAATTATAATTCTAATCGACGTTTTCTTAAAAATCATGCAAAAGACAACATGACAAATAAAATGAGATAAAAAATAATAAGTATTTTACACCTTTAAATTAATCGAATTAAAATTGAAAGTATCAACTGATGCTTAAATATTGCTATTGTTTTATCTCAAAGAGAGAAAAATAGTTTCCTTTTAAACAAGTCTTCTCTTTTAAAAAATATTAATAAATTTGCCGATTTTGTATTCATAACAAACATTAATATAATAAATTTTTAGATACGGTGCATAAACTACAATTATATATATATATATATATATATATATATATATTAAAAAACAACTACATACACATAAATGCATTATAATGTAAAGTGTTGGGCCCGTGCGCAGCACGGGCATAGACCGTCTAGTATTATAGAGATGGCAAAAATCTTTGAACGAAGCTTTAGGGCTCCTAATATTCCTATGTACCAAATATTCAATCTACTAATTAATTGGTCCTTTTGACCACGCGATCCACAGTTGCTTATGGTCAATTTGGCATGACACCAGTAGATCAAATAAATTCATTATTAGGCATATATAAATGAGGATTTAATTTTAAATACTTTTTTACACTATTGATGAATTATGGTATATGATAGAGGGTAATTACAATTTTACTAAATTATTAATTAATATATTTATCATATAGATAAACTTGTGATTACTTTATCAGGTGATCTCTAATAGTATAAATATCTTTATTGTCAGCGTATAAGACCTAAATTCAATAGTAAATAATTTTTTTAATCCCTCCGTTGGGAGATTCCCTTTTGCTTCCTTAGTGACTTGAACTCACAACTTTCTGATAGCAGATGGAGGATGCTTACCGTCTGATCTCTTGTCCAATAGTAAATAAATGTTATAGAAACTTGTTGAAGAATGAAAAAAGTCCCTCATCGGTGGTTAATGAGATGGGTGGTCTCCTTATATAGACTTGGGCAATCCTCCCCTCATAAGCTAGTTTTTGGGGTTGAGTTAGGTCCATGATTCATTTCTTTACATGGTATCAGAGCAGAACCCATCTCACCCGATGTGAACCCCCAAATTAAATTGCCCATGCACCAGATGTCCAGTCTTGGGCGACTTGGGCAATCCTCCCCTCTTAAGCTAGCTAAATTAACATGTAGAGGGACTTACCTAGCTCGAGTTAATCCAAGTCAACATATAGCCTCACGTGTGATAGTTGCTATAATATAGCCCCATTAATGTATTTATAATGGGTACAACCTGTCTTTGTTAAATATATTTTCCTCTAGTCTTAGAAGCCTTTATAAAGGAAAAAGGACAGCTACTTTTATCATGCCTAAACATAGATTTTATTACTTTTATAGAGCCAAAAACGAATTAAATGGCTTTAGAAACTGTTGTTTTCCAACAAGACCCTTTTGGTTATAATAACAAAGATCTCTTCAACTTTGGAATATTTGATGATTATGGCTTAGGCATTGAGAAAATAACTATTGAACAAAGTTGCAACATAGGATATTGGGATTCTCAATATTCCTCACCTGAACTTTGCTCCGGCAATGGATTCTTGCCGCAGGAATACACTCCAGTGACCACGACACGCCAATCAAAGAGAATGAAACGCAACACATGCTCTAAGAATAAGGAAGAAATAGAGAATCAAAGGATGACTCACATTGACGTTGAAAGAAATCGTCGCCGGCAAATGAAGGATTACCTCGCCGTACTCCGGTCATTGATGCCACCTTCTTATGCTCAAAGGGTACTGTCTCTTCTCTCTCAATTTATTTCATGCAAGTAACCAGAGACGGATCTAGAATTTGAAGGTGGCGGGTGTCATAATTTTCTTCAATATACATTTTGTTAGAAACGTATAGGGCCGGGTCCATCTCTTTTTAGTTTATTCGGGTCAATTTAATAGATTTTTTTTTATTTACAAATATGAAAATTACATCTCAAAAATCAGTAAACGAACATAATTAACATCTTAAACAAGTAATTACACTCATTAACACCCATTAACAACAGAAGTAAAATCAACATTTTCACCAAGGGACTTGCATCTCTTATATATATTAAAAAAATGAATTTGCACAAGTACAATAACATCTTCAATTAGAGAATTACACCAATCAAATAAGAAAAATAATAGAAAAATTCTTCAATAGGTAAATACTCCCCATAAGTAAATGTAGAATTAGATAAACTACAAAGTTCTCAAAAATAAATCATAAATTTCATGTTTTTTCTAAGCAGTGCTTACGAAATTTCCATCACAATTTAAGTAGTAAAGTGATTTAAATTGAATTTAACAATTATCGAATAGCAAAAAAAATATAATACACTCCCTCCGTCCATTTTTATTTGTCCATTATACTAAAAATATATGTTCACTTTTACTTGTAAGTTATATAGTTTGGAAAACCAAGACATAATTTACCATTTTATACCTATTTTACCCTTATTATTAAGTACTCCAGTTCATTTCTCATTTTATTTATTGCTTATTAAGAGTGTCTCAGGTCAAATATAGACAAGTAAACATGGACCGAGGACGTAATAAACAAAAGAAATTATAAAAACAAAAAAATGAATTTTGATCTCAATCCAAAATTTTCATTGAGAAGCAAATTTTTCGATTTAAATACTCACAAATTTGAGATTAAGAGAAATATTTAATTTAAGGGATTTTGAAGATTCTATTTGTGTGTTCTCGCTAGAGATCACAGATAAAATAATAGAAAAGAGAAAAATCAATATAAATAATAAAAAGATAAATAGAAAATTTGGAGGGAAAAGGCAATTACCGGTACAAAGGAAGTAAAAAGCGCAAAGGAAAACGGGAGTCGGAAAATGTTCAAGATAAATTCAAACTTGTGTCTGTCAGCCGTGTCACCTTTGTCTAATTTACGACCGGGGATGGCAGAATCAAATATTTAACCTAATTTAAGTATATTACAACATAAGCATATAAAACAATTATTAATTGAGGGGGTGCCATGGTGAAGAGTGGATCCGCCCCTGCAAGTAACGACATGCATGTAGTAGAAGATATTATTAACGAGTTTAAATTCATTATGTCAATTACGGTGTTAAAGTATTTATATAATCAGGTCACTTATAAAATAATTATAAATACTGGATCTTTTTACAAGTAAAATTTGCTAACCTCATAAAAATGATAAGTAACTTGATAATGTTAATATATCCTTGCATTGTCACATGTGACTTAAATCCACTTACATAATTAGATCACTTTATAAGTAATTACATGTAAATCTCTTAATAATCATTTATTAGTGATCTTGTAAAAATGATAATTAACCTGTAATTCGAGCATTTCTCTTTTAATTTTTTGATTAACGGATCTTCCGTGTATTATAAAGGTCGAAAGACAGATATTTTATGTAATTGACTCTCAAGATTTTTTATGCATCGACAATGTAAGAAATTTATATATATATATATATTACTTAGTAGATAATTAAAGATTTTTCATAAGAAGTATTATTTGATAATCCGCTAAAATCATAATGGTGAAAATGATAAACTTGCTATTACATGGTGAAATTTACTGATTATATAACATTTTTTTTACACGGCCAGGATATATAACTTAAATCCTTAATTAGTTGTGTATATATATTACTTAGTAGATAATTAAAGATTTTTCACAAGAAGTATTATTTGATAATCCGCTAAAATCATAATGGTGAAAATGATAAACTTGCTATTACATGGTGAAATTTACTGATTATATAACAATTTTTTTACACGGCCAGAATATATAACTTAAATCCTTAATTAATTGTACTTTACATGACTTGTGAATAATTCAAATTTATTAATTTTTTGGATATATAATTTGAACAGGGAGACAAAGCATCAATTGTTGGAGGTGCAATTAACTTTGTGAAAGAACTTGAACAACTCCTCCAATTTTTGGAAGCTCATACTAATAAGCAAGTGAAACACCAACCACCAAATTCATGTCATCCATTATTCTCTAGCTTCTTTACCTTTCCTCAATATTCAACCGGACACCACCACAGCCACGGCCACCCGAAGGCTGCCCCAAACGGGGCAGCAGATGGCGGGTCGGGTGTGGCGGATATTGAGGTGACAATGGCAGAAAGTCATGCAAATATAAAGGTGTTATCAAGAAAACAGCCAAAACAACTATTGAAGATTGTTACTTGGCTTCATGCTATGTTTCTTACTGTGCTTCACCTTAATGTCACCGCAGTGGATCATATGGTACTATACTCTTTCAGTGTCAAGGTTAGTTATATGTTCGTATTTTTTCCTGTACATGCACTATAAGTTCGAATGATCAATTCTGCAATCAATTATTAGAATCAACAAGTCTAAATCGTTCATTTAAAAAAAATTGAAACCCTTCTTATTGGATGATTATGATACTTCCCGAAAATCAAAATTCTTAATCAAAGAAGGAAGTGAAATTCGCTGACAATATATAAAACGCATTTTTCACATGCACTATATATTCTCCCGGTGCAATATGATAACTGATCGAGTTTGAGTGAAACTTTGATAGTGAATAAAAAGGGACTTCTGAATTTTATTTTTCGAGCAATGTATATCCTCATCTCATTTCTTTTGTTTGTTCTGATTTTCTATTTTAGGTCAGCCATTATGTTTCAATCCCATGTACCAAACAAGTTAGGATTGATTATATATTTATATATGGATCTTTGTTGACCATGGTTTTTCATTTGTACTCATTATAGGCAAATATTATACAAAATAAATATAAGAAAAAATCGAAGTTATCGATATTTTCTAATTGCACTAATATGGCTAAAAGACTCCTAAAAGCATAAGACATAAAATAAATGTATTAACATGACTAAAACATATTTCCAAATAATTGGTATCGTCTATGTATATAGATCTTTTTATTCCATTATATCGTATCTTTCGCTAAGTCTGAATCGTCAATGCGTAGAATTTAGACTTCTAATTTGTATTCCTTGAGACAGGTTGAAGATAATTGTGAGCTGAATACTGCTGATGACATAGCAGCTGCTATATATATGCATGAAATGGTGGCCATGATACAGGAGGAGGCCATATATGTCTAATTGAGAAGACTTCTCTCTTCTTGCACACACCCCCACCACCCCACCCCCCAACCCCAAAAAAAAACAAAACAAAAGGAGAGAGAAAGGAAACCACTCGTAGGCCCCCTACACCACCCTTAAACAAAAAAGAAAAAGTCATTCTCAAGATTGTATAATCTCTTGTCATTGCCAAATAATAATTGGCTACTTTGTTTAATTGAAATCATTATTATTTTGTTTGCGTTCCAGCCACGGAATATAACTAGCTTAGTGCTTGGAAATTAGTTCAAGAATTTTAGTTATATTATTATTATTATTTTCTTAACTAACATAGTACCATGGTGAGATGTAAAAATAATTTTATGATTTTACTGTTATAACGAATAAAGTTCAATAACCATGCATCAAATTACAACCTACTATTATTAGTGATTGTTCCTGGAAATTGTCAGTATTGGAGTTTAGATTCCATGAATGATTTAATTTATTCAAATTAATAAATTAAGCTATATCAATTGAAAACGAACTACGTGATACATCTTGATATAGTTTGCTTGTCAAAGATTTGAAGTCAAATAAAATTGAATAATATTAAGAATCTGCAAGCTCTATATAAAGTATTAAAACACGCCATTTCTTTCATTAAATAAAAACAAGATAGCTTTGCAAGACATCACAAATTCAATAAAATAAGAAATTTTAAATTTCAAATTTGTATTAATATGAGAGAGATGGCTTATTTTTATGCAATGTTAATCTCCTGAAGACAGATAATATATGCTTTAGTTGCATCAACAACAATATTCAACTACTCAAAGGCGGATCTTGAATTTGAGGTATATGAGTTCCTACAACAACTTTAAGTGAATATACAATAAATAATTAGGTTCACAGACAAATATTTATAATATTCAGTGTTCTTAGTGCATATATAGAATTTGAGCAAAAGTTACTGAATTTCGGTGAATCCACATGCAACATGCTGGATACGCCCCTCACCTATATACATGTAGTGAATTTACAGAAAAGCTGATATTTAGTTATCCTTTTACCTAGTAGGGAGCATTAGGGACATGTAAATTTGATAACAAATTGGGTCCCTTCTAATTTGTTACCTCATTCATTGTGGCGGTTCATTCTGATTCTGTCCTCAAATCACCTTTCTTATAGGAAAAAGATAAACTTTGGATTCTTAACTTATTTGAGCGCTTTTCTAATAATCTCATCCACAATTTTAGTCTTCCGATTCGTCTATTAGCCCTTGGATTTTGATAATCTTTGTGTTGTGTATCCTCAACTGACTACTAAATTACACCTCCAATCTTTATAAATGCGGCCAACTTACTGAACATGATGCACAGAGTTGTTTCAGGGGAATGGTGGGGGAGGTGAATAAGGAGAAAAATCCTGACAGAAATCGCCCGAATAGATACATTATTTCTTGTTATAGTGAACTTTAGGCAATTGATCATACATGGTCACACTACTTGATCCACCTTTGGTTTTTTCATATACAGTTAGACCTCTTTATAACAATCAACTTCCATAACAATATTTTACTATAACGGCCAAGTTTCCTGTTGTTTATATTACGTGTTCTCTATGACATCATTTCGCTGTAGCAGCCAAAAGATATTCAAACAATGCTGTTATAGAGATGTTTGACTCCAAACAATGTTGTTATAGAGAGGTTTGACTGTAGCGGTGTAGTGAACTCACTGCCCAAAGAAAAAACCATCTTCATGTTCACACAAAAGTTAGGACTAAGAGATGGCAGAAATTTTTCCAGTTTTCTAGGTTGTTTGCTAGAAAATCAATAAGCACTTTATTCTTTATGTGATTGTGGTTGTTCTACTTCAGAACACGTTTGTGAGAGTTGCTAATGTTGCAGAAAACAGTCAATATCTACTGTGTGATCAACATTTATTCCATGCTGGAAACAGTAAACATAGCCTAATAGAACAACTAATTTAGAGCATTGCTTATGCCACATGCATAATATGCTAATTGTTCTTCTGTGGGTATTCAAAAGCATGGCAAGTTCAAGGCTTAACATGTCGCAGCTACAGCTGGCAAAAGATGGTCAGTTGAACATCCTTCGACGAAAAATTATACTGTATGTATAAGTCAAATCTTACCTTTTTATACATATACATATCAAATATTGAACGCCCTTAACAATATTCCTGGCTTCATTATATGGTATGCTTGAAAGGACAACATTTTAACCTTTTTTCCACCCTTAAAGAAAGGTGAAAATCCGGATCGTGCTTCAGTTTCCCAACTCTCAACTGGTTATCTCAAAACATGAATTTGTTATCAGTGAGACAAATTACCATCTTCAACATGCTTTACAGTTTTTCCAAGATTTTCAGGCGCCTTCATCAACACAAATAGTATAGTCAGACCTCTCTATAATGACATCGTTGGGTCCAAAATTTTACACATGATGAAAAACTTACATATCGTTAAGAAGAATTCTTTTTAAGGACACTTAAAAAAATACTGCTTTCATCAACACAAATTGTAGAGTAGTAAAATCAAATTCATAGTAGCTTGCCGCTAAATACATCACAACACTGACAAAAAGAAACTTATACTCCCTCTGTTTCAATTTATGTGAATCCTTTACTATTTGGGAGTCTACGAGCAGTGGCGGAGCCAGTATTTTCGCCTAGGGGGTTCAAAATATAAAAAAGTAAACATACGAAGAAGCCTAAGGGGGTTCAACATCTACTATATATACATAAAAAATAATTTTAACCTTGTAAAAATAGTATTTTTTTCCACCGAGGGGGTTCGGATGAACACCCTTGGCATAGTGTGGCTCCGCCACTGTCTACGAGGTGGTTCTTTGATCACATTTTCCTTACATTTTTTTCCAAATTATTTGAATTATAAATTATCATGACTTATAGTATTTTTAATGTAGTTTCTAAATATATAAATTTTATTTTTACAAACTTGAAAAATCTATGTCAAAATTTAAGGTCAAACTTATAAACTTTGACCCTCGTACTCCGAAAAGGTTCACATAAATTGAAACAGAGGGAGTACTATTTATAATTCTCCTTTTCCGGTGTTGTTCATTTGAGAGTTTCTAATGCATAGCAAATACCATCTTTCAATGAAATTTCCTTTGAAGATTCTGAATCATCTAAATTCAGCTGTTCATAAGTTCTTATTACGTTGACACTAATTGACACCATCTTTTTTGATAGGGTTCCGAATGGAAAAACTCGAACCGGCACTCTTTGCAAAGAACGACCGAAGGAAGAACTCTTCATCGTTTCATATAAGCTCGAGTGGGACCAATTGTGTACTTTTTCCTGACCCAGTCTCGCCAATTAAGACAGTCACCTACGAGATACACCCATCCAGATTACAAAAGTATTAGTCTTTGAGGCTGTGTGTTTGGTTTGAATATGTTAGGTGCCAGTACATTATTTCAGTTAATAAAGAGTCTTGATACATGTCCTAATCTGCCCATCTAAATAAGTGTTAGCATTTCGAGTCAAAATAAGTAAATACAGGTGTCGTGGAACAATTGAATCTTCACCGAAATCCTTAAAGTGGGTCTATTATATGTCTAAAATGCATTAAGTTTTGATGATAGCATGTCCATTTTACATGTTGAGTTTCATTAGATACGATTAAGTATGACTTTAACTTATGGAGTAGAAAACTTTTTTTCCTTCACTAATGACTGGTTTAAAAACTCTAAAATGGGAATCAGATCATGTTCCCCCTTTATGTTAAAACTTCCGAGAAGTGTGGATCCAGTTCCTGTTAATTTAAAGTCAACGATAGAAAATCTTAAAAGGGACTATTTAGCTCAAGTTGAGCAGTCTTCATTGGGTTCTCTTGGTTCGAGTTTCTCATGTTCTCTCCTAAATAGTGTTTTAGGGGCTACTTATTTCACTACAAGAAAAAATATATCTGGCAACAATTTTTTTTTGTTGTCATAGATTGATTATTGTTGTAAAAAGTACTTTTGACAACAATTTTTTTTTTTGTTGCATGAACTTTTCCCAACGGCTGTTATTGCAACAACGTGCAATAACTTTTTTTTTTTTTTGCCAAAAGTACTTTTTGCAACAATAATCAATACTATGACAACAAAATAAAATTCTTTGGCAACAAAAAAAATCATTTTCCAACAATAAAACTAAGTTGTTGCCAAATATAAAAAAAATTGTTGCGATTTCTATACTTTCTTGTAGTGTTTGTTTTTGTCCAAATTCTCATATTGAGACTCTTAATCATATTGTAGATCTCTAATTCTTTTGCTCCTCTTTTCTATGCATGAACCTCGACAAGTCCAATGGACTTCTCTTCCGCATTAGGTGTTGGGCTAGGCCCAACATAATATTTTTATCGAGTTAGCCCGTTCGTAAAAGCTCGAGTCCAATTGCCAACCGCCTAGAGGAATGGCAGCGGAAATGGGCTAAGCCCACTTTGCTAGATTGCTTTTCTTCACTTTATTTCCTCTTTGTATATTTGCTGAATTGTATTAAATGACTAACTTTTTAGCTTGTTTTATTTTTCTTAACCCAGTTGGATCTCCGGACAGAAATGTGTTAACATAGTCTCCAAAACGAATAAATGATGTCTTATCACAATTTTGTTATTTTTAAAAAAAGTCGCAAAACTGTTTATAAACAAAGCAAAAAAAAAATTCTGGAAAATAGTGTTGAACACTAAAAGGATACATTGTTTGAGTTATGTGATTTCAGAAATTGGCTTGAGTTCAAGACGTGCTTTCAGAATTAAAATGGGAAATACTCCCTTTTTTCATGAGAAATAACGACATTTAAATGGGTCATCAAAGTCCAAATACTTTTTCCAAAGTTCAACAGATTTTCAAAAAAATTAGTTAAGGTCCAAAACGATCTTCAAACATCTTAGAAGCGAATTTGTTTTTATATAATAAAGCCGAGCACTTGTCAAATAACTTAGGAAGTTCTCTTTTTGGTTATAAACAAGAAAATCCATTAACGGAATAAGAAGTTGAGTTATATCTATAGTTCAAGGTCTTAATAAACCGTACACATTTTGAAGTGATTCATTCCTTCATAATTAGCTCAATTACAGAAGTAATTCATTAATTGAATTGAAGATATAATTAAAGTGCTAAAAATGATTTTCAAAAGTAAAACATCTCTAAAGCTCATTTTCAAATAAAATATACTTTCTTTCTAAAGTAATTTGTCATGAATATGCCTCTTTCAAAAGCCCTTAAACACATTTTACAAACAGGTTATACAATTTTTTGCCATAAAATGTTAGATCCGTAGATAAACCGCATTGGGCGGATCCTTAACACCGAGGTGCTTAAAACCTTCCTTGGGGATCACCAGAACTCTTACCCGTTCTCTGGATATTTTTAAAGGTTTTCAAAAATTAACCTTTAAATTGGTTTTCTAATTCTCATTCAATAAATAGGGTGGCGACTCTGTTTGTTCACGACAAATAGCCAAAGTTATGAGAACCTTTTATGCGCGAGCGTGAAAGCGGACCGTAACAATTATAATGTTTAAATAGTGGCATGTCCTTTTATTTATGGCTTTTTTAGATAAATATTGGCCTTTTAAGTATCATTACTTGGCCCTTTAAGAATCATTACTTGTCCTAAACCTCTTTTGATCATGTATTCAATGGATGGAGACTCTCATATGATTTATTGAAGTGTCATTATAATTTTAAATAGTGGTATGTCCTTTTTTTTAAAATTTATTTATGGCTCTTTTTAGACAAATATTGGCCTTTTAAGTACCATTACTTGTCCTAAAACTCTTTTGATCATGTGTTTAATGGATGAGAACTCTCATATGATGTATTAAAGTGTTATTATAATGTTTAAATAGTGTTATGTCCCTTTTTTAATTTATTTATGGCTATTTAGACAAATATTGGCCTTTTAAGTACCATTATTTGTCCTAAAACTCTTTTGATCATGTGTTCAATGGATGAGGACTCTTATATTGTGTATTAAAGTATTATTATAATATTTAAAAAGTGGAGTGTCCTTTTATTTATTTTATTTTATTTACTTATGGATTTTTTAAAAAATATTGTCCTTGGTCTATACATAACATGTGGAAATTTTTTTATCATGCGTGAAGTCGATCCTAAATGTTAACTATTAGCTATTGACGATGGTCGGTTTATGGTATACTTATCCACGATCCTTTATATTTGTGCAATTTGAGGTTTGGGGTTTGTGGTTTTATTTTTTTATTTTTTTATCCGTACACTCTTCGTCATCACTATCAGGATCATCCTGTCACCTACCTCATAGAAATCCAATTCCAACATTTTGAGGTCTACTGCCATTCACTCATGTAATCACCACCTATTATAATATATTCTGCAATTGACGGCATAATAAATCTACAGTGGACTATGGCTATGGTCTATGACTGTAATCGACGCCATAATAAATCTATAATAGACTATGGCTATGGGTATGACTGCAATCGTTGCCATACTAAGTCGCTGGGGATTGATTTTTTGATGAAAAGCCCGAACTTTTGCGAGAAACGGGATATGAAAAGTGAATAAATCGGGAGTTTTTGGAGAGAAATATGTTTATTTTTTATTTTTTAAGGTAATTAAAATGTTAGGGGTGGGAGGTCAAAGTGTAGTTTTCAAAACTTTGAGACTAGAATTTAACACAAACTATCTGACATGCTGACGTCATAAATGGTGGTTGTTCCACCAATTTTTTGAAACTTGTGACCTTTTGGCCAACTATCTCCACTAACATAATAAGATATAAAGCACTTTAATATTATAATCTTAAAATTAAGACGCACACATAACTCGAACACCTTCCATAATTTCTATCAAGATCTTTAGTTGTATCATCATCTACAAATCCATGGCCTCCAATTCATCCACCCGAACACAATAGTTATGAGGCCATATCAATTAATGTGAAGGGCCAATTGAACGTTATGCCCAAATACTCCAACGATCCTGTTACTCTCGTGTGGGGCTCGCACTTAACCCCTATACTAATAAAATTATTCTTTTGTGCTTGTTTTTAGTCCTATACTAATGCTTTTTTTTTTTTTTTTAACGTAGTCCTAGAATTTTGTTTAGGAGGAAATTATTCTTTCAATAATTTTTATACTTTCTTATTAGTATTATCATATGTAGGTGAATTGACCAAACTCATATCATCTAATATAATAAAGTTTTTGTTATAGTTTTTCTTTGTTGTCTGATTTATCGTCATTTAAGATTTGTAATTATTTGCTTCTGCATGACGTTGCGTTTTTTTTATCCCAACAGCTTGGTCATCGATTTAGTGTCGGTTCTGACTCGGATTTAGCACATTCCAAGCTCCCCCAGTTGGACTAGGTAAATTTAGTAGTAGTACTTCTAGAATTTTTCAAAAGTCCCCTTGAAATGATTACTTATTCTATTAGTCAATCTTGCTACACTATGGTCAATATTCCTGTGTAACTTCGCACTAAATCAGTAAGTTTCCTTGAAATTTCTTTAAAATTTGGGTCAAACTTCTACAGTCAAATCTAAGTACTAATAGGTACTATCTTTATGAAATGTCAAAGAAGCTCATTGTTTTATGTACGAAGAGGAGAATTAAAAACCCTTTTGTTATTCCTCTTTTGCTTAACGCACCTAACATTTGGTTGTCTCAATAGAGTGAGTATCAATCTTGCTACACTATGGTCTTTTTTAAATCCATTTGTCTCTTTTCTTAACGTGTGCTTGTCTCAATAGAGGGACGCTATTAATTTATCATGGTATTGGAAATTACTTAATTAAACGGTGTTATATTTGTTGAGGGATTAAAATTTCACATACCCCCAGGCTGGCAGCCCGAATTATTTATTATCCTTCCATTATAAAAAGGGGTTATATCATCTCATTTGCACTATTATGTCACACTGACCAATGCTTTTTACTTCTCTTGTCTCAAATTATCTGTCATTTTTTCTTCTTACGCTCCTTTTAAGAACAATGCTTTTTACTTCCCCGTCTCAAATTATGTGTCATTTTTTTGTCTTACACTCCCTTTAAAAAATATTAATGGAATATTTGACAGTCTAAGTTTGAATCTTCTCAATTACATATTTACTTTACTTATGTGTCATCTTCATTAATGATAAAATTCTATTAAGGGTAAAATAAAATAAAAAATAATTATGCCTTAAACTTCTAAATGACAAATAACTTGAGACAATTATTTATAGTAGGCTCGACGGATAATTTGAGACGAAAAGAGTAATTTATTATTTTTCCTTAGTTGTGAATGGGCTTGCAAGTGATAGTCTTTGTGCCATCTCCTAATGTATACTTGATATCTTGAATTAAATCCTCTTTACTCCTTCAAAAACTCTCTTTCTTCCTCTCCATATGGCGGCTTATCCTGCTGTAGTTTCTCTTCTTCAAACTCTTGAGCAACTTCAGCGGACAAACCCACAGCTCATTCAATGTCATACTGCTAAAACGCTTGATTCTCTTCATGCTACCGCTGAATATTTTCAAGATGTTCTTGAAGAAGCTAGCAAGAGAAGATATGACCCTGAAAAGATCAAATATTTGGAGGAAAAAATAAGAGTTGCTGCTAGTGATGCAGAAGATGTGGTTGAGCTGAAGATTGATCAAACAATCAAAGGCTCAAGCTGGAAGTTTGGAATATCAGGTAAACTTTTATATAGGAATTTGCGAGAAGTTGTTAAAAAAATCAATTCAACAAAGAAAGAAGTGATGAAGATTGTTTCTGATTTTAGCACAAGCATTCGTAATGCTGATGATGATCAAATTCTTGAATTATCTGGGGATTCCTTAATTGGCACTTCTTCGAGAAGTTATGCAGTGCTGCCAAATTTGGAAGATGATATCGTGCAGGGACTTGATGATGACTTGGAGAAAATTGTTGAGAAATTGAGAGGACCACTGTCGGATCTCGACATTGTCACAATAACAGGCATGGGTGGCATCGGCAAAACAACACTTGCTAGAAAAGCTTATGATCATTTCCCAATCAGGTATCATTTTGACATTCGTGTTTGGGTTACAATATCTCAAGATTTTCAAAGTAGGAATGTGTTGTTAGAAGCTTTACATTGCATTTCAAAGCAAACAAATATTGTCATCACAAAAGATTATGATAAGGATGAGAATGAGTTAGCCGATCTGGTGCAGAAAAAACTAAAAGGTCCAAGATACCTTGTAGTTGTTGATGATATTTGGAGTACGAACGTTTGGGATAGCATAAGAGGAATATTTCCTGATTGCAACAATAGGAGTCGAATCTTATTGACTACTAGGGAAATAAAGGTAGCAATGTATGCAAATCCTACTAGCCCTCATGAGATGGACTTCTTGAATTTAGATAAGAGTTGGAAGTTGCTTCGTGATAAGGTGTTTGGACGAAAACATGATCATCCTTTTGAGTTGGAAGAAATTGGAAAAAAAATAGCAGAAAAATGCCAAGGACTACCCTTAATAATTTTAGTGATGGCAGGGCATCTCTCGAAAATGGCAAGGACATTAGAAAGTTGGAAGGATATTGCCCAAACCTTAGGTGAAATCGTTACTAATCATCCAGATAAATGCTTAGGAGTTCTCGGTTTGAGTTACCACCACTTGCCTAATCACCTCAAACCTTGCTTTCTTTCTATGGGTGGTTTCCCTGAGGATTTTCAGGTTGAGACTTGGAGATTGTACCAATTATGGATCGCGGAAGGTTTTGTAAGGACGTCCGGAAGTGGAAAAAGCTTGGAGGAAGTGGCAGAAGATTATTTGGAGGATCTTATCAGCGGGAACTTGATAATGGTTAGAAAAAGGAGATTCAATGGTGAGATAAAAGCATGTGCTATGCATGATCTACTGCGTGAATTCTGTTTGACTGAAGTTGAAATGACAAAGTTTATGCATGTTGCAAGAACTGGCCTAGTCCCTACTCTTCCAGCACAAAAGCATAATGTCCGTCGCATCAGTTTCCAAACTAGCAGTTATTCAGTTGATAATTGTTGCAAGAAATTACCCGTAGTTTCCAGATCTATCTACTTATTTTCTGAAAGACGGCCTTCTGTAAAACTTGAAGTTTTCTCGCATTTCAAACTTCTCAGGGTACTGGCCATCTTCCATGAATATGATAGTTTCAATTCATTTCCACTTGTGATTACGAAGTTATTTCATTTGAGATATCTCCATGTTCGATCTTATGGCAATCTTCCTACATCAATCTCAAAGCTTCAGAATTTGCAAACTCTAATTCATGAGGGAAATTATAATGTTACAACTTTACCAAGGGAGATATGGATGATGAAGAACTTGAGGCATATACATCTGAGGGGAGCCTGTTATTTACCCAGTCCTGGAAGAGAGAGTATTCTAAATAAGCATCTTTCGCTAGGGATGCCGAATTTAGAGGAAATTTCTAATATCTGTTTCACCAGTTGTACAAATGAAATCTTTTCTAGCATTCCCAATCTAAAGAGATTGATCGTCCATCATACACCTTTATCAGAGGGTTGGGGCCTTGATATGTCCATGTTGACTAAACTCGAAGCATTGAAGTGTTTCTGCGATCTTCCTTGGACACCAATCTCCATCAAAATGTTTGGTTTGCCAACATCACTTAAGAGGTTGACTTTAACTGGCTGGTTTCGTTTTCATTGGGAAGACATATCAACTCTTGTCATGTTGCCAAATCTTGAAGAGCTCAAACTTAAAGATGAGGCAGCCTGGGGTAAAGTATGGAGATTGAATGACGAAGACAAGTTCCAAAGCCTCAAGTTGTTGTTATTTAGCGGGCTATACATTCAGCTGTGGGAAGCTAGCAGAGATAACTTCCCAAGTCTAAAACGTCTTGTTCTGAAGAATTGCATTAAGCTGAAAGAAATTCCAGCAGATTTTGGGGAAATTTGTACTTTGGAGTCGATTGAGTTACATAACTGTGGCACTGATGCTGAGGATTCTGTAACAAACATTGAACAAGAACAAGCAGACATGGGAAATAATGTCCTTAAGGTCTATAGACATAACAATCACTGTAAGTTTTAGATCTCTCTAAAAAGTTCTTTGATTCTTCACATTATTACTCCATCTTCCTTGAAATTAAGATGATGACTGCTACTTTTTATCTTGCATGCAGGGAATTGATGATTATTTGGACAATCTTCCAAATGCTGAAATTTTTAATGCATACTTTGAAAAGTAAAATCTTTCTTTTATGTTCAGATCGTTTCTTCAATTCATGTTTTAGGAATAAGCATTTTAATACATGTCTCGCCCAATTGTGATTTATTATTTTGTAAACGAGAACTATTAATGTACTGTAATATCTAATTTGTTTTATGTGATAGTTAGAAATGAATAATGTTTCTATTATGCATTGTTTATGGGGTACAATTAAGAGTCGAAGGTTTAACTCTTGTCTGTTCCCCTTTGTTCAAGTACTAGTTTCTGATCGCCTTGCACGTGTATCTAATATTAATCGGTACAATTTTTGCTTATTTAAAGTAGTTGATAAGCATCAGTGCTGAAAATGTCTGATTTTATAAGTAAGTAATTACGTATTTAGATAAAAGTGTTGAAATTGATAATAAACAGATAGCATGTTTGGTAAAAAGATGTTGATAAGCGCTTTTGAGCATACTTACTACGTCAAGATTTCATTGGTTAGTCGGTCGTCTCGGTCGTCGTTTAGGTTTACTAGTTTGTTTAAATATTAAATATAATAGGAAAATTCAATTAAGATATTCAAGGCATTTGTTTGAGATCATTAATTCTATCTAGATATCAATAAACACAAAGTATACATTGTGTTTGGTCTATTCTATGCCTAATATCTTGAGAGGGTCAACATTTGAATCACATTTATGAGTATTAAGTATTTTAAGGATAGCCGGATATACAATAGCTATACTCACCTACTCTTTTGATTAAGAAGCCTTTTAAAAAAAATCAAAGTACCAAGCACAAAGATTTTACGGGTGCATATGGTGATGCAGCATTTCCAATGACTGTACTGTAGTCAATTACTTACATTTAAGCATACCAGACATATACAAGAAGCATCAAGCAAAACAATAGAAGGTAACTTTTGAATTGTTTTGAAAATATTGTTACTGATCAAAGCTGTTTCAGACTTTCAGCTAATGAATTGTGTCGGAATGTTCACACAGACCAAGTCATTTCACTTGCATCAGTTTCTTGAAATCGCTCATCGCTTTGAACATGTGACGAAGTGATGAATACAGAAATGTGTAAAGAGCTAAAAAACTCGTTTGGTGCGAACAATATACACATTTTCCAGATGTCAAGGACATGGATAGCTGAACTAAATCGCACTTACTTTGGCAGCACTCCTTATCATTCAGATTCTCTTTAAGAACACCTAAAAACTTGTGTCTTTCATCAACACAAATTATAGAATGGTAAAATCAAATTCATATAAACTTACTATTTATAATTCTCCTTTTCCGGTGTTGCTCTTTTTTTTTTTGGGCAGGCGGGGGCCCGGGGGGGTGGGTGGGGGTTGGGGTTGTTTGTAGTCTAATACATAGCAAAACACCATCTTTCACTGACATATCCTTGGAAGATTGTGAATCAGCTTAATTCAGCTGTTCATCAGTTCTTATTATACAGACACTATTTGTCAATATGTTTATGATTGGCTTCCGAATGCAAAAACTCGAACCCCTACTAAAATTCAAGAAAGCAAAAGTCTTTAAGCTTCACTTACATTGATTGTCTTGGTTCTTAACCTCTTTCTCTTTATCATTTGTGGATATCGAACAACACTTCCCACTAGTAGAAGAAAAGGACCTTTTCATACAAATAGGCACTTTTTGCAGAGAACGACCGAAGGAAGAACTCTTCATCGCTTCATATAAGCTCGAGTTTCTATTCCCTTGTTTCGCAGCTGTATCTGAATTTTCAAACTTCCCTTCAACTGGTTGATCACCCGAATTCGAACACCCTTCGCCATTTCCAGGATTAAATTGAGTCAGCGAAACAACAAATGAATCCATTGAAACTGACCTCCGATCGGGCTGCATTTTATTGTTTACTTTCACACGGTGCTCAGCTAAATCACTAAATACTCGCAACCCTTTTCCCCTTTCATCAACAGCACGATTCATTTTCTCCAAAATTCCTGCAATTTTTCCTTCTTCATTTGGCTTCTTCACCTCTTTGTCACTTGTCGATATCGAACACTTCCCACTAGTAGAAGAAAAGGACCTCTTCACACAAATCGGCACTTTTTGCAAAGAACGTCCAAACGAAGAACTCTTCATCGCTTCATATAAGCTCGAGTTTCTTCTCTTCGCACCTGTATCAGAACTTTCCGTCTTCCCTTCAACCGGTTGATCACCCGAATTCGAACACCCTTCGCCATTTCCCAAATTCAGTTGAGTCACCGAAACAACAAACGAATCCATTGAAACTGACCCCCAATCGGGCTGCATTTTATCATTTACTTTCACCCGG
Source organism: Lycium barbarum (assembly GCF_019175385.1). Classification (NCBI taxonomy): domain Eukaryota; kingdom Viridiplantae; phylum Streptophyta; class Magnoliopsida; order Solanales; family Solanaceae; genus Lycium; species Lycium barbarum. Next base: position 124,328,148 of record NC_083346.1, read on the forward strand.
TGCTCAGCTAAATCACTGAATACTCGCAACCCTTTTCCCCTTTCATCAACAACACAAATCATTTTCTCCAAAATTCCCACATTTTTTCCTTCTTCATTCGACAAGGCATCGCGATTTCCCCCCTCATCCGATTCTTGATTTTCCAAGCCATCACGAGTACTTCCGTTCTCCACTGGATTATTGACCTCAATTGATATGGAGTCATTTACAATATTGTTCAATCCTAGTGCAGCATTTAAGTCCGAAACAATAGGAGCACGACACAACGGACAATTCGTATGTGAACTCAACCAAGTATCAATACAGGTAACATGAAAAGCATGGCTACATTTAGGCAATAGCCTAAGCTTCTCATCTTCTTCAAATTCAGTTAAACAAACAGAACAATCAATCCCTTCAACCAAATTTTCAACCTTATTATACTTAAACTCAGGTATCAAATCAATAACAGATTTAGGCAGTCCAATTGTATGTATATACCAAATAGGATTATCCACAACTGATCCATTATTCTCATCAACAAAATCTTCACTATTTCTATCCAAATTGTCATTACTTCTTGGTGTATTCATTTTGTACTTCTTAAGAGTAATCATATAACAAATGAACACAAATATTGCTCCAAGAACACAAAGCAAGATTATAAAATAATAAGGCATATGATTGCTTTCACTTCTAACAGGATTAGAAGGTGGTGACAAAACAGGAACCATCACCCCACATTCATCAGGACATTTTTCTGTTAAACAATTCACACAAATAGCCATTTTTTTTGTAGTTATAACTAACATCTTCCTATTATATAAAGCCATCAAGAAACCAAAAACAGAAGAAAAAAACAGAGTAGAGGGAAACTTAGTACCTTAATTTTTCAAGAAAATATTGTAACACCTTTTAGGAACTTTTTTTTTTTTTTTTGGATTAAGCTACATCTAGCTAGTTTAAAGTATGAGAAAATTTTGGGTCTGTGTTTGTTAAGGTTTTTAGTTTATTTTTGCTATTTTGGTGGAGATGAAGAGAAGAATTTGTAAGAGATTATTAGATACGTGGTAGATTTGTGAGAGTCAAGAAATGTTTTTGCCGTACTATGCTGCGTTAAAAAATGATGATGTGGAAGCTTACATCACGTAATTAAAGGTATTGGGAGACTAATTATTTATTGTGGATAATAGGACAAAAACTGATTAGGCTTTTTTGTTTATATCTGTTTAGTTAAAGTAAGAGTTAAAACTGCTACGAGAAATGAATTAAGAGTCTGTTTGGATGGACATTAAAAAAGCAGCTTACAAAAAAAAAATTGAGGTAGTCCGACTTATTTTTTTAAGCTTATAAGCTTCTTTTTTTAAGCTAAGTCAAATGGGTCAAATTATTTTTTTGAACTTATTTTAAGCACAAAATAGATTATAAATTGGCCAACTAAACACTCAAAAATGCTGAAAACAACTTATAAGCTATTTTTAGCAACTTATAATCTAAGCCAAATGAGTTCTAAGTAATACTCCTTATTAAGGTATTGTAACACGTTAGGCAAGTTAGTTAGTAGAACTAAATCAGTGAAATCTTAGGTATTAATGGGGAGGGGCGGATCTACACCACAAGTTTTCGATATTGTAGTTTTAGATCAAATTTTATATCTGTATTAAGAGACTCACTTAATATATCTAGATAATCTCTTCCGAACCCAATTGTTATCCTATCCTTAAACACATAATCCATAATACCTTTCTTTTTGTTTGTTGATTAAGGCAATCCTATGATTTATAAGTTTGTTATTTTGGTTTATTGTTTGTATAGAGAGGAGCTTCTTGCGCCTTCATATGTTTGAAAATAATTTAATTTTTTAAATGTACATTAAATAACATGTTTTTATAACTATACAAACGTCATAAGTCATTAAAATGTTAACATCACAAACTTTGAAAATATTTCTCTTTTTTTTTCTTAACTTTATATTAAGTCAAATTCGGACATATGAATTGAAATGAGTGCATGTAAGAGCCTACGGACCACCAATGGTTGAACTTGAAAGGGATTTATAATGAAGTTCTCCCTAGGCAAACACTGGAATGAGAGGGAAAGGTAGAAGTTATATAAGAGCGAATTCAAGATTCAATTGTTGAAGTGCTTTTTTGATTAAAGTTTCAAAGGTACAAAACAGTGAAATCGGACCAATAACGAATAATACGTTGACAGTTGAGAATCGTGACAGATGGAATCACTCCACAAGCATGACCAACATGACTATTCAATCAAAACTTAGAAAATATGCCATTCACGTTGGTATATTCCTATGTTTACACTTACACTTGGCCTTTGCTCCATCACAAACAATACCTAAAAAGTAGGTCAACTAAGTGCAGAAACTAGTGTTTTAGTGGTGAAATGAGCTTCTACAGACACACCCTCCAACAATTGATAAAATTAAATGTCACTTTGCCCGTGCTAAATTCGAATCCAATACTAACTGCAAAATTAAATTTATAATCATTAGTTTTTTCAGGTTCTTTGTGACATGAAGTCTTGAAGATGTAGTTCGGACATTTCTGAGAACTCCTAAAAACTAAATTATAATATAAAAGTATTTGAAAGTTAAAGAAGAATTTCTTTTTATTTTGGAATAAATTCATGATATAAGAGCTCTTCTCTTTTTTATTTCATTGAATACTTTTGAGAATATAGTGCCTAGTAATTTATATTGAACTTTATCATATGTTGAATTAATTTCACTCATTTTTTTTAATTAAATCAATATTCACTAACCAACTATTACAAACAAATATTTGAGTGTTCAAGAAATGCTGGCACGGTTTTCAACCTCATAATGAATAAAGAAATTATGATTTATTAATGGTGAATAAGTAACATTATAACTAATGGGAAATGAAATTATGCATTACAAAGCAACAGTCTTTTCACGAAGCTAATCATTTGTTTGCAATTTTTTTTTTTTATTTTACTTTATCGCATTGAATATTTCGATATTTATCGTTGAAATTCAACATCAAATAGGCCGGTGCATTTTTTCTGCAAAACATTCCAAGAAGAAGACGATCATTGCTCAAACTAATAAACAACACAAAACTATATTCATTGATTTTATTAGCTATCCTAAAGACACTACTTTTAATAGCAAGGTCATCATATAAGAACTCAACAAATTATTCATAATAATTTTAAATTCTAAAATCTTTAGAGGAGTGTCACAAACAATATTGTAAGTGAAATCTAACTCTTTTGGTCGAGTGAGTCACGTGTGTTCAAGTTAAAGCTAAAGAAGAGATAGTAACTCGACCTTTGGCAGAGGTTTTCAAGCCATATATAGTTTTTGAGCTTAAGATAGAAGAAAAAGATCTATAAGTAGACTTGTAAAATCTATGTGAGTGATATCCATCTCAGAAGACGGAATCATTAAGAAATGAATATGCACAATGTCTAACGTGTCTTAGTAGATATAACATAGTGCAATATGTTTCTTGATTTCATTTTTTTGTTAAGGAAAAAAAGTGTTCTTTCCGTTTCATTTTATTTGAAGGTATTACTATATTTTTCTAAATATTTTGAATTACTAATTATGTGGACTTATAGTAATTTTGAATGATTAAAATAAATTTATAAATTTAAACACTATGCAAAATATATGAATTATTAGTGATTTTATTTCTTGAATAGTTGCACTCCTACGTGAATCATTATATTTTTTAAGATTATTTTTTGTTGACAAAAGCTTATAAATAAAATAAATGCAAGCAACACATATTTATTTATATCGTAGAAAATTAGTGACTAAACATCAGTGCATGCAATGCAAAAGAGTGGGGTGGGGAGATTGAATTAGCTAGGGTCTTAAAAAATATCTCAAAAGTGCTTTTTCTTATTTACCAAATCATGTAATGGCAACTAAAGTAATATTAAACTAAATTAGGGATAACATAAAAGAGGAATGAGACAAAATCATAAAGATGAATACATGTCACTTCTAAAAGAAATTCTAGCAAATTAAAAAAAAAATCCTGTGAAGACTACGAAAAATCCTCGTTCTTGCTCATATATATATATATATATATATATATATATATATATATATATATATATATACACATACGAAAAACACTATCTTTTAATAGTTTGGCCATTATGGGAAGGGTGGCAGTAGGCGGTGTGGCGTGGAGTGTTGACTGTGCACTGGTAGGGCCATTATTCAATCTTTAATGAAATTAAAGCTTTATTTATTGGTTTGTACGCACACATTGAAATCTATTTCTTCTATATTGGTGTGTACACACAGAGAGATTGAAATCTACAGATTTGTTTTTTTTTTTTTTTTTAAATTATTGTGATTGCATGAACCGCTATTTTTGTTTGCCGCTATTTTTGTTTGTTCTTGTACGTAGAAATTAAAGAGTGACATCTCAATTTCAACGACAAGTTATACAGGATATTCATTTATGTTATGCATTTATTACCTTTAAATTTATGCTAGACAAGAACGAATTGTTTCACTATTGTGATTTTATCATAGGGTATTCGTTTCTTTTTCAAGAAACACAATTGTTTTTATGAATATGAGTAATGGAAGACCGGAAGGCAATTCCAATTTGAAGTATTCCTAATTAAAGGCGAATTTCAAGATTTAAACTTTATTGATTCATCCTTTAATGGTTTTAGTATTGAATCTATTGTATCTTCAAAATAATGATCCGTAAATGTATACTTGACATCGAAATTACTAGATTCAGATAAACCCGATATTAGAAGGTTGCATCCGCCTCTACCCTATTTCCTAATAGACTTAACAATACAACAATTATTAATGCACCAGTCCTAAATAAGTTAGTCAGTTATATGAATCCCCTCAGATTATTCTTCTTTATTTAAATTCATCTGATCAAACCAGCATCACACAAAATAAAAATAAAAAATGGACGAGAAGTTCACAACCACAAATATTGCCAACATAATCATTCAAGCCAAGTTTTGTTGTTTATTTTCAAAACTTATAAATGTCTCTTCACATTGGTATTCCTCTATGACTTGGCCTTTGGTCCATCACAAATAACACGCCAAAAGGGTAGGTCAACTATAAGTGAAGGACTAGTGTTTTAAGTGGTGAAATGGGCTTCTGCAACACACATTCTTCAATAATTGTTTTAAAAGTATATATTCTAGTAGAATTTTATTTTAATTTTGACCTTAATTCATTGAATGGTGATCACAGTAGTCGGTGCAGGTAGGGCCAATATTCTATTTATATACTAGTAGTTTATTTTTATTTTTCTTTTGACTGGAAAGTCATCTTAGTCTGTTATAGAAAATTGATGTATGGGTCTCATAGCTTCTCTAGAGTCATCTTCGCCACACAAAAGAATCAAGTATGACGTTGATACAATGACTTTAAAATGTTAATTGGAACTCTATGTCACATTCCTTCTTAGGGAGTTTAGATATTGCTTTCCTTCTTTCTCTTTCTTCTTTTTGTTCGATATTTCAAGAGAAGCTGACATAAAATACGATGATATAGGTAAAAAATAACAAAACTGCAAAAACTACATCTCTAGTTATGAGTTCCCTTAAAATTCTTCTTTTTCATAGTTCTTGTCAAAGCAACATACAAAGTTTGTTAAAATAACAAACCAAACTTATTCCCCTTTAGCAAACTTAAATGACCAAAACTACTCAAAGTATATTTAAGGGACTACTTTGAACCTATTCTTAAATATAAGTGACCATCTTAATCGTTTCTTCTTTCTTTTCCTATAATAACTTTCTTTTGCTTTACAAATTAAATGATTTATTTAGTAGTACTTAAATAATAATTGTGATTAATTTTAAAAAGCATTTAAGGAGAGTAATGAAAACCTTGTTGTCATAATGCCTATTCCAAAAAGTTGTAGGCCAAGTAAAAATTTGGTGTCTTTTCCTCTGAAAGAATGGGGAACTCATTGTATTTAGAGCAAAAAATAAAATTGAAGATGTAGCTAAGAAAAACATTGGAATCAATATGAACTTCACTAAAAGTAGGACACAATTGAAAAAACAAATATATATATATATATATATATATAGAGAGAGAGAGAGGCGATATCTACTAATTGAAATATGTTGTAAACCTGTTAGAAAATTTCCAATATTATGAGCCCGTTTGGATTGGCTTATAAGTTGTTTTCAGTTTTTTTAAGTATTTGGCTGGCCAGCTTAAAGTCATTTTGTGCATAAAATAAGCTCAAAAAGATAATTGGACCCGTTTGGCTTAGCTTATCTAAAGCAGCTTATAAACTGAAAACAGTTTATAAGCCAAAAAAAAATAAGTTAGCCTACCCCAACTTATTTTTTTAGCTTATAAGCTGTTTTCAACTTAGAGCCCGTTTGGATTGGCTTATAAGTTGGCTTATAAGCTGTTTTCAGCTTTTTTGAGTGTTTGGTTGGCCAGCTTAAAGTCATTTTATGCTTAAAATAAGCTCAAAAAAATAATTGAACTCATTTGACTTAGTTTATCTAAAGCAGCTTATAAGCTGAAAACAGCTTATAAGCCAAAAAAAATAAGTTGGACTACCCCAACTTATTTTTTTCAGCTTATAAGCTGCAAACAGCTTTAAGCTGTAAGCCAATCCAAACGGGCTCTTAAACAACTTATAAGCTGCTTATTTTAAGCCCATCCAAACAGGCTCTATTGTTTTAGGAATTGTTACTCATTGTAGCTTCTTTTAAGACTTAATTATTAATATTAACTATCCTTTTATTTAATTATATTTAGTAGCTAATTAACTTTTCTAAATTACAAATGCTAGCTATATCAAAAAATACATACCCAAACACATATATCTTTCTTTTTTCTCAATCACTACCCATTTCAAATTTTTCATTTCTCAAAACCCTAAAAAATCTCTCTCCCCTTCTCTCAACCACCACCACCATAGCAACACCGCCCCCTCTCTCTTCTCCCTCTCCCTCTGTGCTCACCCCTCTCTCTCTCCGCCGCCCCTCTCTCTCTTCTCCGTCTCCCTCTGTGCTCACCCCTCTCTCTCTCTTTTCACTCTGCAGATCTGGCCGTGTGCATTGTTGGTGGCGGCGGTGATGGACTGTTTTTGAGATGGCAGCGGAGAAGATGACGTAGAGGTGGAGAGATTAGGGTTTTGTTGGTGATGGAAAGATTAGGGTTTTTTGGTGGTGGTGGTGTCTCAGATTTGGATTTTTGATGGTGGTGGTGTCTCAGATTAGGATTTTGGTGGTGTTGGAGAGATTAGGGTTTTTTGGTGGTGACAGTGTCTCAGATTTGGCCATGTGTATTTGTTAAAAGCCAAATACAAATACATTAAAAAATCTACATCTCACAAATACACTGTTTTTTAATGTACTTGTCTTTGTATTTTTGAGTGCATTTTTTAGTGTATTTTTATAATAGCCAAACACATTATTTTTTTGAATGTATTTGTCGTGTAGTTGAATTTTTTGGTCTTGTATCTGAATGCATATGTTGAAATCCATTCAAATACACGAAAATTTGAATATATTTGGCTTCATAGTAGTTGGAATGTACACGATGTATTTGAAATACATCAAAAAAACCCACTGAAATACATCAAAAAAACCCACTGAAATACATCAAAAAAAACAATCAGTAAAATACATAAAAAAAAATCACTGAAATACATAAAAAAAAAAAAAAAAAAGACACGGAATACATTATGACAAAAAAAAAATCACTAAAATACATCAAAAAAATATATATTAATATCTAATTTAATAGCTCCACCATTAAAGGCTAAAATCAAGGATTATGTTTTTTTTTTTTTTTACCTTGTTCTCATGTATTTGTTAGCAACAAATACATACGAAAACATACATTATTTTGCCAAAATGTAGCTATAAATGATAATATTTAAAAGAATAGTTACAAATGGTAAGAAGCTACAATAAGGTAGTCATTTGAGTAAGTTTGCCGTATTTATATCCATTCACTTTTGACTTCTTGAAATAAGCTTAAATGAATCTCCTACCCAACTATATTCGATTTGCACGATACTTATTCTTTCTCTGTGTAAAAACTGTCCAACTTACGCCTGAACTTACAATGTGCAGCATGTGCATTTGTAGCTCTCAGTTTCTCCTCTGCAACAACTTTGATTAGTTAAAACTCTCTAAACTTCACATTTTCCAGCTTTTGGGAAAGTTGCCATTGCAACTGTACCCGCTTTAGTCGTTATACCCGTGAGCTCTAAAAGCATCTATCATATGAAATGGCTCCCCATGGCAATATCAACTATTTTTAGCATCTCTTGAACATCAAAAACAGAAGCAAAATCAAGAAAAAAAGTACATTCTTTGTGGCAACTAGCTTATAAAGGACACCCATTAACTTTACATAGAGAATTAGTTCTGAACACACAATTACTGAAGTCTATAAACATACTTACAGGGGAATATATTGATACCTTACTATTGTGCTTAGTGCTTACTACATTCATTGACTTACTTACGTTAGTTTATATACATACGAAAGCAAATATATATATAATTATAGTTCCCCTTGTACCTCATATAATGGCCTGGTGAATGGACCTCAAATGGTTATAGCAATCATCACTGCTGCTGAAGAATACCAAACAAACCCAGCAAACATGTTTTCCACACCTACACTCAATATGGTTGCAACCATCCACCTTCTCTATCGTGAACCCGCAAACAGGACATTTCTTCACATTCTCTTTCCCCTTTGACCATTCGTTTAGAGAGAAATCAGGGTCATCCTTGAACTCCTTGTACTTCTCACACGAGATGTAAGGGTGGTACTCGAGGTGGCAACTCCTACACGTCTCCACATAACACGCACCACAAGCAAAGGCTGTACCAACTTCTCCTGATTCGGCAACATGATAAACTGATGGGCAGTCGGGTGAGGGGCAAAACCGGTAACGACCCCCGCTTGCTGCTACAAACGCCCCCAAAGAAGCCCTGAAAAGTTCCTCCAACTTCTCACTTGACAACAAAGACCTCAAATCAGAAACCAGAATATGGGCCCCACAACCTTTATGCATGCAGCACAGTGGGAAACCTTCCCGGCTTCTGATTGCAGACTCGCACTGCTCCAGCAAGCACGATCGACAGAAGAAGTGATTACAACCTTCTAGTCTATAAGCATCTTCCAGTTCACACAAGCAAATAGGGCAGTCAGCCTCATCATCCATCCTCCGATCACTTGTTTGAGCAATTTCAGAAATTATCTCCTCGACTTTTTGCTTCATCTCTTTAGTACCTTTGATAGAGATGCAATGACGCTTGGTGCTCAGAGAGAATTCTGCATCGGGCACCTTTAGTTTGAGACCACTAAGATCTGGTCCAAACTTTTGAACAACTCTTTTCATCAGGTCAAGAGGCAAAAGTGCTCCACGAAGATGCACTTCGAGTTGCTTGCTTTCATGTAGTGCCAGAAGGGAGTTGACAAACCTCCGCTCAGCCATATCGATTTTGTCTGAGGAACCAAAGATTCTCACAGAAAGGCTATGTTTGTCAAAAAGAATATAGGCTCCTGTCTCCTGCTGAATCATCTTCATGATATTAGTTCCTTCTCTAGAAAATAGAAGTTGAATAACAGTTGGAGAAATTCCCACATGATCTACAATCTTGCCTTTCATCAATTGTTCCAATGGCCTTCTCAATTCTGCCACAATCTTTGTAGCAATGGCAGATATTTTAACCCTATAAGAACCATTCTCATTTCTTTCCAGATTGCACTCCACACCTGCAAAACAATCCCAAAGTCTTCTCAGCAGCCAAGTACCACCTAATCAACTTGCCTCTGAAAATTTTGTTTTGTTGAAGTTTATTAAAAAATTGTTTTCCCAAACCCCTTTCTCATTATATCCTATAGTTTTCTGCATCTCCAGAATGGAACAGGACAGAAAAGGGGAGAGGCTAATCCGTAGCATGCAGGAATACTTTTTCCAATTACCATTTAGAATTTGACCAGACAAGTGAAATTTGTGTTGAAAGGATAATTTCCACGTACAAGGCAAGTAATCATCAGATTAACATCGAATCAGGGAGCCAATAATAAGGGTTTATGATGGGGCTCAGGTACTTTTCTTTTATCAGAAGCCAACTGTTTAACTCGAACAGCATGATTTTAGACAATTTCTGACATTATGGGACAAATAGTTTCAACTTGTAGCATTTATTTAATTTCTCCTTTACTTTCAAATGGAGAATTTGTCCAAGTCCAATTTCATTCTGTTCTAGGAAATAAGGAAACGAGAAAGTGACAGCAGTAATTTGGATCAGTGGAGGTAATGAGGTACACTAACTCTGTCCCCTAGAAAGTGACAGCAGTAATTTGGATCAGTGGAGGTAATGAGGTACACTAACTCTGTCCCCTAAATTAGATAACATTTAAGCCACTGCTCAATAGTTTAGTTCCCACTTTGCCATGCCTTTTTTAAGAAGAAATTCAGCAAAGATGATCATTATACAACAACAACATCCCAGTGAAATCCCACATCGTAGGGTCTGGGGAGGGTAGAGTGTACGCAGACCTGACTCCTACCAAGGTAGGACGGCTGTTTCCGAATTTTCAAAAAATAAAATCAGAAAGAAGAAATACAATTTGGAGCAGTACAAGATACCTTCTCTTCGCTGGAGGCGTGCGAGTAAAGAATCCAGCTGGTTCTTGATAACACGGTAAACTGGTGCGGGACAGGAAACGGAGCTTTGAAAAAGTTGCTGACATCTTATCTTCTGCCAGGGAAGACATCCAGACAAAACTTTGCCATCAACATGCTCCAAAGCCTGAGCTGCTTCAAGATGAAGACTTCCATCAAACATGATAGCCGCTCGCATGTAAGTGTCCTTTGGTTCGGGTTGGAAGACCTGAACACGAATAGACTGGACAAAAGGCGTTTTTTTAGGCATGAAGGGGGACATTTCTCTCCTAAGTGCTTCTTCACAAGCAGCCACGGGAGGATTTTCCACAGCATTTCCTCTCACCAAGAAGAAATCCAGAATTTTCCTTTCTGTTGCTGCACTCAAAACCTCAAATATCTCTGGCTCAGAAAGATCGGTATTAAGTCCTGAAATTACTACGCTGTCAAAGAACTTATTGCTTGGCTTTGAACGGATAAAGAATCCACCTATCACCACACCAGAGAAATCATTTACCATAAAAGCAACATCATTTGGCTCACATTTTACAATACCTACACCGTTACTGCATCTACGAGGCCAATTTACTCTAGCTCTGAGGACAGAGGAGAACTGCTTTTGATCATTAGAAAATACACTCCTTGAAGGAACAACTTTTAGAAAGCCACCACTACATTCTACCTGATTCAACAACGTAGCTTGTTTAGCAGCATCAGGGGAAAGATATGTCACCCTGCCCCATCTATTCTCCTCATGGTCGTGGCCCATACCTGAGGACTTTTGCACTGCACAAATATCACCTGATGTGTTTCTCTCCAAAAACATCAGCAGTTCCTTATCGTCAACTGCTTTTGTATTTGAATGAAATATGTCAACAGCCAAGAATCTCTTCTTAAGCTCCAAATGTTTAACAATTGCACCAGCTCCAAAAAGGGCAACTGAGGCCGATGCAGCCGATCCCCCACTGAATAGGCATTTCTCCAAGCATTCATTCTGCAACAACTTGCCTTCATGCTCGAGTGCATCAGTCACTTGGCCCGAAACACTCTCCATGTCACTGGATGAAGCATATAACAAAACCTCATTCTTATCAACATTAACTTGAATGCCAATCCTTTCATCCATACATTTAGTTCTAATGCGTGAAACAAGGTTATTGACACAACTGTTAGATTTTCCACAGAATCTTTTCAACGACATAGTACCAAAACCTGTCAAAACCTTCTTTTCCAGCTTTTGGGCATCCATCTCCAGAAAATTAAACAACGGGGAAGGACTAAGAGTAGAAAGAGAACTAAACTCAAATGCAGTAACGCAGACCAGATACTCATTAGCTGCAGCAAGGATTTCACCAAAAACTACCCAGGTCGGTCGTCGATCAAAATTTAACAGCGAACAGGATGGATGTAGTTGGATGTACCTCCCACTGAGTGGAACCTTATAACCTAGTTGGTCATATCCAGAATACATAGCAACATTCTCTGCCAGTGAAGAAAGTATTATACTTTTTAAAGATTCATCATACTTGGTATGCATCTGCGGATCCCAACACCAGTAGCTTGCAATAATGATATTAAGTTCAGTCTGGAGGCAAGCTTCGAGCTCTTGCACAGTCTCCTGACATCTTCTCATGGATTTGGCATTGATGCTATTATCCCAACACCAAGCATTCTTCCTTCCCTTAGGCACAGCCTCCCATTCCCTGTAAACAGAAAGTAAAGTGAAGAGATCACCATTTGGATGGCAAAATTGCACCTTCAAGCAATCAGATTTTAGCTTGTCTCCTTCAGAACCAACCCGACAAAAAATGCAGCTGGAATTAGCCATAACAGCAGCAAGAACAACACCTTCTCTACCCAAACGTTGATCAAAACAACTGAGGATCAATTTGCCTAACCGAGGTTCAATACCCAACTTGATGATTTTGTGTCCGTCTGTAGTTAATTCATAAGCATCATCTTTCTGCCTTACAGCTCCTAACTGAACAAGATTTCTGGTGGCCATCTCAATAGCTTTAGGGCTAGGTGCGTCAACAAAATCAAAATCTTGCACATTCTTGATGCCCAGAGCAAGAATCCTCAGCACTGCAACACCAAGATGAACCTTGCGAATTTCAGGTTCCTGATGACGAGCCATACCTTCAAAATCACTTTCTGAGTACAGTCTATAACATGTTCCTGGCTCAGTTCTCCCAGCACGGCCAGCCCGTTGCTTAGCTGAGCTCTGACTGACATTGCGTATCTTGAGAATACTCATGCAAGTGCCAGGTTCAAACCTGCTTTCTTTGACCATACCAGAATCAACAACATATTTAACCCCTGGAATTGTCAATGATGTCTCAGCAACATTTGTAGTGAATATTACCTTTCTCTTGCTCGGATAGCTGAGAAAAACTCTATGCTGTTCTTCATAGGATAGTTTGCCATGTAAAGGTAAAACAACAGCTGACGGTGCTTGAAACTTCTCACAAGCCCACTCAACTTCAATCTGAGAAGTCAAGAAAGCTAGAATTGTTCCCTCTCCCTCTGTTTCATGGATTTCAATCACCATCTTGACAACATCATAGACATAGGAGGAGATAGGGCCAACACCAAAACATCCAGTGGATTCACAGGGAACATACTTAATATCAACAGGAAAAGTTCTACCAGCCACATGGAACGTTCCGCAGCCAAAGAAGTAATCCGCAAGCTGGTCAGCATCAGCTGTGGCAGACATAATAACAAGCCTCAGATCAAGCCTCCGAAGGAGCAGATTCTTTATCAATGCTAAAAGTAGATCAGTGTTTAGGCTTCTTTCATGTGCCTCATCAATAATGATACATGAAATCTTGGACAAAGTCTTATCGACCATATAGTGCTGCAGAAGGCAATTATCCGTCATAAATACTACCTTAGAATCAAACTTCTGACTAGACGAATATGACGGATAGCAGATGGTTGAGCTATTTTCATAACACCCTTCACTTTCCTGTTCAACCCTTTGTGCCAAAGAATTGGCAGCAAGTTTCCGGGGCTGAGTGCAAACTATAGACCCATTACCAGTTACCCCACAATCAGCAAGGAATTGAACCAATTGAGTACTTTTTCCTGACCCAGTCTCGCCAATTAAGACAGTCACCTAAAATATACAACCATCCAGGTTATAAAAGCAAACATATAAGAAAAACAAAGAATCAAGCTCAAACAACTTAACACGGATGACTGGCAATAACTAATAGCATTACACAAGTACACTAGGAGCAATTGAAAGGTCTCCGGAAATGGAGAATTCAACAATCTCAAATATCCCTTTTTGCGAAGTCCAATATGAAGTAAGTATTCCTGCTCCTGCTATTCAGCACGGTAACCACGAGAAGGATTTAAGTTATATGCATATTCACCAGGGCAATAATGGATCTAAGTGACATATACCGACGTTGTAGAAATCTCTATACACCACCAGTGATTTTAAACTACAAGTAAGTTATCATTTTTTAAGAGGTTACCAATTAATGCTTATGAGGAAATTTACATGTAATCACCAACAAGTGACCTGATTGTCTAAATCATTTTTACGCAAAGTGTAGAAACTTAACTCTAAACGAGATTAAGAAGATGATAGATTAGGCACCTATTGATAATATATTTACCAAAGTATTTGCTGCCGAAAAGCGAAAATCGGCAAGCCATCATCAAGCCTACTCACTCCCTCATCATCAAGCAATGAATTTTATTCCAATCAAAATCAATGCCAATCTTAATCACACTTAAAACCCTCCTCGTCCTCAAAACCCTCCCTTTCCTCCGAATGTTGAATAATACATTCAATTCCTCTTTTAAACTCCTCTATCCTCTTCGTCATCAAATTCCTTTCCTTTTCAAGACCCTCCATTTTCTTCAAAATCTCATTACACACCCTCAAATTATTTCTATTCTTGAGTAATTTCGCCAATTCAGTAATTTTATCACTCACCAATTCCACTTTCTGCTCCAACAATTCACCTTCTACTAACAACCCCTTTCCAAAAATACCATTTTTACCCTACCCTTCAGTTCATCCTCATCAGAAGGATTTAAGATATATCCATTGAAAGTGTAAAGATCATGCTATACAATCAGTCAAGTTTAAACTACAAGTTAGTTACCATTTTACGAGGTTACATCTTAATGCTTATAAAGACATTTACATGTAATAAGTGACCAGATTGTGTAAATAATTTCAACAGTCAGCGCACATAACTTAAACCCTGACGATAATAAGAAAACATGAATAGATTAGGCACCTGTTCATAATGTATTTGTCTAAGTATCTGCTCCCGGAAAGCAAAAATCGGCAAGCAATCATCAAGCCTATGATACTCCCTCATCATCAAACAATGAATTTTATTCCAATCGAACTCTCTCCCAATCTTTATCACACTTAAACTCTCATTATCCTCCTCAAAACCCTTTTCCTCCAATTCTTGAATAATACATTCAATTCCTCTTTTAAACTCATCAAATCCCTTTCTCTCTCAAGACCCTCCCTTTTCTTTAAAATTTCATTACACTCCCTGAAATTATTCCTATTCTTGAGTAATTTGGACAATTCAGTAATCTCATCACTCACCAATTCCAATTTCTTCTTCCACTTTTTAAACAAGTCACCCGTTACTAACAACCCCTTTCAATTCCTTGCAAAAATACCATTTTACCCTACCCTTCAGTTCTTCCTCATCAGATGGTACCTCAAAATTGGTAACTTTTACAATAGTTGAGGGCATTTTAGTAAACTTACAAGTTACAATACAGTATGATGCAGTCAAACAAAACAATAAAATTGTTATTAAAATATAGTCTATCCAAATATTGTATCTACAATACAATATAAATACAGTACATTATGAAACGATGTGTGACAATGACTCAACCAAAGTGTAAACTCTAATCATACTATTCTAAAAGTGGGAACATCCAAAGTGCAAAGTCGAATTACCAAAATGTCCATCAAATATTGACCGACCATTTTACCCTTTAGTTAACTCTTATTTCTACCATATTTTTGTACCTAAAAGTAAATCTACCTTCCAATAAGATGAGGTTATAAATGAATGAGGTAAATAATAAACATTGACGTGGTGTTTCAGCCTAGCATTTAATGCAATCAATGTATTCAACGTCATGGAAGTGCTTCAACCTTCCAATATATGTTGCAAAAATATGGAGAATTTGAGTAGTCACTTTGAATAATTTAGTATAGACAAAATTCATTTGATCAAGTTAACACAAAATTATATTCTTCTATTAAATGCTATTATTATTTGTATATACATAATATAGAATGATAAATTCATTATATTTAGGTCACATATGAATTATTATATGTTTGCAGCTAATAACAAAATGTAATTCATTATACATTTTACCTATCTAACAAAATTTAGTTGTTCAATTTTGCACTCAATGTAAAAATATAAATATACATTCAACAAAAACAATAAAAAGGAAGTAAAAAATAGTAAAAATTGGAAGAAGATAAATGTGGAAGACATTATCACCATTAATGTGAAATGAATTATTATATGTTTGCAGCTAATAACATAATGTAATTCATTATACATTTTACCTATCTAACAAAATTTAGTTGTTCAATTTTGCACTCAATGTAAAAATATAAATATACATTCAACAAAAACAATAAAAAGGAAGTAAAAAATAGTAAAAATTGGAAGAAGATAAATGTGGAAACATTATCACCATAAATGTGAAACGGTTTTGGGACTATTTGTTTGCTTTATTAAATAAAGATTTGGTGATTGGATTATAAGAAACTCAATTGTCTCAATGTATTTAGTGCTCCAACTTTTCCTATTCCTTTCATGCTTACTTCTTAAATTACATTATTATAGGAGGACTGATGGCAGATTCAAGTCGGAACACCGTGGTCGTGCTTTAGTGCAGAAGATGCTTTTTCTACTTTCAGTTAAGCTTCTACTCTAACTTAGATAGTTGAGTGGTGCATCTTTTTTTGGTTTTTTATTGTTATAGTTGATTGGTGATTTTTATTGTTGTCATTCTTACTAATTACCGTGTAAGCTTCAAACTGATGAAGACAATGAAGTAATTTTATGATGACAAGGGAAGATCTTTCTATGATTTTCTTCCTTGTTTTCTCCCTTTTACAATTGTCGTATTATATTCCGTATGATTACATTTACACTATTTAAGTAAAGTTCTGTTAAATTCACATATATGAACAAAATCAAAGAGAAGGCACTTATATATGCGTGCAATTTTGATTTATATACATCAATTTAAATCTAACGATTACAATCACTATGAAGTATCTATTACAATATCTCAATTAACTACTATTACTTTGCCGGCGTGCTTCATAAAATTGATGATGATCTACAAGCAATCCTAAAGAGGACATATTTAACCGAATTTTGGTACGATAATTCTACAAAATACTACTTCCATTACTTCTTGATATGTATGCGGTTGTAAAAATGAGGAGGCCACAACTTCTTAAGCACAAACACAACTTTACGATTTGAAGCATTTGAAATCATAGCTGATGTTGCTTATATTCACATATAAACTATGTCTTGTTGTAATATATAAAAAACAACGAAAATAACAAGCTGAATATTCGATATATTAGACGAATTACATAAGAAAAAGTCATACCACTTCAGTTAAATGCATACAATTACAAACTTCAAATTGTGACTGAAGTGGAAAATAATACTCCCTCCAGATCAAGAAAAGAGTCCACTTAGCCATTTGCACACCCCTTAAGAAAATACTAACTCCTAGATAAAAATAGGTAATTTGACTAAACTACCCTAATGAAATAGACATTGCGATTTGATCATACAACACTTAATAGGGGCAAATATGAAAAATCAATGTTAATTCTTTCTTGATTTACTAAGTAGACTCTTTTTTTGATCAAAAAAAAAAAGGCTAAGTGGACTTTTTTTTTTATCCGGACGGAGTAGTGCTAAGGAAAAGTTTCTTTCTTCCCTAAAAATGGAGGATGTCCTTTTAACTTCATTCCATCTCAATTTCCGATAAGATTGTGCTTTGTAATAACAATAATTATTGATTCCATAGACTCACTTTTTCAGTAGCTTGGCTTGCATTTTTCTTTCAAATTTTGTGCTACTCGTCATAAGATATAAATACTTATTAGCATGGAATACACATGCAACGCACGTGTCCTAGACTAGTGAGATTAAACGCATGAATAGATTAGGCACCTGTTGATAATGTATTTGCCTAAGTATCTACTGCCGGTAAGCAAATATCGGCAACCCATCGTCAAGCCTACGACATTCCCTCATTATCAAACAATGAACTCTCTCCCAATCTTAAATCACCCTTAAATCTTCATCGTAACCGTCCTTTTTGATTAAGCACCGGGTGTCCGAGGCTCTTTGAGCCCCGACTAATCCCGGGGGTGCACACGCCCTCGGCAAGGAGTTTCCCGCAAGTGCACCACGGGTAATTCAGGGTTTAACCCAGTCCGATGGCCCTCAGAAATTGTTTGCACCCAGTGGGTTTCAAACTTGAGACCTTGAAAGGGAGCACCCCAAGGCTCAAGCCAATTACCACCAGGCCAACCCCTGGGGGTTATCGTAACCGTCCTTCTCCTACAATTCTTTAATAATACATTTAATTCCTCTTTAAACTCATCTATCCTCTTCTTTATCAATTCCCTTTCTTTTTCAAGTCCCTCCCTTTTCTTCAAAATATCATTACACACTCTCAAATTATTCTTACCCTTCAATAACTTCGATAATTCACTAATTTCATAACTAACCAACTCCAATTTCTTCTCCCATTTCTCTAACAACTCACATTTCACCAACAACCCCTTCAATTCCTCTAAAAATACAATCTTTACCCTAGACTTCAACTAATCCCCAACGGATGGAACCCCAACGTTGGTAACATTTACAACAATTTAGGGCATTTTAGTAAACTTACAAGTTAAAATACAGTACGATACATTCAAACCAAACAACAAATTTGTTATTAAATATAGTCTATCCAAACATTGTATCTACAAAAAGTAGTACAATACAATACAGTACATCATGAAATGATGGGTAACAATGATCCAAACAGAGTGTAAATTCTAATGAGATTAAAAACATGAATAGATTAGGCACCCGTTGATAATGTATTTGCCTTAGTATCTGCTCCCGATAAGCGAAAATCGGCAACCCATAGTCAAGCCTACGACACTCCCTCATCATTAAACAATGAATTCTCTCCAAATCTTAATCGCTCTTAAACCCTCATCATAACCGTCATTCTCCTCCAATTCTTTAATAATACATTCAATTCTTCTTTTAAACTCATCAACCCTCATCTTTATCAAATCCCTTTCTTTTTCAAGTCCCTTCCTTTTCTTCAAAATATCATTACACACCCTCAAATTATTCCTACCCTTAAGTAACTTCGACAATTCACTAATTTCATCACTCACCAACTCCAATTTCTTCTCCCACTTTCCTAACAACTCACCCTTCACCAACAACCCCTTCAATTCCTCTAAAAATACAATCTTTAGCCTAAACTTCAACTCAACCTCATCAGATGGAAGCTCAAAGTTGGTAACGTTTACCACAGTTTAGGGCATTTTAGTAAGCTTACAAGTTACAATACAGTACAATACAGTCAAACCAAACAATAAAATTGTTACAATACAGTACACTAATGAGTAAACACTAATGAGATTAAAAGCATGAATAGATTAGGCACCTGGTGATAATGTATTTGCCTAAGTATCTGCTCCCGATAAGCGAAAATCGGCAACCCATCGTCAAGCCTACGACACTCCCTCGTCATCAAACAATAAACTCTCTCCCAATCAAACTCTCTCCCAATCTTAATCACTCTTAAATCTTCCTTGTAACCGTCCTTCTCCTCCAATTCTTTAATAATACATTCAATTCCTCTTTTAAACTCATCAACCCTCTTCTTTATCAAATCCCTTTCTTTTTCAAGTCCCTCCCTTTTCTTCAAAACCTCACTACACACCCTCAAATTATTCCTCCCCTTTAACACTTTCGACAATTCACTAATTTCGACGTTCACCAACTCCAATTTCTTCTCCCATTTTTCCAAAACA
This sequence comes from Lycium barbarum, assembly GCF_019175385.1. Taxonomy (NCBI): domain Eukaryota; kingdom Viridiplantae; phylum Streptophyta; class Magnoliopsida; order Solanales; family Solanaceae; genus Lycium; species Lycium barbarum. The sequence continues at coordinate 124,347,888 of NC_083346.1, forward strand.
TCACCTTTTCCCAACAAACCCTTCAATTTCTCTAAAAATACATTCTTTACCCTAAACTTTAACTCAACTTCATCAGATGGAACCTCAACATTCCTTTTAACCCATGGAACAAACGAACAATCACCCGAAACCTTCATTCTCCATAATTCAACAATAACTTCAAGTGTTTCACTCCATTGATCATAATATAAAGTACCCAAAATAAACCCTTTAGTAAAAACAAACCAATTCCGAGGGCAAAACGGTAATTTCTCGATTAAACAACTTAATTCGTAACGGTTTATTCTTCGATTACTTGAATTAAGTGAATTATGAAGCTGTATTACGAAATTTGGGGGTTTTTTGTGTAAATTTGTTGGCGGCTCGAATTTCGAGGAGTTATAAACTGGACGGTAAGTTTGCCGGTGAGAATATATCACCGGCGCCGGAAAACGGCGGTTGTAGGAGGAAGAATCAGGTGTATGCATGTGTACTGTAAGAAGGTTATACTGTAAAACCCTAGAGAGAAGAAGAAAAAAATTACATAGAGAAGTTTGTGATTAGCGAAAAGAAGTTTACTACTTCTCCGTTCCAATTTACATGACAGAGTGTTTCCTTTTCAGTTAAGTTTAAAAAAGAATAACACGTTTTTCACATTTAGTAGGTGTTTGGCTACAAAATTCAATATTTTTTATTTTATTTGAAATTTTTTGAAGTTGGAGTTGAAGATGGAATTGTATTTGGTTATAATTTTTGTAAAAGAATATTTGGTTATTTGAATGTATTAAAAGTGAAAATAAGGTTTTAGGTGTTTTTAAAATTTTCATGGTTAAACGTTGATTTTCAAATAAAGCAAAATAATTTTTCGAGAAAAAATGAAAATTCCTACAGCCAAATGGGTCCTAATTGTCTTACTTTCTTATTTTGTCTGTCCTAAGAAAAAAGTGTTTCTATTTATCAAGTTGATCATTCAGACATGCTACATGGCAAGTTTATAACCACAATATTCAAAAGACATTTTAGTATATTATACATATTTTAATTTAAAAGCACAAAATTTAAAAGTCTCTTTTTATTTTTTAAATTATTTGTCTAATCAAACTAAGACACATAAATTGAAATTGAGGGAGTAGATTCTATTTGTCCATTTAGCAATCAAGATTTTTTTTTTTTCTTATAATAATAATACTACTTCTATCATTAAATAACTACATAAAGATAAGAGTCCAATTTAGATATCCAAAGTAGATTTAACAAGGTTTGTTCAAGGGCCTGTTTGGAGGACAAGTGAGAATTTGAATTGAGTGTCATCATATAATTTTGCCTGTTCAGGTGACAGTGACTTGGTTACTTGGTAATTACACGCTCTCCCAATCATGTGGTAACTTTTTAATTTCTTCCCTTTTTATTTTTATTAAAGAGTTTTTACTGTAGAACAAAACCCTAGAGAGAAGAAAGGGGTTTAACTGTTATTAACAATGATGAAAAGTTGTGACAGTGTACAGTCGGTGAAAGAAGCTTCTAGGTGTAATATAGTTTAGGAGCAGTTTGGAAGCAAATTTTTTTTTTTTTTTCTCTTTTTTCAAAAATAGTTATATCAATTTATGTGGCACACTTTCTTTTCAGTCTGTACCAAAAGAATATCTTCTTTCTATATTTACTAACAATTTAACTTTATGAGATGATTTACAACTACAAATATCTAAAGCTTGCTTTGGACCACAAATTTCAAATATTTTCATTTTTTCTTAACCTTCATGCCAAGTCAAATGATGCCTCATAAATTGGACGGAGGGAGTAGTTTTGTCGAGTTCATGGTAAAAATATAGTGGTGGATGTAGCATGATAGGTGGAGGTTCAATTTGAACCCCAAACGTTCAATGGGGAGCATACATTTATATGTAAAAGCTTATTAAAATTGCAATAAATAATAGACATGAACCCTTAACTTTTAGAATGGGACAACTATGTATATATACATCTTAAAGAAAAATATTTACGAAACGTGAAGATAGTTTTATATTTACAAAATATAACATTACAAACTATATACAAAACATGCTTTAAAAAAAAATTAAAAATTATTTTTTATATATTTTTTTCGCTCAAAATTTTATATATGAAAGTTGTATGAAATGTATATCTCTCTCTCAAGGCTTAAAAAGTTCGCTCAAAATTTAGTGTATGAAAACGGTATGAAAAATGTATGAAATTGTGTGTATGAAAACAATATTAAATTTATATCTCGCTCAAGTCTTAAAATTTCGCTCACATTTTTGTGTATAAAGTTCATGTTAGATTTCTGTAAAAATTAATACAACTACAACAATATTGTATACAACTTTGATACAACATTCAAAACTTAAAATAATCGCTCAAATTTTTGTGTATGAAATATGTATATCTTATTCAAAGCTTAAAAAGTTCGCTCAAATTTTATATATGAAGTGTGTATATCTCAATTAAGGCTTAAACATTACACTCAAAATTTTATGCATGAGAATGGTATGAAATATGTATATCTCGCTCGAGACTTAGAATTTCATTCACATTTTTCGTATATAATGTTCATATTAGGTTTCTGGAAAATTAATACAACTACAACAACATTGTAACAACTTTCATACAATATTCAAGGCTTAAAGTTTTCGCTCACAATTTTGTGTATGAAAATTATATTAAAAATTTTGCTCATACATACACATTTCATACATTTTTCATACAGCTTTCATACACAAAAATTTGAGGTAATTTTTTAAGCATTTGACAAAAAAAAAATTAAAAAAAATTATTTTAAATATATATATATATATATATATATAAATTATTTTTTAATTAAATAAACTTTTTAAATATTTTTTAAAAATATATATATATTTTTTGGAAAAAAAATAAAAAAACGAAAAATATATAAAAATCCATCATGTTTCGTAATATATCGTTATGTTTTGTAAATAAAGAAAATTATCGTCACGTTTCGTAAATATTTCTCCTTAACATGTGTGTGTGTGTGTGTATATATATATATATATATATATATATGTAGTTTTCCCTTTTAGAATACAACAGGTTCTAACTAAGAATCTTAAAAGGTTAAGCCTATAGGGGTCGTTTGGCAGCTGGTTAGGATTATGCGTGTATTAATAGTGTAGGTATTAGCATTGCAGGTATTAGTTATGCATGTATTAGTAATGCAGGTATTAGTTATGCAGGTATGCAGGGTTTAGTTTTATATTAAAAGTTAATAAATAGTCCCTCTGTTTCAATTTATGTGAACCCTTTATTATTTGGGGAGTCTACGAGGTGAGTTTTTGACTACGTTTTCCTTACATTTTTTCTAAATTATTGTAATAATAAATTACCATAACTTATGGTACTTTTAATGTAGTTTTTAAATATATAGATTTTATTTTTACAAAGTTGAAAAATCTATGTCAAAATTTAAGGTCGAAGTTATAAAGTTTGACCCTCGTATTCCGAAAAAGTTCACATAAATTGAAACAGAAGGAATATTATATACTTTTAAAATTAAAATATTTTTTTACGAATTATTAAAATATTACAGTAAAATATATTTTAAAAAATTGCTTAGAAAAGGAAAGTATTCAAGTGGAAAGTGATGAGGGTAATATTGTCATTTCAACTTTTTATTCATGTATTAGTTATTTCATCTTCTACCCCGCCTAAAATAATACATAGATTCCCTCATAACTTATATATGTATTAGTTATGTGGGTTCCTAAATTGCAAACCAAGCATCGTACTAATTTTATACATGAATAACTTACTTCCTAACTAGCTACCAAACATCGTATAAGCATGCAAAAATTAATACATGAATAAGGTGTCTCTTTACTAGCTACCAAATGTGGTGTAAGTTAATGCAAAAATTAATACATGAATATATAACTTGCTTCTTATCCAACTACCAAACCACCCCATAGAGTTTAAATCTTGAATTCGCCTTTGGTAAAAAACACACCCGAATTATGTTTTTTCATGAGTCTTCTATCTGAACTATCAGGTGTGCGAGTCAACTATCATCAACTATTTATCAAAACATACCCCAAATATTAATTTTTCTCTTTTCCTACCTGAATAGTTGAGGTACAAAAAGGGAATAGTTGAAGTGTGCTTTGACAAATAGTTGGTGATAATTCAAGTAGGAAATTAGTTCATGTGTGTTTTTTACCATTATCTATTTCTTTCCCCTTAAAAAACTTCAATTTTCGTTCGACTGAAATGCATGGTCAATCATAACTTTAACTTATACTTGCTGGGTCCTCCCCTCACATTTTGCTTCATTTCACTGACCTCCCCTCACGTTTACAATATTACGGCTACCTCCCTTATTTTAACTTTTTATGCAACAACTCTTTTATTCTATTTATTATTAATGAAAAACTAACATATGTGGACTGATTTGTCCTCCCTAAGATCATGTTTTTTGATTAATTATTATTTTATCAATTCTCCTTTAAAAGGTTATTTCCTAGGAATTGTTATCATGGGATGTTCACCTATACGTTCCCAATGTTTGAGCTTTTTGTTTCTTCATGTTTTAACTTTTTAGAGAAAGTATCTTGACAACCACTCTGTGATTGATTAAAAAATATAGAAAAATTCTTAAACTAAATTTTATATATTAAAAATATACTTGATAAATTTTTGATAAAAAGACCTCTTTAAATGATGAGGCAGTATAGAGGTCTTTACCTCTTAAACCCAATTCGTCAAATCCAATCCATTATAGTACTACTTAATTCCTAGAAGCAAAAACACGAGGAGCACTTGACATAATTACTTACAAAAAAAAAAAATTATAAGTAAATTACCTTTATTTGTTGAAGACATACTCAGTAAAAAATAATTATTTTTTTTTGCAGAAAATATAATAAGGACACTGAGAAGACTGAAGAACAAGTGGCATATTTTATTTTCTGTTTATTAGGAAATGAGATATTAATAAAATAATAATTAATCCAAAGAGCATGATTTTAGGGGGGGGGGGGGGGGGGGGGGCAAATCAGTCCATCAATGTTATTTTTCATTAGGAATAAATAGAATAAAAGAGTTGTTACAAAAAAAGTTAAAATAAGGGAGGTAGCTGTAATATTACAAACGTGAGGGGAGGTCAGTGAAACAAGGCAAAACGTGAAGGGAGGTCTCTGAAATTTTCACTTTATCTTATGTCTTTTAAATATTATAAATTATCAATTATTAGGAATTAGTAGTACATTTTATATAGTCTCTAAGCTAGCATTTGGCTATAGATTTTATTTCAGATTTTCAAAATTTATCTTAAAATATTTGTTTGATCATGAAATTTCAAATTTTTTCCAAGTAAAATGCATGTCCAAATGCAACTTCAAGTTTCAAAAATGACAATTTAAAAAACTCGAATTTTCAAGTTTCAACTTCAAAATCTATGGCTAAATGGGAGCTAAATATGTAAATTTTATCCTAAAAAATTTAAACGAATTCGCGGTCAAAATAACAAAGTTTAACTCTCAAAATTCGAACAATACCACATAAATTGAGACCAAAGGTGTTGTTTTCAACAATTTCAGGAAAAAAATTCTTCATGTTTCAACCAAATCTATACTCAAACGCCTACTTAAATTCTGTCAAACCCCCTTAACTTTATAAGATGTCGTTTGGTTGGAGGAATTAAGTGGGTTACCTCCATATAATATATGGGATTAAATCTATCTTGCATTTGGTTAAAGGTTATCTAAAACCATGAATAAGATTTTATATCACAATCATGGGATTATCTATCCCATACAAAATATGGAATAAATTAAGATAATCCTGATTATAATTTTGGTTATAATCCTAAGATTATAAACCCGGTTATAATTTCGGATTTTAAACCAAACAACCCCTAATAGTTGAGAAGTAATACCCCATCCAACTTTTGAACGAGTCAACCAACCCCTTGGACAATATTTTCCAGTGAGGTATAGCTCAATTTCAATACAAGTAACACGTAAATTGCTAGTCTTTTCTTTTGGTCAATACTCAAATACTAACGTGTTACTTTGATTTGACACTACACTCAACACGAAGATAATAAGCACCAGGTTAAAGTAAATTGTGTAGGATAATACACAAGTAGCGGCCCAATTATAATGATTTGCATTAACAACATTTAGGGACACCTATTAACTAATGAACGTTCTCGTTTTCAATTTTTCAAAATACTTCAATTGATACATGCAAGAAATAGGCTAATTCAAAAGCCTTTTGTTTAATGTTTTGTGGAATCAAATTCTCATCAGTGAGAATCAAGGGAATGGACCCCTGCCTCAGATATCCAGAACTCGAATGTTCTGGAAAAAAAGAGCACAAAAGTTTCTTGTATAGCAGTCGATGTGCCATGACTCATGTTCTATATAACATAATGTATTTCTTTCCTTTAAGACAAAATATAGGACAATTTTAGATTCTTCAAGATAGGACATACAGGACAGAATGGATCATCTAAGGACCTTATTGTCTGGATGGAGAGAAATTTTCATGCAGTTTTTACTTTTTTTGACTTCCCAAATATAATATTTGGAAGTTGGTAAAGACCCGCCCCTTGTTTCAGTCAGAATAAATTCGCAAGACCCCGAGACATTAGATGTTGCCAAGAGTGATGAACTATTAAGGATCACATCACGTGCAAAGCATTGAAGGGTCCGAATCCATTCGATTGAACAAATTAGTGCAGGGAGAAGCAATAAGATAACAGTAAATTAACATTTACACTAAAAGAGGAAAGTAGAAAAATGTAAATATGAAAGTCATCTTCATCTAACATAAGACACAAATGATAAGCTGAATAAAATAGCTTACTACTTATTACAACAAAAAATTATAATCACGTAGCAAAAATCTGCACATTTCAAGAAATCCCATTACGCTCTCATCATTTAGACCTTTTACCTTTTTTGGGTGAGAGTTATTTTTTCAATTAATTTTAGAGTTTGAGTTAATGGTCTCACTCAAAGTGAAGGGGGTATTATTAACCAATCATTAGATTATGTTATAATTGATTTTATTGTATTGATACTTTTTATATGGTCAATATATAGAACTAAACTCAAAAGAGAAAAGAAAAATACATATTGCACCTCTAAAATTGTCTTGAAAAACCTCTTACATACGTAGTAGCTTTCCTTACCCATGGTCTTGTTCGAATTGAGTCTAATAAATCCTTTAAAAATACATAATCAATTTTAATTTATGGCGGCTGATATTTCACACATTTTGCTACATTAGATATCACGTCAGAGTTATGTCAAATGTCACATGGTGAAATGTAAATGTGATTACCTGGGATCTTTTAGCATGAGCAGAATCCTTGACAATGGCAAAAATCTCGAGTGTATGTTATTCTTAAAATTCGCGTATTTTGCTTATGGTCGAACCGACCATAAGCTTCTTTTCTGGTGTAGGTTTCTGTAGACTTGTAACAAAGTCCTCATGTGAGCTTATATAAGCCAGCAAACAGTAAAATGTGAAATTGACAGATGGTTGACCCAAAATTATGTTTGATATTATCTTGCTATTGTGTTAATTATCCGCCTCCGATACGTTACATGCATGCATATAACATATCATGCTTGGTAGGGGTGTATATGGACCGGGTTGGTTCGGATTTTTTAAACACCAAACCAAACCAATTGCGTCGGGTTTTAAAATTTATACACCAAACCAAACCAATAAAATTCGAGTTTTTCAACCTCGGGTTTTCTCGGGTTGTTCGGTTTTCTCGGATTTTTTTCGGAATAGTTTTGATACAAAACATATAACTTTTACTTCAAATATTTCTTTAGCCCTACGTACTAAGATACAATTATATAATTAAGGTGTTTCTTAAGAAAATAACACAAAATGTGAGAAGAGTGATGATATTGTATTAAAATATTCAACAAAAGCTAATATAATCGGTTAAAATAAATATCGCTAATTAACAAGTCATAAAAGAAAATGAGCATAATCTGAAAATACTAAGTCATGCTCAAATAAGTATTAATTATATGACAAAGAAAAAAAATTAAGTTATGTATTTTTACTCTCTAAATCAATTATGCAAAACTAAAGAATAGATATCCAACATTATTGTCATTTCTAGTGGTAAATTGAATTTCTTTTGTTAGGATTAGTGTTAAGTTGGTTTTTGTTTGGACTATATTTGAGTTACTAACATCCATAGGATATAAAACTTATTGACATTCAAAATTCTAAGTTCAAGCTTGAATAATATGATAATAGATAAAAACTTACGAAAAAATTTAAGAAATATTTATAAATTACTTTACAGATAAATATTTTTATGTATAAAATATTTTAAAAATTGAATACATGTAATGTCGGGTTGGTTTGGTTTGGTTTGACTTTTTTTAGCTAAAACCAAACTAAACCAATTATGATCGGGTTTTTTTCCCAATACCAAACCAAGTCAAACCAAATCACTAGTCGGGTTTTTTTCTCGGTTTGACTCGATTTACCGGTGGTGCGGTTTTTTGGGTTTACTTTGTATTGCTTGGTTTTACTCGATGATGTAGTATAAAAATTCTCGAATCCGCACTTTTTGAGTTGCAATCTTGAATTGTTCTGTGAACTCTAGATTAATTTTATGATTTCGAATCAAGTGTGGAAGTTCCATTGCCAGAAAATAGATCTCATTGTTTTTATGAACATCCCATTACCGGAAAGGAAGCTTGACAAGAGGTATTTTCGTTTTTCTTAAATTTTAACTATGTTTTTCTGATAAGCTGAAACAATGTCTTAGACTTTGTTCCAGAAGTGTGTTCCAAACTTGTTTAACAGTGAAACAATACATGAGATTTATATGCGGAAAGAACTCCAGACTCGAATGGACGTAAAAATCACGTCCTACATTCTATAGGATTTAGTACTACTAAATTATTGCTAAATCCCTTTTGCATTATCCTTGATTATTTCTTGAAAACTTTGAATGAAACACTTATGCACACAATTTTAGAACAAGCATATTTTATTTATTTGTCACCATCAAAAGCATACTCAAAAGGTATACTGGAAAAACAGAAAACAGATACATACAACTATTAGCACACAAATTAGCAATAACAGAGAACATGGCGCAACTGCTCCAATCCTTCAAACCACTTGATGTCCAGTGGCAATGGTTTTTGGAACCTCAGAAGATTATCTGTTGGGAAAGAGTGACAGACAGGTGATGTTCCTGGTAATATACCGAGCTCTCGGAAAGAAACATGAGATGGACTCCATTTAGAGGTATCCAAATGACAAACGACAATTGCTTCACTCTATCACCATTTTCTTGATCCCCTAATGAAACCTTGAACAACTTGGTTTTGCTACCTGTGGAATGACAGTAGAAAACCGTGTAAGCGAAAGGAAAGGGGTGACATGCCACCATCTTAGAAACTGCAACTTCTTGTGGAGCATCCAAGATAGTATAGTTTTGAAGAAGCAGGGGAGTTGAGTCGTCTGATAACTGAGTTGTGGTGGACAGAGCTTTGATTTCGATTTTTTCACCCATGATTCCTTGCACAAAATCAAGCATCCCCTCTACGGATGTGGCACAATACTTTTTCTCTCCCTTTATAGGTGAAGCTTCACATGCTCTCAATGCATATTCCACGTCTTTTGCTTGTGGAGAGTTTTTAGAGAATGAGAAATGTTGAAGGAGGTTTGGGAGTTCCTTCAGTGAAAATGGAATGGAATTGGCAAGAATTGCAGAGAAGAAGAAAGATCCCTTCTTGGTAAGGCGATAGTTATTGCTTTCCCTAACTTTAGATCATCCATAAGGAAGGAAACTCTTAGAGAAGGATCTATATGATCCATATGGGATGATGAATGGATATGTTCATTCTCCTTTTTCGCATGCTGATGATTGTTTTCAGCTCCCTTCTTATAAGTATAAAATACAAAATTTTGATTCTCTTTCAGCGCTTGCTGATGATTGTTTTTCAACTCCCTCCTTATAAGTATAAAATAAAAAAATTTGATCTCTTTCAGTGCTTGTGGATGATTGTTTTCAGCTCCCACCTTATACTCATAAAATGGAAAATTATGATTCTCTTTTAGTGCTTGTTGATAATGGTTTTCAGCTCCCTTGTTATAAGTATAAAATACAAAATTTTAATTCTTTTTTAGTGTTTGCTGATGATTGTTTTTAGCTCCCTCCTTATAAGTATAAAATATAAAAAAATTATTCTCTTTTAGTGCTTGCTTTTCGGCTCTCTCCATCTACAATTTATTTATAGTGTAAGATATTTGTCCCTTGAATTATCAATCATGAATATGAAATATAGTGTGTGTATATATATATATAAACTAAATAAAATATGAGGAGGTTGAAGAAGAGAAATCAACTAAACATCAGCTTAATTTCGCCGTTGGCACGCTCATATATTTGAGATTTGAGAAAAAGGCTTATGTGAATATAGGAAATCTTATTAGTGAATAGCACCTTGACGCAACGCAAGCACTGACCAATACCCAGATCCCCTAGCTTTATTCGAAAAGGAAAACGATATGTTCGGACAATTCAGATTCCATTGAATTAGAAATCCATCCCGTTTTCCCTGTATTTGACTAGTAAGACAAATTAACGATACATTAATTTGAGGGAAAAAGTTTAAATATGCCATCGAACTATTAGAAAAGGTTCATTCATGCCATTCGTTAATAATTTGGCGAAACAATATCCGTCATTACCATTTTGGATCATATATGCCATTACTCACTAATAGAACTCTACTACTATTAGATTTTACCACATGACATTATCTAAACCTTTCATTTTATGAGTGACATGTAAGAGTCATTTCATAGTTCAGTGACATATTTGAGTCTTTTCCCAATTCCTATATAAATCTCCATCTTTTTTAGTTTTATGTAACAAATTTATAAGGACAAGTCTATCCCTAATACTAATAACATTATTATTTTACATGAAAAAATTATGCTCTCTTATTTAATTGGATTATGAATCTAATCTTATTCTACATCATTCACAAGTTTTACGTACTTTATGGCTCTTTAAAATATTTAAAAAACACATAAAATTTATTTAAGAAAAAAAGAGACAAATTTAAAAGAGAGTATAGTAATGAGGTGTAGATGGGTATGGAAAGTTACATATGAGTGAAATTTGGGGTGTTAATAGTGGTCGGGAGAAGGCTTATCACACTCATACTCATAATAATCTTGGAATGTCACTTATCAAACTTATTTTCCCTACTTTCATTAGGGAAGTCATTTTTCTCGTTTTTAAGGAACTTGTTTTCATAGAGAAAATGTTTTTCAAAACATTTTGACCAACCAAACATGAGAAATTTGGAAAAAGTTTTTCGGAAAATGTTTTTTTTCCATACCAACACACCTTAAGTGTTAAGTGACCAAATTTCAATACCTATTTAAGTAGAGGTAGTTTAGTCAAATTACCTATCTTTGCCTAGGTATTAATATTTTCTTAAGGGGTGTGCAAATTGTTGGATTTTTTGGATTTTCCCTTCCTATGTGGAATTTGATTAATAAAACCCAATTCAATTTGGACCAGACCACTTTTGCCTTAAAATTCTCTATATATTGGATCAACTTAGGTCTTATTTTTATAACACAAGAGTGAATTCATAGCAGCCATATAGAGAGAAGAGGTGATTTTCAGACCAGTGAAAATCAGCCACAACAGTCCACTTAAAATTGAGTTTCCCAATTCGTTAATCGTTGGATCGTGCTTAAATTTTAACTGGCGGTTCTCAACATCTGGTTCTTGAATTTTAACGGTAGAGATCGGATTTTGTGTCTGTATCTCCAGTTTTCGAGTACGAACAATAGCTTATTTTTTAGGGTGATTTCTCTCATTTCTTCACTAGTTTTGGTGCTATCTTTTATGTATTGTTGCTCTGTGTTTGGTTTTGATGTTATAGCCATTTGGAGAACATTGTTGTAACACTTGTTGATTTTAGTGGAGCTTTTGTGGACCGGAGGTCTCGTGGATGTTTCCTCTTCATCTTAAAGGGGTTTTACTACGTAAATTTGGTGTCTCTCGTATTAATTTACTTTTGCTTGCTTTGCTATTTTGTTGTTGACATATTTGCTGTCCGGATTTCCATTTGCGATAGTGTTTATTGTCTTCTCTTAGTTCAAACAGTGTGGGAAGTTATGACTTGGATATTTCTTCCACTGTTACCTCGTCGTGCAATTTGGTTGTTGCCTATTTCTTCCCAACAAAGTGGTATCAGAGCTTCTGGTTGTATTTGGTTATGTTGATCATCTATTTGAATGATAGAGGCAAATATGAGCAAGATGATTTGCTTAAATGACAGTAATTACCATATTTGGAAAAGCAAGATGAAAGATCTTCTATCTGTCAAGAAATTGCATTTACCTGTATTTGCTTCTAAGAAACCTGAATCTATTGAAGATGAGGATTGGGAATTTGAGAACTTACAGGTTTGTGGCTATATTAAGCAATGGGTTGAAGATAATGTTCGAAATCATATTGTGAATGAGTCAAATGTTAAAAGCTTGTGGGAAAAGCTAGAGACACTTTATGCTTCGAAGACTACCAATAATAAGTTGTTCCTACTGAAACAATTGATTAATATTAGATACAAAGAGGGCAGCCCTATTTCTGATCATATCAATGATTTTCAGAGTGTCCTTGATCAGCTGTTTGGAATGGGTGTAAAGTTTGATGAATAAATACAAGGACTTTGGCTTCTTACTACTCTGTCAGACTCTTGGGAACCTCTTCAAATTTCTTGACTAATTCTGCTCCCAGCGATGGTGTAACTATGGAATATGCTCAAAGTGATGTTTTGAATGAAGATATGAGAAGAAGATCTCAAGCTTCGTCTTCTTCAACTTCATACTCCATTGTTTTGGTTACTGAAGACAGGGGGAGAAGTAACTTCAGAGGTCAGAATGACAGAGGCAAAAGTAGAAGCAATTCAAGATCCTCTAGGTATAAGAATCTTACATGTGACTATTGTTACTTTAAAGGGCACATCAAGAAACATTGCTACAAGTTTAAGAGAGACCAGAAAAAGCAAAAGAAAGAAGGCGATAATCAAAATCGTGTTGCTGAAAATGATCTTCTTGTTGCTTGTGGTAAACATGATATCAATCTTCTTTGTGATGAGTCTACCTAGTTTGTGGATTCAGGTGCCACTTCTCATGTCACACCAAAGAAGGAATTATTTTCTTTTTATACTCCTAGTAATTTTGGAATGTTACGAATGAACAATAATAGTGAGGTTGAAGTATTTGGCATTGGCACAGTTTGCTTGAAAAGTAAGAACGGTTCAAGGTTGGTTCTTAACAATGTCAAGCATGCTCCAGATGTTCGTCTGAATTTAATTTCTATAGGAAAGCTTGATGATGAGAGTTATGATCAAACCGTTGCTGGTGGACAGTGGAAGCTTCTTAGAGGTTCAATAATTGTGGCTCGAGGTAACAAGATATCTGACTTGTACTTATTTCAGGGCTTTATTTGTGGTGACTCAGTAAATTTGGTGGAGAATGATACTTCATCAGAGTTATGGCATAGAAGGCCGAGTCATATGAGCGAGAAGGGGATTGATAGCTTGGCTAAGAAGAATTTGCTTTCTGGAGTGAAATAAGCAAATTTAAAGAGATGTGTTCATTGCTTAGCCGAGAAACATAAAAGAGTTTTGTTCATTGCTTAGCCGAGAAACATAAAAGAGTTTTCTTTCAGATTCATTCGCATTCAAGAAAGCTTGATTTGCTGGAATTGGTACATTCTGATTTGTGTGGTCCTTTTAAAGTAAGCTCTCGTGATAGAGCACTTTACTTTGTGACTTTTATTGATGATCATTCTCGCAAACTCTGGTATTCCCTTTAAAGTACAAGGATCAAGTACTTGATGTTCTTAAAACTTTTCAGGCCTTGGTTGAGAGACAGACATGGAAGATACTAAAATGCATCTGCTCAGACAATGGTGGTGAATACATTGGTACTTTTGATAATTATTGTAGACAATAAAGTATTCGGCATCAGAAAACTCCTCCAAAGACTCCTCAGTTAAATGGTTTAGCAGAGAGGATGAGCAGAACTCTAGTTGAGAGGGTTAGATGTTTGCTTTCAGATGCTAAGTTGCCAAATTCATTTTGGGCAGAAGTACTTAATACACTTCTTATGTTGTCAATTTATCTCCTACTGTTGCTTTGGATGGTGATGTCCTTGACAGAGTTTGGTTTGGTAAGGATGTCTCTTATGCTCATCTGAGAGTCTTCGGGTGTAAGGCCTCTATGCATGTTCCTAAAGATGAGAGGTCAAAACCGGAAGTTAAAACTAGATAGTGTATCTTCATTGGTTATGGTCAAGACAAATTTAGTTATCATTTCTATGATCCAGTTGAGAAGAAACTTGTTAGAAAATGTGATGTTGTGTTCTTTGAAGATCAGAAAATTGAAGATTTTAACAAAGCTGAGAAGGTTGATTCTCAGAGTAGTGAGAACTTAGTTGATGTTGATCCAGTTCCAGTGACTATAGAACCTGAAGAAAATCTTCAAAATAATGAAGCTCAAGTTGATAGTGAAGATAATGATCATGTTTAGAATGACCTGCATGATGTTGTTGATGCTCTAGTAGAAGATGATGTTGTTGGCCAGCAACTAGCTGCTATTTATGCTCCAGAGTTTTCTCTCAGAAGATCTATTAGAGAGAAAGTACCTTCATTTCGTTATTCTCCCAATGAGTTCGTATTCTTGACTGACAGGGCAGAACCTAAATTTTTTGATGAAGCCATGGATAGTGAAGAAAAAGAAAGGTGGTTTGATGTTATGTAAGATGAGATTAAATCATTGCATGATAATCATACATTTGATCTGGTTAAGCTTCTTAGAGACAGAAAAGCTTTGAAAAACAGGTGGGTTTTTAGGGTGAAACATGAAGATGGTAACCCAATTCCATGGTACAAGTCTAGATTGGTTATCCAGGGCTTTAATCAGAGAAAGGGAGTTGATTTTGATGAAATATTTTCTCCAGTTGTGAAGATATCATCCATTCAAGTTGTTCTGGGCTTGGCTACAAGTATAGATTTAGAGTGTTGCTTGATCACCGAGATGACAGGTTCCTCCACATAGTCGGGAGGGGGAGAATTATTGGATTTTCCATTCCTATGTGGAATTGGATTAATAAAACCCAATCCAATTTGGACCATGCCACTTTTGTCCTAAAATCCTCTATATATAGGATCAACTTAGGTCTTATTTTTATAACACAAGAGTGAATTCATAGCAGCTATATAGAGAGAACAATTGATAGAGAAGAGGTGATTTTCGAACCAGTGAAAATCAGCCACAACAGTCCATTTAAAATTGTGTTTCCTGATTCGTTAACCGTTGGATCGTGCTGAAATTTGAATGGGGGGTTGTCAAATCTGGTTCTTGGATTTCAATGGTGGATATCGGATTTTGTGGCTTGTAGGTCCAGTTTTTGAGTACGAATAGTAGCTCATTTTTGGGGGTGATTTCTCTCATTTTATCACTAGTTTTAGTGCTATATTTTATGTATTGTTGCTCCATGTTTGGTTCTGATGTTGTAGCCATTTGGAGAACATTGTTGTAACTCTTGTTGATTTTAGTGGAGCCTTTGTGGGCCGGAGGTCCCGTGGATGTTTCCTCTTCACCTTAAAGGGGTTTTACCACGTAAATTTGGTGTCTCTCGTATTGATTTACTTTTGCTTGCTTTGCTATTTTGTTGTTGGTATAGTTGATGTCCGGATTTCCATTTGTGCTAGTGTTTATTGTCTTCTCTTGGTTCAAACAGTGTGGGAAGTTTTGACTTGGGTATTTCTTCCGTTGTTACCTCGTCGTGCAATTTGGTTGTTGCCTGTTTCTTCCCAACACAAATGGCTAAGTGAACACTTTTTTTAACTAGAAGGAGTAATGATTAAAAAAATACACCTGAATTATGATTTTTTTTGTGATTTTTCTACCTGAACTATTAGGTGTGCTAGTTTACAACACGAACTATCACCAACTATTTGTCAAAACACACCACAACTACCGGTTGTTCCCTTTTCCTACCTCAATCGAGTTAATGGTAAAAAACACACCTGAATTATATTTTTGCGTAAGCTTTCTGCCTAAACTATCAGGTGTCCGACCTTCCTACCTGAACTATCACCAATTATTTATCAAAACACACGTCAACCATTAGTTGTTCCATTTTCCTACCTGAATAGTTGAGGTAGGAAAATCGAACAACTGATAGTTGAAGCGTGTTTTTCAAATAATTAGTGATAGTTCAGGTAGGAACTCGCACACCTTCATAGTTCAGATAGGGAACTCACCAAAAGTGATAGTTCAGGTGTGTTTTTGACCATTATCTCTTTTGTCCCCCTCACAAAACTTCAATTTTCTTTCAACTAAAATGCATGTTTAATCACAACTCTAACTTATACATACTATTTCCCAATTTATGTGTAATTGTGCAGATTTCGAGAGTCAGACGAGTTTTTCTTTTACTCGACTTTTTCATATGTCATTTAAATATTTTAAATTGTCAATTATTATGAACTAAAGTTGTTTTTATATAGTCTCTAAATAAATAAATTTTATTTAAAAAAATTAAACGAATTAGCAGTCAAAATGACAAAGTTTTTGACTATCAAAATTCAAAAAATGACACTTAAATTGAGACCAAAGGAGTTCTTTTTCAACAATTTCAGAAACCTCTTTTTCCAAGTATCAACCAAATATATGCTCAAATGCCTATTAAATTCTGTTAAACCCCTTTAACTTTTAAGGCGTCGCTCGATTGGAGGAATTAAGTGGGTTATCCCAGTATAAAATATGAGACTAAATTTCTCTTGTGTTTGGTTAAAGGTTATTTAAAACCGTGAATAAGATTTTATATCACAATCATGGAATTATTTATCATATACAAAAGATGGAATAAAATAGATAATCTCGATTATAATTTTGGTAATAAGCCCAAGATTATTGGTTACCCCGTATTCGGATAATCAATTAAATTTATAGGTGGGTATAGGATATGTGCTTTGTTTTTGATGTGTATTAGATAAAGAAAATAAAGATTTGAGAGCTCTTTAGTAAAATGACTAATAATGATAGTTTGCTAGGGATATAAACGTTTACGAACAATATATGATACTTGATGGAGGGAATGCAATAATAATAAAAGGGGGTGGCCTTAGCCGAACCGAATAATGAGAGAGATTGTATATATGTGATTCTTCTACTACATGTGTTCTTGGAAAATAAAAGAAGTCAACCCCCTTAAAGGAGGAGGATATGCCCTATTTATAGTGTCACCTCCATGGGTTCTCATACAATGGAAACTAATAAAATAATAGAAACCAGGACAGTCCTGCACGGATTTGGTGGGATTGGACTGACGGTGCCGTCTGACACACGCAAGGCAGGTAGTTGACTATGACAGGACGCTACTGGCGCGTGGCCCGCATACAACGGTCACACGGACCAACGACTACTCGGACTAACGGCCACGGATGCTCGGGTCATCGGGCTGGGATGTTCTAACGACGTCGAAGGCAGGCCTGCTGGTGTTCATGCCCGGCTCCGGCCTAAGCATTACCCCGGTCAAGGTCGAACGGTATCTGTTACACTCCATAATAATCCGTGCTACTTGTATTAAAACAAGAAAGAATGAGTTAAGAAGGTTCAAGGAAAGTTAATCGAGTTAGTAAGAATATAGTTATATATATATGGTTTCCTTAAGTATCCCAAGGTGACACGGTTACCTAAAGGATTTGAAATCGCGCTATGAGTATGTATATGAGGTAATGCGAGTGACCTTTTAAAGTATTTGAGATTATTAGTAATGATATAGAAGATGGACAAAAGATATGAATATACTTTTGCAATTGGAGTTTCGTCAAAGCTTTGTGAGTTCTCTAGTTATGTTTAAGGTTATTGTGATTCTCTGGACCCTTCGAGATGTGTATATGGATTTTTATTGATGTATATAAGTGTGTATATGTATGTATAAGAGGTTACATGAGGTTCGAAGAGGATTAGAAGTTAAACGAAATGAATCGGAACAACTTTAGTAAAATCTCGGACCCGATTTTAGTCTATATTGTAGGAGGAATATCTCCTAGTATATGAGGAGTTTTAAGGTGTTTCAAAATTCTAAAATGAATTTCATCGAGTCTAGTTTGTAATGCAACAAACCACTCGTCAAAATGATATCGGGATAAGGAGATATGGACGATGCAAGTTGGGATGAGCGGGGATTAAGACTTAAATGTTCACAAATATTGCACTAGTGGCCGTGTGGGGTCCACTAGCACATAACAAAATCAGATTTTGCCCATGCTTTAGTGGGGGAAACGTGCAAGATCATCTTGGGCAGAAAAATGTCCAACTTTGTTGACCAAAGTTGCATGCCACAACTCATTTCCCAATCCCACAAATTGAACAAGAGAGAGAAGCTCTCATCTTCACCAAATAGAGAGAGAGAGCCACGGCTTCCATGGCTGTTCCACCACCAAAAAAACGACCAGCTCTTCCATTTCTTTCTCACCATTAAACCCCTAAAGTGTTCTACACATTCACCATTAAGTTCAAGTGAAGGAGAAACCATAAACATGCCATACAAGCTCCTATAGCTCACGGCCAGATTTGAGTTCTCCATTTTTGATGCAAAAAAATTATTTTTCAAGGTGTTTCAACCCTTGAGAAGGTGCATAGCAACGTGGAGTATCCATTGGAGCAACAAGAACAAGTATTAGTTCATTTCACAAAATTCTAGCAAAGTTAAGAAGCCAACTTGTTAAGGTAAGAGTTGATCATTTTCTATGTGTTTGATGATGAGGTTGAACCGTGTGGACTGTTTTAGGATGAATTTTGAGGTGTTGTGAATATGTAAATGTACATTGCATGTATGAAATTATGAATGTTGGTGTTGAAATATGGTTATAGCCGAAGGGGCTGTTTTAGAGGTGATTTGGATATGTTGTGCATGTGTAAATGTGAATTGCATGTATGAAATTGTGTGTGTGTTGATGTTGAGGCCTTGTAGAAGCCGTAGGGGACTGTTTGGTGTGGGATAATGGACTGATTTTATTTAGTAATTATGGTTGTGGCTATCCTAGATTGCATGGCAAAAAGAATGAAAAGAATTGGAAGGTTAAAGGTGAAGTTGTGTTGATATGAACATGTTGTTGTTTTGTTGAAGTATGGCCGTGTAGTGGACTGTTTTTGTGGAAAATAGTGAACTGATTTTACTTGGTATTTTGATGGTTGTTGTCATGAATTTTATGATGGGAATGAAGGTATTTAATGGTTAGAGTTGGAACTAAAATTGTTTATAAGTTGTTGTAAGGTTATAGTGTCGACAATGTAGCTATTTGCGTACGAATTTGGTGATATATTTAGCGTGTGACTGCTGATCGTATTTTACTGAAATTATATGAAACGAAGACATGAAATAATGTGTAAGAATCATATGTGGTTTGCTTGGTATGTTCGTAAACGTTTGCAAGAATTCCGGGCACCTTTATGTTGTTGGTTAGGGACTGTTTTAGGGGGATTGTGGACTGTTTTGTGCCAAGTTTTGATTGTTGTTGTTATGGACATTGTGGTGTATTGTATGCATGTTGAATATGTGAATTGAGGTGTTAAAGAAACGAATCATGTTGAAGTATACAAGCAGTCCAAAATCGTGGACTGTTTTAAGGTTAGAAGTGAATTAGTGTATGCTGAATGTTGAATGTTGTTATGAACATATAGTGAAAGTGAAGTGCAATGATTCAAGTTGAAATTTAAATGATTTGGGGGCTGTTGTAAGAATAAAAATGATGCTAAAACAGTTCCAAGAATCGTGAAAGTAATGTTATTAAACGTGTTGTCGTCGTTGTAAGTTAAAACTGGAAAATTGCTAAGTGAAAATGGTATTGTGGTATGTGCTATTTGGCCGTGAGTTTGGGACTGATTTGAATGATGTTCAAGCTGTCCAAAGTCCCCTAAGTCATGTTAAACAAGTTTGGATTGATATATGAAAGAATGATTAGCAATGTTAGCTTGTAGCACTAGTTGGTTTGAATGCGAACGAAACGTCGTTTAAATGTTAGAAAGGGATTGTGAGCGTCAAAATACGTATTAAATTCCTTTGTAGACTAATTGTAACTCTTGATATGTTGATATAGGATAAGTGTTTTTGGGCAGCAAGTACAAGTTATAATACGACTAAACGCTAAAGGTATGTAAAGCGCAACTCTTCTTTCTTTTGGCATGCCTTAGTTTTCAATAGGCTATATCACGAGCCTCGAGGAAATTCCAAATTCGAAATCCGAGCACGTTATGATCCTTATATATATATATATATTTCTTGGCATTCTTATGTATGTTGTGATGAAGTATGAACCATTATGTCTTCGAAAGCATTGATTTCCAAACTTTGTACAAAATGTTGTTTTAAAGAATTCCGTAACTACGAAATGCCATATCTTTTGCATAAAGGCTCGGATTGCTCCAATATTTTCATAGGAGTTTGCATGATGTATAATGAGTATGTTTTCCATAGGCGGGCCCGACTCGGGTCAATACCCGTCCGTGGGTCCCGCGACTTTCCTTTATGTAATTCGGACGACTTTTGAAAGAATTTGGTATGATTATCATTTCGAATTTCAAGTATAGTCATTTACTTATATTTGAGTCTACGATAATGATTTTATGCATATGGTTACTCACGACTCTACTCGTGCGTTCTGTTATATCTTTCGCCGGTTCCCGGGCCGGTTCTGTTATCGTGCGCACTTTGATATACTCCGGTGTTATGCTGTGTTTATGGTTCACCGAGCTACTCGATAAGAGGGTCGGGTTCCACTTATATTTGGTGTTATGCTGTGTATGGCGTTATGCTGTGTTGTGATATGTGACGGGGATATGGAGATTTGAAACCTTCTGGTGTTATGCTGTGTTATGGCGCCATCGACGGGCGGGCGACCATATTCTTCTGTACCTTATGCATGACTTATATTTTGAAAGTAAACATTTTGATATGTTGGATTTATACTTATGTTCTGTACTACTATTTCGTTTATGCCTCAGATTTGTTCCTGTACTTTCTGCTTTGCATACTAAGTACATATTTCGTACTGACCCCCTTTCTTCGGGGGGCTGCGTTTCATGCCCGCAGGTACAGACGCACAATTTGGTGATTCACCAGTTTAGGACACCCTCTTCTGCTGTTTGGAGTGCTCCTCTTATTTCGGAGCCTACATTTTGGTATATATACTTGTTCGATGCATATGTATATATTTGTTCAGGGGTACGACGGGGCCCTGTCCCGCCATATGATTCGTTTGGTCTGTTCAGATGTGTTTGTATGATCCTATTCGCTATGGCAGCCTTATCGGCGTACATTCGTATTTGTTTTGGGGCCGTTGTGCCATTTGATAGCCTTGTCGGCTTTTGATATATGTATATGCATATGGTTGCGTTTGAAATATGTCTAAGACTGTTTGATATAGTTTGAGGCGGCGTATAATGATTATGGCCGTATATGCTATCTGTATGCATTCGATTTGGATAAGTGTGTTACGATTTGATATGTTTGTCTGTCTGGGTGTCCAAGTAGGGAACCAGTCGCGGCCCACAGGGTTGGGTCGTGACAGTATCGTCACCCCATTCCCATTCCTTCCTCCGGCTTCATTCCTCCGGTTTGTCTCTTATCCGGTATTTACCATATACAGATAGCCCCCACACTCCCCGGATCTCTGATCTATCGGAGTAACGGGGAGTGGATAAGTTCCTAAACCGGTGGCTCCCTCATCCCGCCCTTATCGTCGCATTTTGGCAGGAACGAGCGCTTAACGCATGCCCTTTTGTCGGCCACGTGTCTCAACCCTGTTGGTCCACTTCTGTCAACCGCCTTTTTGACGGTATTTCAAGTCGCTTCACATTAATGATGGGGCATGTGGCGCCATCTGATTGGTCGTCCTCGGTAACCGTTTCTCTCCCATGCCTATATAAGGTCTTCTACCCCTACACTTTACCATTTTCACGTTTTTGCATCCTCTTCTACCCTACTTCAATTCTGCGTTTTTTCCACTTGCTCCACACACAACCAACTTCATATTTGGTCTCCCTATTGATTTGTTGCTTCATATTGTGTGCACAAGAGTCAACCTTCACCACTGCTGTCGAGTATCCTTTGTTCGAGCGTTGCTGTTTCAACTTTGCCTTTTATCGAGCCGTCAGTCCCTTCGTTCTTCTCAAATTTCTCTCTTCGGCCTTCTTTCTTTCATATTTTCAAGATGTCCGAATCAACTTCCTATGATGCCCTACCGGTATCGTCCTCGGGAGCCGAGCCTGCGTCCCCGGTTAAATTCGAGCCCACGACATCGGATATCATACCGGCCAAATTTAATTTCAACAAAGACCTTGAGGTCGAAAAGCCTTCCTCCATTTCAGACAGAGGATTTGACGTGTGGCGGTATCCCTTATCCATCACCGAGGAGAGGCTCGACATAGTCCGGGCCGATTGCGGGTGGGACACTCGTCCTGTTCGGGTCTTCGCCCCCGGTCCTAATGAATCCGTTACCGACTATCGCGAAGGGTTTTTGTACGTTTACACATACCCCTTCACTCTCAAACTTGACCCTCCGGTGGATCCGGTCATTCTCGATATGTGTCGTATCTACGGCGTTACGCTGGCCCAGATTGGCCCAAATGTTTGGAGGGTCGTAGCGTGTCTCCGGTCATTGGCCAACAACGCCGAGAAGGAGTTAACACTAGCCCATCTGATACGCCTATACTCCCCGAGGCTGTTCCGAGGTGGCGTAATAAAACTAGCCAAGCGCAGCCGGAATCCGTTCTTTGCGAAAATGGACGAAGACAGAGACCGGGGATAGTTGGAGCGCTTTGTCCGGGTGAAGATCGAGGACATAATCCCAGCCGAGCATATGCCTTTCCCGGAGAAGTGGAATAACAAACGTAAGCCCCAAGCCTCGAATAATTGCTTTGGTATTGCTTTGCCAAATTTTGACTCTTCCTTCTCACTGTTCCTTTTTTGCTTCTGCCAGCCAATGGGTACGTTCCTCCGGTCATCCGGAATCTGAATGACTGGGTCACAGTGCTTCTCGCCCAGCATCCCTATGACGACCGGACATGGGCCCACTTGTCTCGTGGCCGATGGATCGCCCAAAATTACGGTAGCCCTCTATTCTTATTCTGCCGCATTCTCCTTTACTCATTTCGTCCTTTGATCTCTGCTAACATCTTGTCTTTTCAGGTTTTCCTAAGGGCTCGGTAGCCCCCAGGTCAGACTCGGGGACCGCCTCTCCAGCATCTGCACCGAAATTTGACACAGCGGGTTCTTCCCGTGTCCTCTCCGATGCGGCAAAAAGAAAACGGCCCTCTGAAAAGGGGCAGACGCCAAAAAGGAAGAAGGCGAGGAGTGTTGTTCGCCCTTCGAGGGAAGAGACAGAGCCCGACATCATTGTTCGGAGAGTCGGTTCCGCCCCCACCGTGGCTTCAATACTGGAGGAGACGGTCTCCGTTCCGCCCCTTCCCTCCATCGGCGACGGTCTCTTGGTTCCTGCTTCACGTTCAGGTGCGGAAGAAATACTTTCACCAGCTCCTCTTCGGTCAATTGACTTTGTTGACATTTCAGGTGAAACTTCCTCGGAAGATGCTCCCCTGCAAAGAAAGAGGTCCGGGGAAGCGGTCGCTGTTGAAGCCGATAAAAGGACCACCCCGGTGCCGGAGAGTGAAGCCCCCATAGACGCTCGTCCTTCACCCGAGCCCGAGCCTGCTACAATTGTAGAGCCCTCGGCCTTTGCCGAAAATATTGACGCTGCTCCAAGTTCATCTACCCCGACTCTGCGAGTGGATGATTTTGATGATATGTTCTCGAGCACCCCCTCCCCCCCCACCGCTACCGGAGAAGCAGCGGGCTTTGGTCATCTCCCTATTCCTCGGGCCACAAGGCCGGCCAACCGGATCTCCGATTCAGGGGCCAGGGACAACTTGGTAAATATCTTCCCTGCCCCGAGCGTGGAGCCAAGGATAACCAGATCGGTCGTAGTCACCGTACCCGAGGACTGCAGCTTTCTGTCGCGCCCGGTGGGCGTAGCGAGCTATTTGCGGCCCTTTATCTCTGATTCGGACAAGCGCAAGATGACCGGGCTTACTTGGCAGTGCCTCATTAATGAGGGTATGCATGCTAGCAACCGGGTAAGCTCTTCTATCATCCCTGTACAGTTTATCTGTAGATTTTATCCTTACCTCGCCTAAGCCTTCTGACTTGTTTTACCTGTAAAGTGTGGTGCTGGTTAATGAAGCTTTCATTCATGCCCAACACGAGATAGACGATATTCGAGGCCAACTGGATGTCCAAGGCCGAGAAACGGAGAAATACCGGCATCTCCTTCAGGAGAAGGAGGAGGAGTTGAATCGGGCGGCCGTGCTGGCCAATCTTCATCCTGAGCTTGATGAGGCTAAGGACGAAAATTGCCGTTTGAAGAGTGAACTGGCCGCCATGACCGACTATAACCGGAGCCTTGAGGCTGAAAAGATCGACCTTAGCCAGGATAAAGCCCAGTTTTCTTCGAGGCTAGATGAGCTGGAGACCACGGTTTCTCGACTCCGGGGGGAGTTGGACTCAGTGAATGCTGATGCAGCGACTCTGGACGAGAGGAACCGACAGCTCGAGTCCTATGCTGCTTTGTCCAACAAGCGCTGGAGGGTGTTCGAAGAGAAAGACGAAGAGCGATCTCGGATATGCCAGGGTCTAAGAACCATGCTCGAGGAGGCAGCTATCGCCAACAATGCCCTTAAGGCTGAATTGGATGCAGCAACAAGTAAGATAAGCGTCCTTGAGGTGGGCCGGGCTTGTCTGAAAGCGAAACTGGCCAAGGCTGAGGCCGACTTGGAAGAAACATAGAAAAGTGTTGAGGCGGCCGAGGCTCATACTGCTATTGTTGCCAAGTATGAGAAGTGGAAGTCTCGGCGGATCACCCTTGAGCAAGCCGAGCATGGTCTCTCCGGTCTTCTGGCCCTGTTACTCGAGGCCAAGAGGATGGAGGAAGAAGCCAATCGCGCCCTCGGGTCCGAGTCAAACGACTCCGAGCGAACTGTGTCCGAGCACTCATCCACCTCCAGTCACGCCGGATAGTATGGGGCTTATGCCTTGCTTTTTGTTTTTGTTTTTTTGCCCTTGTTGGACTTTGTTTTTTCTTTTGATGTAAGAGACATCCATTGTATAAATGAAAAGTGTATCTTTCTTGCTTCATCGTTTGAATGTTTGCTTGCTGCTTTCACTATAGTTGTTGATCCGTTCTAGGACCGGTCGACTCGTAATCATTAATTCATTGTGCCCGCTGGTTTTATCTGAAATTTTAGGGCCGGTGGCTTTACCAAATTTTGTCTTGGATCATAGTGATCTCGTTGCCTTTGTCGAATTTCGACCAAGGTACTCGGCGTAGGGTGTGCGAATGAGGCAGCGTCGAGATACGACGGTTACCGACTGGGCAAAGTATATTTAACAGAGAGCAGTTTTCCCAACTTTTGATAACTTGTGTTCGCAAAATGTTTGTACACATGAGAATTTTAACCCTTTCTTGCTTTCTTGCTTAGCCGTAGCAAATGTAAAATGGGATACGATTCATTATGATCGTTTGGTCCTTACATCGGAGGCTATGGCCGGTGGCCGGGCCTTATGTTTGCCGTAGCAGATGTTGAGCTTCTCCGTTTGTTTTAATCGGTGTCATCTTTGGTGTAGCATAGTACTCCCCTAGCACTCATCCGATCTCCGAGGTCGGGTGAGTGCTATTGTGTCCCCAATCGGAGGATGCGACACTGGGAGTCCGGGTGCTTGCCCTTCATATTCGTCAAGTAACACGTTGTACTCGTTGCCTCATTAAAAACCTTGTCGGAAAACCCATTTTGGGACAAAACCGTACTAAGGAAAAGAGTGCAACACGTGTTTTCAGATCTGGGCTCTAATTTTGTCCCACTCTTGCCTTCATGTAAAAAAGAGAAAAGTTAACGAGAGAATGCGGGGGGACCATACCTTAGCAGTAGTATCTCTTTAGGTGGGCCACGTTCTAATTATTACGCAGACGCTGCCCGTCCACTGACTCCAATTGATACGACCCTTTGCCCGTTATACCGGTTATCTTGTACGGGCCTTCCCAGTTCGGACCCAGCTTTCCCTCGTTGGGGTTCTTGGTATGCAAGGTAACTTTTCGAAGTACTAAATCCCCTACTTGGAAATGCTGAAAGTTCGCTCTTCGGTTGTAATTTCTTTCCATCATCTGTTTTTGGGCCGCTATGCAGACCGACGCTCTTTCGCGCAATTCATACGTGAGGTCGAGCTTCACAGCCATGGCCTCCCCGTTTGACTCTTCGGTGGTATACCTGAAACGGAGGGTCGGTTCGCCAACCTCTACGGAGATGAGGGCTTCGGCTCCGTAAACCAATGAGAACGGGGTTTCCCCCGTGCTCGACTTGGACGTGGTTCTGTAAGCCCACAACACCTCCGGGAGTATCTCCCTCCAATGATGCTTCGATGCTTCAAGTCTCTTCCTCAGATTTTGGATTATTGTTTTGTTCGTTGATTCTGCCTGTCCGTTTGCACACGGATGATACGGGGTTGACACGATTTTCTTGATCTTCAACCCCTCGAGGAAACTGTTGACCTTGCCACCCACGAACTGGGGGCCATTATCACAGGTTATCTCGGAGGGGATGCCGAAACGGTAGATAATGTGATCCCATATGAAGTCGATAACTTCCTTCTCTCTTATCTTTTCGAAGGCCTGTGCTTCAACCCACTTAGAAAAATAGTCAGTCATAAACAAAATGAAACGGGCCTTACCTGGTGCCCGAGGTAACGGACCCACAATGTCCATTCCCCACTTCATGAAAGGCCAAGGTGAGATGACCGAATGCAGCAACTCCCCGGGCTGGTGAATCATCGGAGCATGCTTCTGACACCCGTCACATTTTTGGACAAAACTTTTCGTGTCCTCGTCCATCCGGTTCTAGTAGTAACCGGCCCTGACAATTTTTCGAACCAAAGCTTCTGCACCGGAGTGGTTGCCGCAGGTTCCCTCGTGTACCTCTCTTATCACGTATTTCGTTTCACCGGGGCCCAAACACTTAGCTAGAGGACCGAGGAAAGAGTGTCGATACAGTTGACCGTCCACCAAGCAAAAACGGGCAGCCTTAATCCGCAGTGATCGTGACTCCTTTGGGTCATTTGGGAGCTTACCATCACGCAAGTAGTCGATGTACTTGTTGCGCCAATCCCAGGTCAAGCCCATTGTGTATATTTCGGCGTGCCCGAATTCTATGGCCGTGTTTGATAAGTGCACCGTTGGCCCGAGGTTGATTTCCTCCCCCTCAACCGAGGATCCCAAGTTTGCTAATGCATCGGCTTCGCTGTTCTGCTCCCTCAGTGTGTGCTGCATGGTCCATTCTTTAAATTGATGAAGTACCACTTGGGTTTTTTTGAGGTACCGCTGCATCCGTTCGTCCTTTACCTTGAATACGCCGTTCACCTGGTTCACGACCAAAAGCGAGTCGCACTTTGCCTCGATTGTTTCGGCTCCCATGCTTCGAGCCAATTCCAAACCTGCAATCATAGCCTCATACTCGACTTCATTGTTAGTCAGTCTAACAGTTCTAACGAACTGTCGGATGACCTCCCCGGCCGGGGTCCTAAGGACAATCCCTAGCCCGGAACCTCTAAAATTCGAGGCCCTGTCTGTATGTAGAGACCAAATGCCCGTGGTCTTTCCCGAGGTCAGCAAAAGTTACTTCTCGACCTCGGGGACCATGGCCGGGGTGAAGTATGCCACAAAATCAGCCAAGATTTGGGATTTGATGGCCGTCTGAGGCTTGTACTCGATATCGTAACTGCTAATTTCTACAGCCCATTTCGTTAATCTACCGGATAACTCAGGCTTATGCATGATGTTTTTTAAAGGGTAAGTGGTTACTACACATATGGGGTGGCATTGAAAATAAGGTTTGAGCTTTCTGGAAGCACTTACCAATGCTAATGCCAGTTTTTCCAAATGGGGATAACGGGTCTCTGCATCCCCCAAAGTTCTACTTACATAATAGATAGGGAATTGCGTACCTGATTCTTGTCGGACCAAAACGCCGCTTACCGCCATTTCGGAGACTGCTAGGTAGAGGAAGAGCGGCTCGTCGGCCCTCGGTGTGTGCAGCAACGGGGGGCTGGATAAATACTTCTTCAACTCCCTTAGGGATTCTTGGCACTCCGGTGTCCAAACGAAGTCGTTCTTTTTTCTAAGCAAAGAGAAGAAACGGTGACTCTTGTCCGAGGACCTCGAAATGAAGCGACTCAGCGCCGCTATCCGCCCAGTGAGCTTCTGTACCCCCTTTATGTTGTTCATGACCTCGATGTCCTTGATGGCCTTGATCTTGTCCGGGTTGATTTCAATTCCCCGGTTTGACACCATGAACCCCAGAAATTTACCAGACCTAACGCCGAAGGCACACTTCTCCGGGTTGAGTTTCATGTTATATCTGCGAAGTACATCGAAGGTTTCCTGCAAATGCTTTAAATGGTCCTCTGTTTCCAGGGACTTAACAACCATATCGTCAACATAAACTTCCATTGTTTTCTCTATTTGTTCCTCGAACATCCCATTAACTAGGCGTTGGTAAGTTGCACCGGCGTTTTTTAATCCGAAAGGCATGACGTTATAACAGTAGGTCCCATAACGAGTGATGAAGGATGTTTTCTCTTGGTCCTCCGGGTGCATCCGGATTTGGTTGTACCCGGAGTAAGCATCGAGAAAACTTAACATTTCATGCCCGGCCGTCGCATCGATTATTCTGTCGATGTGAGGCAATGGAAATGAATCCTTCGGGCATGCCTTGTTTAAATCCTTGTAATCGACACACATTCGAAATTTATTACCTTTTTTGGGCACCACTACCAAGTTAGCAAGCCAATCGGGGTATTTCACCTCCCGGATGGAGCCTATATTCAAAAGTTTTGTTACCTCGTCTTTCACGAAGGCGTGCTTTGGCTCTGACATGGGCCTTCTTTTTTGCTTGACCGGGGGAAATTTCCCGTCCAAGCTGAGTTTGTGTGATGCTATTTCTGGTGATATACCTGTTATATCTATATGCGACCATGCAAAGCAATCGGCGTTGGCTCGAAGAAACTCAATTAATTTACGCCTGAGCTCCGGGGTGAGCCCCGTGCCCAGGTATACCTTTCTTTCCGGTAAGAACTCGAACAAGATGATCTGCTCCAGCTCCTCCACGGCTGACTTAGTCACGTCCGAGTCATCCGGCATGACAAAGGATCTGGGCATCCCGAAGTCGTCCTCTTCATGCACTGGATCCGGTCCAGTATACTTTAGTTGCTATTGGGGGACGTCCTCTCCGGTTGTACCCTTCTCTTCCTGAGCCGGCTTCTCGGGCCGGAGAGCTGCCTCATCTACTGCGAATATTTCCTTTGCTGCGGGCTGCTCGCCCCGGATGGTTTTCACCCCCTCCGGAGTGGGGAATTTCAGCAACTGATGCAGTGTTGAAGGAACTGCCTTCATGCTATGTATCCAAGGTCTGCCCAATAATGCGTTATATTTCATGTCCCCATCGATCACATAAAACATTGTTTGCTGAATGGTACCATCCACGTTCACGGGCAACGAGATCTCTCCCTTCGTGGTTTCACTAGCCATATTGAACCCGCTGAGTACCCGGGCCACCGGTACAATCCTATCGAGCAACCCTATCTGTTCGACCACTCTCCATCGGATGATTTTGGCCGAGCTACCTGGGTCAACCAAAATACGCTTAACCTTAGTTTTAAAGACAAGTACAGAAATTACCAGTGCATCGTTGTGTGGCTGAACGATGCCTTCCGCGTCTTCGTCATCGAAGAAAATAGAGCCCCTGGTCGAATGGTCTCGGATGCGTTTTTCACGAACAATTGAGACCTTGGTCCGTTTCATTACCGGTCCTCGAGGGACGTCAATACCCCCAACTATCATATTGATTGTATGCTGGTGTTCAACCAGTTCGACCCTTCGATGAGCTTCCCTTTCTTTGTAGTGATTTTTGGCACGCTCGCTCAATAGATCTCGGAGATGGCCGTTCTCCAACAACCGGGCTACCTTTTGTCTCAACTGGCGGCAATCCTCCGTTTTGTGACCATGGGTACCGTGATATTCACACACCACGCTCGGATCCCGCTGCCCCGGGTCTGACCTTAGTGGTTTCGGCCATCGCACATCCGGGATGCGGCCGATGGCCGATACAAGGCCCGAGGTATTGACGTTGAAGTTGTACTCCGAAATACGGAACTTCCGGCGTCGCTTCTGAAAGAGAGTCCCCGGCTGTTTGACGGGCGCTCGATCCGCTTGCTACCTCGACTGGAGAGGTGGTTTGGGCTTTCCCTTGGCCTTTCCGACCTGAAATTTGGCTCTCCGAGTGGGAATATGGCCGGAACCTTTCTTTGGACGACTCCGACTTCACTTCATAACCTTTCCTCGACTTCTCGAACCCTCTATCCACTTTTAACTTTACCGGAGAGAGCTCGAACTGATCATTCTCTACCCGAATCTTCGATTCATACCGATTGTGGACATAGGCCCATGTCACGGCCTCATATTCCAGCAAATTTTCTTTCAACTTGGCCGAGGCAACTGAACTTAGCATGTTGAGCCCTTTTGTGAAAGCTTGTGCGGCCCATTCTTCTGGCACCGGGGGGAGTTCCATCCGTTCCCTCTGGAACCGGGTAACGAACTCTCGTAGTAGTTCATCGTCCCTTTGAGTTATCCGGAAGATATCGGCCTTACGGGCCTGCACCTTTATTGCACCGGCATGCGCCTTTACGAACGCATCAGTGAGCATTTCGAAAGAAGTGATCGAGTGCTCGGGTAGATGGTCATACCACGTCAACGCTCCCTTCGACAGAGTTTTCCCAAATTTCTTCAGCAATACCGACTCGATCTCATCTTCTTCCATATCATTGCCTTTTATGGCACAAGTATACGAGGTCACGTGCTCGTGTGGGTTCGTGGTGCCGTCATACTTCTGTATGTCGGGCATTTTGAACCTCTTCGGGATCAGTTTCGGGGCCGCACTCGGTGGGAAAGGCCTTTGGATGTACCTTTTCGAATTCGGCCCCTTCAGTAAAGGTGGAGCCCCCGGTATCTGGTCCATCCGAGAATTGTATGTCTCGACCCTCTTTTCGGTCGAATCCACCCGTTTTGCCAAGGTTTCGAGCATCTTTAGGACCTTAGTTGAGGAGCCGACTTCGGAGCCGTCGCTCTCAACCATTCGTGCTTCGTTTCTTCCGGTTTCGACTGTATCCTTTGCCTTTACCGGCCCTGCTTCACCCTTTCCGCTCTGCAGTTGGGAAATTGCTAATCCTTGCTCGGCGATTGCCGCCCTTTGCTCCTGCAACATTTCAAAAATTAAACGTAAGTTAATGTCGTCGTTTGGTGCGTCCGGTTCTCTCCGGCCCCGATCCCGAGATAACGTAACGGAATGGTGAGTGTTTAGAGGATCGGTTGCCGGTGGAGCGGCGTTCTCTTGATCTACGATATTTTTCCGGTTGAGTCCTTCCCTTGAATCAACGGGGTTCGGATCAGCGGGGTTCGGCAATGCCCGCAGTCCGCTCCCTTCGTTTTCCGCCACGATCTCGGTATTATTGACATGACCGGATTGTTCGACGCCAGCCATTTGGACCGTTTTCACCGAGATGGGCAGGGACGCCTTTGGTTTTGATGAATATGGTAGAAATCAAGGCTAAAGACCACTATTATCCAAGCCCCACGGTGGGCGCCAAACTGTTTATCCCGGATTCGGATAATCAATTAAATTTATAGGTGGGTATAGGATATGTGCTTTGTTCTTGATGTGTGTTAGATAAAGAAAATAAAGATTTGAGAGCTCTTTAGTAAAACGACTAATGATGATAGTTTTCTAGGGATATAAACGTTTACGAACAATATATGATACTTGATGGAGGGAATGCAATAATAATAAAAGGGGGTGGCCTTAGCCGAACCGAATAATGAGAGAGATTGTATATATGTGATTCTTCTACTACATGTGTTCTTGGAAAATAAAAGGAGCCAACCCCTTTAATGGAGGAGGATATGCCCTATTTATAGTGTCACCTCCATGAGTTCTCATACAATGGAAACTAATAAAATAATAGAAACCAGGACAGTCCTGCACGGATTTGGTGGGATTGGACTGACGGCGCCG
Organism: Lycium barbarum; assembly: GCF_019175385.1. Lineage (NCBI taxonomy): Eukaryota > Viridiplantae > Streptophyta > Magnoliopsida > Solanales > Solanaceae > Lycium > Lycium barbarum. The sequence continues at coordinate 124,380,107 of NC_083346.1, forward strand.
TCTGACACACGCAAGGCAGGTAGTTGACTATGGCAGGACGCTACTGGCGCGTGGCCCGCATACAACGGTCACACGGACCAACGGCTACTCGGACTAACGGCCACGGATGCTCGGGTCATCGGGCTGGGATGTTCTAACGACGTCGAAGGCAGGCCTGCCGGCGTTCATGCCCGGCTCCGGCCTAAGCATTACCCCCGGTCAAGGGCGAACGGTATCGTCACCCCATTCCCATTCCTTCCTCCGGCTTCGTTCCTCCGATTTGTCTCTTATCCGGTATTTATCGTATACAATTATAATCTTGGTAATAATTTCGGGATTTTGATCCATACAACCCCTAATAGTTGAGAACTAACACCCCATCCAACTTTTGAGCGAGACAATCAAAGCCTTGAACAATATTTTCCGGTGAGTTATAGATCAATTTCAATACAAGGAACAACTATTGCTAGTCTTTTCTTTTGGTCAATACACTAACATATTTACTTTGATTTGACACTACACTCGACACGAAGTTGATAAGCACAAAGTTTATGTAAACTGTACACAACAGTATAACAAGTCGCTACCCAATTATAATGACTTGCATTAATAACTGTCTACTGTCCGAGAAGGGATCTTTCTTCTCTGCAATTCTTGCCCAACGAAGAAGCCGATTCCATTCCATTTACACTAAATGAACTCCCAAACCTTCTTCAACGTTTCTTGATTTCTAAAAACTCTCCACAAGCAAAAGCCATGGAAGATACATTGAGAGTAAGTGAAGATTCACCCATAAAGGGAGAGACAAAGTACTGTGTCACGTCTGTGGAGGCAATGCTCGATTTTGTGAAAGGAATCTTTGGAGAAAAAAAACCGAAATCGAAGTTCGATCCACCACAACTCATTTCTTAGAGGGCTCAACTCATTTGCTTCTTCAAAACTACACTATTCTGGATGCTCCACAAGAAGTTGCAGCTCCTAAAATGGTGGCATGTCACCCCATGACTAGGACTCATAAGGTTTTCTACTGTCAATCCACAATCAAAACCAAGGTGTTCAAGGTTTCATTAGGGGTTGAAGAAAATGGTGATAGAGTGGAAGCAATTGCTGTTTGTCACTTGGATACCTCTGAATGGAATCCATCTCATATATCTTTCCGATTGCTCGGTATATCACAAGGAACGTCACCTGTCTGTCACGTTTTCCCATCAGGTAATCTAGTGTGGGTTCCAAAAACAATTGCCACTGCACATGAAGTGCTTTGAAGAATTGGAGCAGCTGCACCATGTCCTCTGTTATTGCTTATGTGTGTACTACTATTTTCTTGTATTTGTTTTCTGTTTCCCGGTATACCTGTTGAGTATGCTTTTGATGTTGATAAATAAAATCTGCTTGTCCTAAAATTATGAGCAAAAGTGTTTTATTTAACTTTTTGAATCAAGGATAATGAAAAAGATATTTAGCAATAATTTATTGCTAAATCCTACAGGGGCTTAGGTTGTGATTTTTATCATCCGTCGAGTCTCGATAATTTTGCACGTATAAATCTATGTGTACTTTTTTTTTTGGGCTTTAAAGTTTTCATAAGTCAAAGTATTAAGTTGGAACACACTTGAGAAACGGTGTCCTAGCTTGTCGAAAAAACTTAGTTAAATTTTAAGAAAACGAAAATACCTCTAGTTAAGCTTTCTTTCCGGTATAGGTATGTTAAAACAATAAGATCTATTTTCTTGCAATGGAACTTCCAAAATTGATTCATAATCATAAAATTAATCTAGATTTCAGAGAACAATTAATGATTGCAACTCAAAAAGCGCGGATTAGAGACATAAAAAAGAACCTGTTACTAATGCAAGAAGAAAACATTAATCGGACTAAGAGACGTGATCATGTCAAGAAACACCATGTAAACCTAATAGATAGTTTATATCCATATCTCCTATGAATTATAATAAACCAAGCTGGAACTCCATCGGATTTCTTACCGAATTTCTGAGTTTGGCACTCATGTAACAAATCACCCATATTTGTAATAATAGAGAGCAAACATGGTAAAATGTCACCTCAGTACGTTTAGTGGTTGAGCCGTCCACAAACGATGTTAAATTTATTTATATTAGCTGTTTATCCTTTAAGCTATCACCTGCATCATGGTTATGAAATATATGTATAGAAACTAATAAAATGTGAGGAGGTTGAAGAAGAGCAATCAGCTAAACATCAACTTTAATTTGTCGTTGGCACACTCATATATTTGAGAATGTTGTAGTCCCACATCATTTGTGGGATGAATTCTAGGTCTGGTTATATGGACTTGGACAACTTTCTCCTCATGACCTAGCTTTTAGGGTTGAGTTAGGTCCAAGATTCATTCTTTACATGGTATCAAAGCCAAACTCTTCCCGATTCATTGTTTTCGATGTTGCCCTCCCCACCCCTCTTATATTGCCACGCTCTAGATGTACATTCTTGGGAGAGTGTAGGGGGGGGGGGGGGGGGGGTGATGTTGGAGTCCCACATCATTTGTGGGATGGGTTCTAGGTTTGTTTATAACAGCACCTTGAAGCAACACAAGCACAGGCCAATACCAAGACCCCAGCTTTATTCGATAAAGCAAACTATATGTTTCAATAATTTAGGACTAGATTAACTCCCTTGAATTAGAAATTCATTCCGTTCAGTATTTAATTGATGTCTAGTAAGACTAATGAACTTACTAATGAACAACTCTTTGATTTGTGTCGTTCCAAGTTCACCAAGGTCTGAGTAAAAATTCAAAAATGAGTGGATAAAAATTCAAAAATGAGTGGAGCAAGGGGCTTTAGAGGGAAAGGGGGTCTGTGGGGTTGGGGGGGGGGGGGGGGGGGAGCTTTAATTGACGTAAGGGTGGAGATTTTTTATTTTTTTGCGCCTTAAAGGCAGAATTTGAAGGCAAAATTTGCCTTATAAGGTAGACTTTTCGTGAAGCCTAGCCTTGGGAAATTATTTTTTTGATTGAGCGGGGGTTCAGACCCAGAACCTCGGAGTATTTTCGGCCATTTTTTTAAGCGAAAGGCAAAAATTAAAGACCAGCGCCTTTGAGGGGAAATCCATGCAAAAAATTGCTCAAACATTCGTTAGTTGTACCGTGAAAAAATAAGGCCAAACACATCGGGGGCCCCTTGTGGTCGGCAAGATTTTTCATTTAAACACATCAACTAAGCCTTGAACATATTGAGCACTTAGACTACATGTAATTTGATCCGATTAGACACTTTTTGACAATCACCTAAAATTACAAATGTGTGTAATACACTCGCGGGTGATGTGGCATAATGACTAATTAAAAGAGGACATGTGGACATTTAGTGCAAAATAATAATTTCAAAATAAATTATAAGAAAAAAAGAAAAAAACTATTTAATACAAAAAATAAATTTTGAATAAAACCTAATATTTCAAAAAAGAAAATAAAAATATATTTTCTAAACCTACACATTATCAAAAAAAAAAAAAAATCCACTAACAAAAGAAAAATTTGGAAATCATGTTCTTGGTGTTCTTTACCACCTTCATATATGTTCATGTTCTAACCACGATTTCAATCCAAAATTTCAAGAAAACTCCTCCAAATTTGTTATAACTTCATTTGAAGATTCCCCACGAAGACCCGAAGATAACCCCCACATTAATTTCTCAAAATTTTCATCAAATAAAGTAACATGTTTTAAATCTTCAAGCTTTCTAAAGAACCCATTATATTAGTGGTGTTTTGATGAGCTCCTTTGATTTTCTTTTTCTTTTTATTAGGAGAGAGAGCAAGAAATTATGTTTGTTTATGGAATAGAGCAAGAAATTATGTTTGTTTATGGAATTGAGTTTGTTTATGGTAAAAATCGTATCAAAAGCTAAGAATAGTGGCAACAATGAAGGTGAGGAAAGAAGATAAAACACATGATTTTAGAACCTCCATGGAAGGAGTTAAAGCTTGGGGAAATGGGTTGGAAAAAGGGAAGAAGAAGAGAAAAAATAAAACAAAAATTGACTAAATAAAACCGTTCACGCGCCACTAATGAGTGTATCACACTCACTATGCCAAATCAGCAAAAAGTGTGTAAAGGGCACAATCGAATCCTACCGGTATCTAAATGAAACAAGGCTTAGTTGAGATGCTTAAATGAAAGATCTTGATGACCTAAGGGGCCCCCGATGGGTTTGGCCAAAAAATAAGTACGGAGTATATATTTGCAAGCGAAACCAACATAAATGTCCCGAGTTAAGAGATTCAATGTGTAACACACCTATGAAAACATTGTTGTTTTAAAAGAAGCTGAGTTATTTGAATATTAAAAAAAATGTTATTGAATATTGGATCATTTTTTTGCGCGGATTGCCCTTCGTTTGGGGTGGTCTTTAAATTTTGCCCCTCAAATTTGTGTTCTTTAAATTTTGCCCTTCATATTTATGGTCTTTAAATTTTGCCCTTTGCTTGGAAAGATGGGCGAATACATGAAGTTCTGGGTTCGAACCCCCGCTCAGGCATAAAATAAAAATAAAAATTCGCAAGGCAGGACTGGGGGAATGTATGCCGGATCCAGCATACAATCTTTAAGAAAAAGTTAAAGTTATGCCGGATCCGGCATAACTAAAAGTCTGCCCCTCAAGGCAAAGTCTGCCGGAGGGGGCATACAAAATTTAAACTTTGCCTTATAAGGCAAACTTTTAGTTATGCCTTAAGGAAAACTTACGCCTTATGGGGCATACTTTTAGTTATGTTTTATGGGCACACTTTTAGTTAAGGCATTACTAAAGGTTTACCTTGAAAAGTTAAAAAAAAAATACATATATATGCTTCAAGGCAAAGTTTGCCCATAAGGCATAAGTTATGCCCCCATCGGCATAAGTTTGATAATTCCTTAACAAGTTTATGCCGATGGGGGCATACTTTTAATGGACAAACTTTTATGCCGGATCCGGCATAAACTTGTGAAGGAATTATCAAAGTTATGCCGGAACCGGCATACTTATGCCAAGTCTGCCCATAAGGCATAAGTATGCTGGATCCGGCATAACTTTGCTAATTCCTTCACAAGTGTATGCCGATGGGGGCATAGCGAAATTTAAACTCCGCCTTGCGAATTTTTAAAAAAAATTTGATTGTGTAGGAATTCGAACCTGAAACTCATGGGATTTAGCGAAGGGCAAAATTTAAAGATTTCAAATATGAGGGGCAAAATTTAAAGACCACCCCAAAAGAAGGGCAATTCTGCGAATTTGCCCATATTGGATTGAGACATTTCTAACTGGCCCCCAGCTAAATTGAGATTAAGACGTAACGGTGATTATTGAGCGACACAGATAGTGATTATTATATAAATGGCCCCCAGCTATATTGAGATTAGGATGTAATGGTTGTTGTAGTAATACAAAATGGGTGATGTCATCTATTTTGGTTAGTGGGTGCTATTGAATTTCACATTATTGTTTACACATCTAGCTGCTTTCAGATACTGTTATAGATTACAAATGCATGTTGGGTTGTGATTGGTAAAAGAGGTCAATATGCAACTTGCAACATGCTTTTTCCAAGTCAAGGTCTATTTTTATGAAGACAGTGCAAGTTTGTTCCATAGATTAAGGTAAAGAAGAAGGCATATTTTAACAACAACATATACCCAGAGTAATCCTACATGTGAGGTCTAGGGAGGGTAGATGTACGCAGACCTTATCCCTATCTTGTGTGAGATAGAGAGGTTGTATATGATAGACCATCGGCTCAAGAAAAGTGTTTCCAAAAACAGTTTTGACCAACACAAGAGTAAAGCAAGAAGACATATCATAGTAATCAAGATATTCTATTAATTATTGATTGGAGCAACGACAAAGTTATTTTCGTGTGACCTATAGATCATTGGTTCGAGTAGTGGAGGCAGCCAGTGATGCATTCATTAGTGTAGTTTGTCTACATCATACCTTTTGTGGTGCGGCCCTTTCCTGGACTCTGCTAACGCAAGATCCCCCCTCCCTTTTTTTATTTTTTTATAACTGATTGTGTGTATGCTGGTTAGGTGAAGAAGGCATATTATGTGGAAAATTGACCCACTTTTCTTCTATTTTGTGGAAAACCCAAATTGAGTCCGCGGGCAAGTCAATTGGACATGTTCTTCTTTCCTAACCAATAGGAATTTTCTTTCATTTTTAATCAAGGTGACTGACCCGTCATCTAGTCTTGATAAAGTTGGCCAATGTATTCCTCAATGTGTAATACACTACATAAAAGGTTGTTAAAATCACAGCCATTTAACTTTATTAGTAGTACTTTCGAAAATAATATACTCCCTTTGTCCCAATTCATGTGACAATCTTTCCTTTTTTAGTTTGTCTAAAAAGAATGTCACATTTTTATAATTAGAAATAATTAAACTTAAAATTTCTCCTTTTACTCTTAATGAAATGATTTATAGCCACACAAATTTCAAAAGTCTTCTTTATTTCTTAAATTTTGTGTCAAACTAAACGGTGCCACATAAATTGAGACGGATGAAGTGATTTTTTTGGTATACTAAAGAAACAATTTAACTTTAAGCATTACATTTTACGTTTAAAGAGAAATTTTTATAGTCCTACATTTGTTATCACATGCTTAAATTTCGTGTCAAGTCGAGTCAAACAATGTCATACAAATTGGAACCTCGGGAGTAAAATTTTTCTTCTAATACAAAGACGATAGCTTTTCTCCTTTTTGTGAAGTAATTCAAGTGAAGTCAAGTGGGCATTCATTTTCTTTTCCAATATACTTTCCTCCTCATTTAATTAGACTATCAATCAACTAACCTTTTACTGCACTGGGCTACCCTAATGATAGAACATATATCCTTTTCCATTTTTCTGTTTTTTTTTTGTCCATCTATATTGGTGCTATATAATGGAGTAACTTTGGAAACTACTCAGATCAAGTTTCTTATAAATCCCTTCAAAGCAGTGTGTTTCCAGTGCATAGTAACAATATGCAGAAATACAGTTTACTATTGATACATCTCTTTCTAGTCCAGTATTTCTCATTTTCTTTATCCGCTACTTCCTCAAATGAAACAGACCTACAAGCTCTACTAGTTTTCCAAAATCTTATTACAAGTCCTAGGCACTTTTTGGCCAAGAACTGGACCAAGAATACTTCTTTTTGCTTTTGGTTTGGTGTCACTTGCAGTACAAAAAGGCAAAGAGTTGTGGCCTTGGCTCTTCCTAATTTGCAACTTCAAGGCACAATTTCCTCGTCTTTGGCCAATTTGTCCTTTCTCAAAGAGCTCAATCTGGGGAACAACTTCTTCTATGGCGGCATCCCTTATGGCATTGGCCACTTGCCTCGCTTACGAGTGATTGATATTCAGAACAATCAGCTAGAAGGAAGTATTCCGACAACTCTATTTCAACACCAAAAAGTTCAAAAGATTTCTTTGGCTTACAATAAACTCAATGGTGAAATGTGGAAAGGGCCATGGTATGTACCGGAACTCAGAATCTTAAATCTCAATAACAATAGCCTCATGGGTATAATCCCTCCTTCCATTGGAAATGCCACAAAGTTGTTGCATTTCAATTTGTCTAATAATAGAGTCAGTGGTAACATTCCGAAGGCGATCAGTAATCTAAGCCAACTTAAAAAGTTGTCCTTGTACAATAATCAATTAACAGGTTCTATTCCTGCAGTATTGTTTAACATCTCTTCGCTTCTTTACGTGTCTCTGAAATTCAATAGCCTTTCTGGTCCTCTCTTGCTTGATGAAGGAAATATCGAGTCAAATCTAGAGATATTAAGTATATCTTATAATCAAATTTCTGGTCAAATTCCTTCCAACATATGCCAACTCACAGAGCTCAATGTTTTGTCCATATCTTTCAACAATATAACTGGAGAAATACCCAAAAATATTGGTTGTTTATCCAAGCTCGAAGAGTTCTATATTGGTGATAATCCAATAAAAGGGAATATTCCCAATTCATTGGGCAATATTTCCACTCTGCGAAATCTTTATTGTAAAAGAAATCGCTTGGAGGGACCAATTCCTCCAGAATTGGGGAAGCTATCAAATTTGAGGCAATTATCGTTTACCGATAATTATAATCTTATTGGTGAAATTCCAAAAGCTATTTTCAATATATCTTCTTTGGAAATAATTGATTTTAGTTTCAACAACCTCTCGGGGAGAATTCCAGCCACTACAGGTCTTCATCTTTCGAACCTTAGGGCACTTGATTTGGGGGTAAATCAGATCAAAGGGGAAATTCCATTGTTCATAACAAATGCTTCCAAGCTTGAGGTACTGGATCTAGGACGGAATTTTCTCACAGGAACTATTCCTACTAATCTGGGAAATCTTCGTGAGCTGGGATTTCTGCTCCTACATACCAATCAACTTACCAATGAACCAAGAGAGCATGAGTTGCCATTCTTCTATTCTTTGGCGAACTGTAGGATGTTGCGATATCTACAAGTGGGTTCCAATCCATTGAATGGTGTTTTGCCCAATTCAATTGGGAATCTTTCATCTACTATTGAATACTTTCATATAGAAAAAGCACACATCAACGGCTTCATCCCCACAAGAATAGGCAACATGAGCGGTCTAATTAGGCTAGACTTTCGAGAAAACAATTTGACAGGGAGTATTCCTTCTGAGATTGGTAAGCTAAAACAACTTCAAGGGATGTATCTATCTAACAATAAATTGCAGGGACTTATTCCAGAGGTGGTATGCCATTTATCTAATTTAGTTCAATTAGATCTAGGTTATAATGAGCTCTTTGGGTTAATTCCAACATGTATAGGAAATTTTAGCATGCTACAATATATTTCTTTGAGTTCTAACAAATTTTCATCAAAGCTACCTCTAAGCCTTTGGAAAATGAGGGGTCTTCTTTATCTATACATGTCACAGAGTTCAATAGTGGGAGAAGTACCACCGGATATTAGAGAACTAAAGGCCATTATAGAAATTGATATTTCTGGTAACCGCTTTTCGGGGATGATACCAAGCAATTTGGGCCTCCTCCAAAATCTGAAGAGTCTTAACCTATCCAACAATTCATTTTCAGGCCCAATTCCATTATCCTTTTCCAAATTGATAAGCTTGGAATTCTTGGATTTGTCTTTAAATAGCTTGTCAGGTACTATTCCTAAGACATTGGAAAAACTCTCATACCTTAAAAGCATCAATGTCTCATTTAATAGTTTAAAAGGTGAAATACCCAATGGTGGTGTGTTTGCAAATTCCACTCTGCAATCATTTCTTGGGAACAAAGGTCTATGTGGAATGCACATGTTGGAGGTTCTTGCTTGTTCTATCACTAATCCTGGACAACAACCAAAGTTTAAGGCGCTTCTGCTAAAAATTGTTACTCCAGTGGTTATTTCATCCTTTCTAATATTCTTGTTGGTCTCAATTTGGATAATGAAACGAAAGAAGAAAGGAAAGTCCAAAGATGTTGAAAAGGTTATAGAGAACAAAACTTATCAATTTATTTCTTATCATCAGATTCAACGAGCAACAAATAATTTTGATGGATCAAATTTAATTGGTGTGGGAAGCTCTGCCTCTGTGTACAAAGGCACATTATCTAGCGGAAGTATTGTGGCCATAAAGGTTCTAGATTTGGAAAATGATAAATTATGCAAGAGGTTTAATACGGAATGTGAAGTCATGAGAAATGTTCGACACAGAAATCTTGTCTCAGTGATCACTACTTGCTCTAGCAAACACATAAGAGCGTTTGTATTGCAGTACATGCCCAATGGAAGTCTTGATAGTTGGTTGTACAAAGAAGATCGCCATTTGATCCTTCTTCAAAGAGTCACCATAATGTTTGATGTGGCTATGGCAATTGAGTATCTACATTATGGTAATGACACCCCAATAGTTCATTGTGACCTAAAGCCAGCCAATGTTCTTTTGGATGAAGAAATGGTGGCACATGTTGGTGATTTTGGCATCTCTAAGATTTTAGCCATAAGCAAGTCTATGGCACATACAGAGACATTAGGCACTCTTGGATATATTGCACCGGGTATACTAGTCTCTTTCTATTTCTGTTATATATTCTAAGACCTTTCTTTTTTATTTTCACAAAAAATCATAATTAAGCCCTTCAAAATTCTAGCACTAAATAAAAATCAAGTTTAGAACTTAATTGTTGTTATATATCCGATGAGTAATTCTTTCTCATTCTCGTTCTTTTCAGAATATGGCTCGGAGGGTATAGTATCCACTAGTGGTGATGTTTATAGCTACGGCATCATGCTAATGGAGGTTTTGGCAAAAAGAAGACCAACAGATGAAGAGATACTCAATGAAAACGTTAGCTTGAGGGAGTGGATAAGGCGAGCATTTCCAAGAACTATGATGGAAGTTGTGGATGCTAATATTTTTCATGGGGAAGAACAAATCACTTCCAAAAGTGAATTTTGCATAGCCTCCATGATAGAATTGGCTTTGGACTGCACAAATGAAAAGCTAGAATCAAGGATAACCATGAAAGATGTAGTCAAGAGGCTTAGCAAAATCAAGAAAACATTTTTGGAAATGTAGAAGTTATCTCTTTCGGAGGTGCATGTGTTTTTTGACCTGCAAGTTAATATGTTGCTTTTCTTTTACGTGGTTTCTTTAGTAAAGTCGGTGTATAGTACTACTTGGAGTCATGTACTGTTTGTACTTAAGAGTGTTGTAGTTCCTTGTTTTGTGATTTCACATTTGAGTGGTTTAACTTGAACCTATTTATTTTTGAGTAATTATGGTTTGAGGGATTGAATAAATCAGGATTAAATTAGTGAATATTATGAAGGTGTTTAGATGCACTATTTTACTTTTTGTTTGCAAGCTTGGATATATATGTTCCATCTCTTTTCGCCTCCCTCCTTCATATTTTTATCCATTAATTAGCTTATTCATTTGTATTCAATAATTTAATTAAATTTTTTGTCAACCAAATGTGATAGTGGAAGAAAAAGAAAAAGAAAATAAACAGTTGGTGAACTGAGCACTTTGCATTTCCTTGTACTAATTATTGCATTCTTTGGACTTCGGGCATAGTCACTTTAGCCGCAGAAGAGGAAGTCAGCTAATTAAGAAAGGACATTATATGGAGGAACATCACTTGGAGTCGGTGAATTTTAGGGGTAAACTAGGTAATTTGCCCACGCTACACCCGGTAATAATCATCGTTGACACCCAATTCGTCCCTCCTTTATTCCTATTTTTTATTTCTGCGGGCTTCTAAATTTATTGGCGAGCTAAACATTTTTAACTATTAATATCGTTATTTTCATTTTTCACTATTACTAGCATCACTTTATCACAAATTTCAAAAGGGTTCGTCATCACTTTATTTTCGTTAAATTAATTATACTTTATCAAGTCCTTTATTTTCTACATATTAATCATTAATTATCATAGTATATATTATACCAGTTATTAAATTATAAGCCCAAAAATAATTAATATGGAAGAGGAATTTCAGCCAAATAAATGGCCCAAACTCATCAAGCCCATTATTCCACTTACCCGGTCAGCCCATACTCTAATTAATTTAGCCAGGCCATTACACATTATTCCCTTACCCGATCCAGCCCACACCCGCAACGACCCGACCCACTTACCCTTAAAAGACTTTCACTCGGTTGAAACCTAAGAAACCTAACAGCCGCAGAAGTCTTCATCTCTCTCCCTTCCATATTGAGAAAATGACAAGCTCCATCGACCGTGGACAGAAAATTGCCCCTTCAATTCAGGGTAAGTTTCCCACTTTTTCACCTTTTCCCTCCTCTTCTCTTTGTCACGAGATTCGGTCAACATGCATAGCACAAGAAGCCAAGAAAAACTTTCAGAGATCTGAGCATTCACGGGTTGATTCAAACGGCTTTTTAGCTTTTGTTTGGAGCCAAAAGTCTAGGATTCAAAACGAAAACCCTAGTCACTTCGCCTATAAATATCGTCTAAGTCTTCAGCCGAAAGGGAGGTCTTTTTTTAGCATCTTGGAACACTACCATATCAAATACATTCCCTGCACATTTTAAAACTTTAAGAACCTTTAATTTCTAGAGTTACTCTCTCTGTCTCAGTGGACTTTAGCTCTGGTAGAGATTTCGGAACTCATTTGTATCGAGTTTCAAATTTATTCATAACGAGAAGAGTTAGATTCGAGGATCCGACGTCCCCGTTCACTGTACCCGAAGAAGGTCTGTGGATTCCCCTTTCCTTTTTTTTTTCAATTTCTTAGTTATTATGTGTTAGCTTAGATTACTGTCCGTATGATTTAGCATATTGTAGTGTTGAGTTCAGTTTGTGGCTCTGTGAAGTATGTTTATATACTAGTATAATAAAAATGGTTGTGTTTGTATAGTAGTTAAGTGTGCTTTAATATGTTGGGGCTAGCTGCTAGTATTGATAGTTTCAGTTTTCCTCATTCATGACTAGGTAGATCAATATGAATCTTGTTGGTGATTGTTAATACATTAGCAGCATGCTCGGTTGATTTAGTTTGTTATAAGATAAGAGTGTTAATTTGGGTTAAAATGTGTTAAGCTAGGTCAATGCGATCAGATATTGCATTATGCCTTATCAGGGATAATTTCAACTGTGATTAAGTAATCTGGTATAGAAATATTTTCTATAGTTCATAATTTAAGCTTGATATAGAAATGAGGCCGTTTGCAATGTCAGTATGTAGAAGATAATAACAACCTTCCAATCCTTTCCCTTTATTTACTTTTCTTGCTTCAGTCTTTGTTTGGTTCTGTGACTATATGTTGGTTTTGAATAGATCAGTTCGGAATATGGAGTTAAACACTATGGCTGTCCAAATTCGTTTTTTTGCAAATCATGAACCTACTCTTTTATTTCACGACTGTTTAAAGTATTAGTTAAAATTAGGGACAGAAATGGACTGTTATGTTCAGATTCTCTCATGATAAGTCTTTGGTATAGGGAGATTATTTGTTTGTATGTGTAAGACTAATTCCATTCGAGTTCAAGCATTTTCCTTAGTTCATCGCACTTACAAAAGGAAATATCGCTTCTCCTTCGTTTTCGCTATTCTCTCAAGGTCACAGTTTAGTTTTAGGAAATTTTGAATAGTTTCATCTCTATTTGGGTTCTTCACTGGTGTTTATATTAATTTCAATACTTATCTGCTTAGCTCACATTTTTGTGAACCTATCGTTGTCTGTTTAACTGCCACACATTTGTTTCAACTCCAATTCCATTTACAAAAGAATTTTTTGCTTGTTTTGAGTTTGGTATGACCAGCTGTGTATTTTATTCTTTATCCTCAACAAGTTCCGATCCCATGTTTCTGTTCTTACCAATAGAACATATCTAGATTCTAGACTAGTTGAGGAAATGTTGACACTCTCTGGTGATTCAATACCCTTTGTTGACACCCAATTTTGTCCCTCTTTTATTTAATTTACGCGGGTTTCTAAATTTACTGACGAACTAAATACTTTATTTTTCACAATATTTTATTGCTACTACTATCAATATCGCTACTTTTATTTTTAACATTACAAGTATTACTTTACTACAAATTTTAGATGATTCGTCATCATTTCATTTTTTCGGGTTTGGACTCGTTAAATTAATTACAAGACAACACTTTGCAAAATATTTATTTTTACAAATTATTTATTTATTGTCTTTACATAATATATATTATATACCAGTTATTAAATTAGAATCCCAAAATAATAGCGGAGGAAGGATTAACAATTTTCAGCCAAATTTATGGCCCAAAATACCAATATTATTTCCCTACCCAAATAAACAACCCACATTTTAATACCCAACCCACATTTTCAACCCAACTAAAATGCCAAACGTGACCAGCCCATATTTTCCCATTACCAGTCCATATTTTTGACTCACCAGCCCAAACAACAAATCGATCCAGCCCAACAAAATTCGGCTGACCCGACCCGGTCCAACCCTTCCCCCTTTCTTTTACCCTAATCTCACTCTCCTTTTCTTTTTCCCATCTTCAGCCGCCCCCTTCCATCTCCCTCCTCTTTCTCTTTCTTTTCCCTCTTCTTTGTCATCTTCTCCATCTCTCACCCGCACGCCCCACGTCCCCCCCCCCCCCAGTCTTCTGCACATCCACACTCCCTTGTCCCCTCATCTCCGCGCCTCTGTCACCCACTCATCCTTGTCTCATACGCTCCTCTCTCTCCTTTCTTAAACGGGAATCAAAACCCTACTCTTAGTCCTATATATATGAGTATTCAGAGTTCATAAAAGGGGGATATTTTTTGGGATCTCTCGATTACAACTTTAAATCAGGAGTTCAGCATAGCCGAAATTCCCCTTCAAATAGGGTTTTGTTTTTAGCCGCCTTGAAGTGTCTATTCTTTTTTTTCATCACTATGTCTCGGGTATGCTTTTGATATGTCGAGTGGCTTACAAAATAGAACTGGGTTTGATAAAGGGGGTTCCTTTGAATAGTTTGAACCGGAAACGAAAAACAGTCTTCTCGTTTCTTGACATCAACTCTAAAATATCAAACATCTTCTTGCTCTCTTTCATTCTATTATCGTTTGGAATCCGAGCATACGCAAGCTCAGGGATATTAATAACGAGAGAGTAGATTCGACGACGTCGACACCCATTTCACTGTACCCACAACAGGTCAGTGTGCTCTTTTTATTCTAAATCTAAAGCCTGTGATGTGTTCATGTGTTGTTGTTTCAGTCGGGTTAATTTCAGTTTAGTAGCTTAATGATGTTATGCACTGGAGGCTGTTGGGTTTTTCTTCAGATTTCTATGTGTTAGGTATCGTGAAATTTCGAGTGTTTTTTTTTATTATTGATGATGTTTAAGTATAAAAATATGAATTCGTACCTAGTAGTTTGATTTATGCAATTGACGTTATTTAGGTTATGATATCTGTCCGGTATATGGTTAAATTTATTCATCGACTTTATCACTTGAATCTCTAGTCGAATCCCTGAAAGCATGTTCATCGTGTTAGCGTGAGTTTCCCTTTCATGTTGTGGCCTTTGCTTCCCTATTCAGGATGGCTGTTGTTTTAAAACCACAAGTGTATTGATCTGATCATGTAGTTAAATCGCCTTTAGTATCATTCCGTGTGTGGAACTTACATGATGTTTGAGATAAAGCTTGTTTCTTCTTGTTTTCGGGAATAGTTAAGCGTGGTGAATGTTTGTCTTGTGATTATGTTGGGTGCAAGCATATTGGGATTGGGGATGGTCTTTTTTGTGATGTTTATCCCCATTGCTGCATTATATTTCCCCGAAGACCTTAGTCTTCAGTTGCTGTGCAGTTTACAGTTATGTACTATATGGTTTCTTATATCTTAATAACATATAGTTGTCAATTTGACTCTAATACTTTGTATGCCCCTGTTTTGTCGAAAATCAGTTCGTATATGCCATCATGTGCCAATATTCGATTTGGATTATTCTATTTTTCAAAGGGAATATTATTTATCTGCTGCGTGCTTCCTTCCGTGATTAGTTATCAATGGTTGAAGGAGTGCTGTTGCTTTGCATTTTCATGGTTTGATGCTTTCCAATGTTATTTTT
Source organism: Lycium barbarum (assembly GCF_019175385.1). Lineage (NCBI taxonomy): Eukaryota > Viridiplantae > Streptophyta > Magnoliopsida > Solanales > Solanaceae > Lycium > Lycium barbarum. The sequence continues at coordinate 124,395,654 of NC_083346.1, forward strand.
AAGCTAGGGTCTAAGATTCTCTCTGCCATAAAAAAAATAGATTGTATGATGTGTTAAATAATTTCCGTTTGAGGAACGTGCATTTATGGATCTAAATATTTCTTTAGAGGTCAAGAACTAGATATGAACTTGTGGATGCGTTCTGATTCTCTTGGGATAAGTTCTTTAGTAACACAAAGTTGTTTAGATCATGTGAAGTAGGCTGCTGAATGTTGGTCCGGTCTGTTTGTATTTTCTTACTGTTCTTATGCTACTCCGTTTCAGTTAGTCGTTTGCTAGGTGTAGTTGATTTCTTATAGCGTAACTTTAAATACCTTTGTCGAAGCTAATGTGATTAGCTTTAAGTTAAGTTTGACCGGAGAGAAAGGCTACTGTTTCGTTATAGTGAATATCTGTCGAATATGTGATTTGTTTGCTCTCCCGAAATCTATTTTCCAATGATCTTAGAGGGCTGCTTTGCTATGTTTTTCGGTTTCCACTAAAGATTCAACTTTTGAGTAGTCTTGATATTGAAAAGAATAGCTAGAGCTAGTGGAACTCATTCAAATGCTGATTTTGAACCACGTTTGTACGTAGTTTACTTAAATGAAATCCGTTAATAGCTAATATAGCTAAAATGCCTTAGATGCTCAGGGTTGACATCTGTTTAAAGCATTTTTTTTGTGAGTTTGATTCCTATCTTATTCGAGTTTGGAAATCAGTTAGCGCTTGATAATCTTTTAATGGCTAAATTAACTATATGTGCCTGATATGTCTTCTAAAACTATCTCATTTAGTTTGAGACTCCTCTTGTTTGATTCCAATTCGAAAGAGAATCTCGTTTTGATTCAGATTCAGGTTACTCTCTATAAATAATTAGCTACGCCAAGTAATCCCTAAATGTTCCTTTAAACAAATAGATTTCCAGATTCTTGTGTTTTAAGTTACTACATGTCTTCCTTGGACTTACATGCTGCTGTGAATTGAATGAAAATGTTGCTCTACTTTGTTTATTAGTTTTTCTTTTTTGGGGGTTATAAAAGACTCATATCACTTTACTAATCCCTTTCTTTTCATTTTTATGCATGATCATCTCGCATACGATTCCAAGGGACTCGTCATCTCCTTCCGCACTTGGTGTTGGGTTAAAATCCCAACACAACTTCTCTCGAGTCAGCCCGCGACACAAATGGAACATAGAATTTGGGCCAAAGCCCAATAGCGAAATAGACCGCAGCAGCAGTCCGGGAAAATGGGCCTAACCTCTTTACTCTCTTCCTTATTTTTATTGTTGTGTATTTTATTTGCTTTGTATGACTAACATTTTATTTTGTCCTACTAGATTAGATGGACCGAAATGAATTTAGCGAATTAATGGGTTTGATTTTAGTAAAATGGGTAGGAACAACCAATGATTAATTTCATAAGGTTCATTTTCTTCTTTTATGGTAAAACTATTTATAGCATCTATACTGTTATATTTTCTACTATTGGAATAATTGATTTGCAAAATGGCATGACGATATATTTTAAATCACGGGAATCATGTTATTCTCATGAACTTTCAAGACGGCATTAATACATAAATATTAATCTAAGTGTATTTTTATAAACATTTTCAAGATTTATTCAATTAAACATATTTCTAACCGAAATTGGTTAAATGAAGAGTGATAAAAAAAATAGAAAGAAATTCATGGACTTTTCATCATATTTAAGAACGTAAGTCCAGGCATTTCTATACCATCATATTCTTGTAATGTCATTTTTTACTTAAAGATTACTTTTGTCAAACTATCTTTTAAAAGACTATTATTCATAGGCAAATCATCCTATTTTCTACAAATCTTGTTTTTGAATAACATTACTATATTTTTTCATTCAAGGCCATAGCAATATCTTTAAGTCTCATTTAACATTTAGAATCTTCTTTTACGCAAATTATTATGTTTTCTACAAGTATTATTTTAAACAACGCTATTATACTTTCGTCTTAAAACCTTAACAATATTTATAAGTCGTATTTCAAAATAGCATTAAAAGTATTCTTTTATACAAATTGTTATTTTCGACAAGTTCTATTTTAAATAGTATTCTTGCATGTCTATCTATAACTTTAGTCATACTTACAAAGCTACTTTCTTTTTGCTATAACACTATATTTACACTTAGCCTAATTAATCATAAGTCCAGTCGGTTAACCATTGTTAATGGGTCTTAAAGGGTGCCTAATACCTTCCCTTTAGACTAATTGAACCCTTACCTAGAATCTTAAGTTTCGCAGACCTTAAACAGAGCTAACTTTAAATATAACTTTAATAAACTTTAGGTGTCCTAATTCACCATAAATAATTAGGTGGTGACTCCTTAACAACAAATAAACAAAAAATAGGAATCTCCAATATGTCGTACTTCTAATTTGACTCCGGTTAAAATGGGGTGTGACAGCTTGGCGACTCCGCTGGGGACTCACTTAGGTTCTAACCATAACGGACTTAGTTTAAATAGGCTTTGTGTGCTTATTTGAAATTGCTTTATTTATTTGTTAACTATTTTTTACATGTTATTAATTGTTTATTTGATATAAACTGTTTGTTTGATATAAACTGTTTATGTGTTACTGCTTTGATAAACTGTCATTCCGGTCATATTTCTTCCACTTTTGGAAAATTCACACTATCACACGTACACGCGAGGTGTGTTTTGCGCACCCGCAAATTTCTTTCGTAGAATCTAAATTTTAAGAGAGTTGGCGTATGCGCGGGGTGCCCGAGTAACGGGGACCGCGTAGCCTTCTCACTCGAGTTGTCCGCTCGGGAACCTTGCGTCTAGTAAACCCACTCCTAGTCAACCTAGGATAGAGATAAACCAACACCTTTTATTAAGAGCATACATTTCATATCCTAGGAGGTTTAATACCCTTGGTGTATTAAGCCCATTAGATGACTTTACCCAAAACGTCCAAGCGGGTTCACAACCCCGAGTGACACCAGTCATACTTTATGTGCATATTTGAAGGATAACTGTGCCTAATATTGACTACTTTCTCTAATTAATTAAACTTTAGGAGGGAGGGAATGACTAACGTTTCCATGACAGGTATGGATTTGCATCGGAGTACAATGAATGACGAAGATCAATGACATCACAAAACGGAGCTGATATTTAGACATAGGAAATTGTATTTACTTTATTTAGATTAGGAAACACTTTATGTTTTATTCATTTGACATGTAAAAATATTACACTACTTTTGTACTTTATTTTGGGAAATAGAATTTGTTTAATTAATCAAAGCAGCGGGATGACGTATTATGACACACTTTACCCTTCAAACAAACGTTAGGCCTACCTCTAGCACAAAGAGGTCACATGCATATTAGGACGCGTTATTATTGTTTGATATAATCGTTTACATTTGTTTGACAATTTGTTTGACTTTATTTGACGAATTATTTGCTACATGACTTATTTGAATCTACGTGATCATGACTTTACCTAGATAGGTTAATGACACTGACATCATTTGCACTTTATGTTTCTTTTTATGTTTATTCCCAAAGAGTTGATTCGTGTTGACACTCAATGGCCGACCATCCTTACGTCACAAGGTCAAAGACGTCATCGTTACCTGAACGTAGTTGGGTTGTTCAAGGAAATGAAATTACCATGTTTGATCCGGCCGCATCTATTCCAACTGGTGTAGAAAACATCGTGATCTCAAGCGATCCGCCCGAGACTTCCGAACACGGAACTACTATTCAACGGGATGAACATATCGCCCGCCTGACTCAAGAAATTGAGAATCTACGTGGAGAACTAAATCGGGTTAGGGACTTGACCAATTTATCCATCACACTCCAAAATTCACCTCCTGAACCTAGCAATACTGCATCAGAACCACCTCGTTTCCCATCACTCGAATCCCCAGTTCCCGGACATTTTCCTCCCCAAAACAATGCACCTACCAACAACAACTTACCTCCGATCACCCCCGCAAATCCACCAAATCCATCATCCGCCTATACTCCCTCACAAGGTCAACCACCCACTTACACTAGCTATACTCCTCCACAAAATCAACCACCCAGTTACACTACCTATGCTACTCATAATCCACCACCCATCAACCCACCAAGTCAATCGCTAGTGCACACTCCCTATGTTCCTTTGCCCACCAACACTAATCTACTACCCACAACCACTCCTCTAAACCCACCAAATCAAACACCTACAAACACCACTTATAACACACCACCTCCGGTCCAAAACACTCCCATCGCCCAAACTTATCCAACCCAGCATATACACGGGGCACACTTTGTCACCCCTAATGCACAATGTGTTCCTCTGGTATATGCCGCAGAAACACAAGCCTTTACCAATCCAATAACGGTCAGGTTCCAACCCGAAGTAGATTAATACGAAGAAATGGAAAAGGATGCAAAGGCAGGGGCAGATAACATATTGCTAAAAGAGATCCACAGTCTCAAAGAAGCAATGAGAAACCTTCAAGTTGCTAGGGGAACCAAGAGTGTAGAATATGAAGATCTCTGTGTTCAACCTGACGTTGATTTACCCGTAGGCTACAAACCGCCGAAATTTGACACATTCAATGGAACAGGCGACCCTCATACACACTTAAGGGCTTATTGTGACAAATTGGTTGGAGTGGGCAGAGACCAGAACATAAGGATGAAGCTCTTCATAAGAAGCTTATCTGGCGAAGCACTTACTTGGTATACACAACAGGACGTCCGTAAATGGCGTGGTTGGAGTGACATGGCGCAAGACTTTATGGACAGATTCAGTTTCAATACCGATATCACGCCGGATAGAGTCTACATGACTAAGTTGACCAAGAAAGTAGCTGAGACATTCCGCGAGTATGCGTTACGTTGGAGATCAGAAGCGGCCAGGGTTCAACCTCCGATGAATGATAGAGAAATGACTGCTACCTTCATTGAATGCCAGGCTGGCATATTTTACGAGAAAATGATAGGTATGATGGGACAAAAATTCACAGAAGTTGTCCGAATGGGAGAAGCCTTAGAAGAAGGAATCAAATCGGGGAAAATTCAGGATCTTATTGCTTTACAAGCAATAAACAAAGCTATTCAATCCGGTTCTATCAACGGGGTTAAAAAGAATAAAGAAGATGTCACTGCAGTCATGAACATCCAAAGGCATGAGCCGAGCCAAGCCATTCCATACTTTAGCCACCTACAACAACCTTTCTACCCTTACCACTACCCTGAACCCTACCAAGCTCCACTATCTCCTTACCCTGTCTACAACACCCAAGCTAACTACTACCAACCCCGAGCACCTCCACATCAAAACCCACGTCCGTATAAACCCAACCAAGCTCCAGCTTACCAAAATCGACCACATACTATACCTAGAGCCCGTCCAAACCCTGACATCAAAATCACCCGTAATTACACTCAGATCGCTGAACCCTTGGCTCAATTGTTCGAAAGAATGAAAGCAGCAGGCATAATACAACCGATTGAGGGAAAAATTCCCGAGCCTATCCCGAAATGGTTTGATGGTTCCAAACGCTGTGCATACCATTCTGGAGTTGCTGGGCACGCCATTGAAGATTGCTATGGGTTTAAAAACAAAATCGAAGCCCTGATTAAGGAAGGAGTAATCCAGCTCGCTGAAGCTAAGCCCAATGTGGTCAACAATCCTTTGCCTACTCACGAAGATACCAAGATTTAAATGAATCCAGTGTGTCGATTGGAGTGTGGAAAAGAGACATGACATCAACTTTTGTTGTTCCCGTGAACAATCCAAAGACAAACACACATGAAGATTGCTGCTACGACTACTCGCAACACCAAAGCACTAACCATATGGGGCGCCGAACCAAGAAAGACTCTGAACAATTGGACTTGTACTCCGTCCCTGATTCGCTGGGAGTCTTGGTAGCGTGAACATGTAATAAACTTGTTTTCTTTTATTAATGTTTGAACCGTACCCAACATTTTGTTTGCTTTGCTTCATCTTTTGGAAGCTTAATCATGAAAACTATGAATGCATTTCTGATTTTCCTTAATCATCTACTATTTTCCTTAGTCATCTACTATTTCCCTTAATCATCTATTATTGATATTTCCTACTTATCAAATCTGCCAACTCTACGATTGTGACAAAAATGAACGAATAGACAAATCCTGAGAGAGTAACAAAGAAACTAGGGGACGAGACAAGATTCCACTCAAAAGAATTGAAATAGCCGATAGGTGATGACATAAGCCTGAAATTTAGCAATCCAAGAAGAGATCAAAGGACGACATTAGGTAAGACAACCTAGTTTGCAACCTTTCCTTTAAACAACCAGGTACGAACTACGCTGACCTGATTCCCATGGGGGATACGTAGGCAGCCCACATAGGGTTCGGTTGTATTTAGAACAAAAAGTCCAAAATATCTTATGCATACGAACTACGTTCTGACCTGATTCTCATGGTGAGATACGTAGGCAGCCCACATAGGGTTCGGTTGCGCTATAACAGAAAATCCAAAATCCTTACACAAAGAAAACCACACTGGGCCTGATTTCCCCGGAGGAATTCGTAGACTATCAACATACAGATCCGTCACACCTAGATAAAATCCAACAAACCCTTTACCATAGATATAACAGAACTACGCTGACCTGATCCCCTTGGCAGGATACGTGGACAATCCACATCGGGTTCTTAAATTTCAAACCATTCCTTATGTACCTTACGAACTACGTTCTGACCTGATTCCTCAGCGGATACGTAGGCAACCTATATAAGGTTCGGTCACACCGCAACATAAATTTAGTACACCCTTCAGAACCAAAACTGGGGCATATTTCTTTTTGAGAAAAAAAATATAGACAAAAGAACGGTTGGACATCGACAAGATTGAGGCTACCAGATAGGAAGTATTATAGACCAATTACTTTAGAAGTGTCACAATCTGAAGTTGGCAGAAATATTTTACAACTTGCATACATATTTTCATATATATCTTTCCTTACATACATACATTTACATATACATATTTCACAACTTATATACGTATAGTACATTTCCTTATACATATACTTACATACCTACCTTTCAAATGAAATACTTTCTTTTAATTATTTCACTACTGTTCATCTACCGAGGCTTGAACGGAGATCACAAGATCCAAACAAACAAGACAAATGGAGCGCCAACAACGTCAAGTTTCGAGTCAACACGAATCAACTTCCCCCTCCCAAACTAAGAATTTTTCTTTGAGTGCAGGAACTTAAAATCGCGAGATCAACAGTCAAGTCTATCAATCAGGGCCATTGTGGCCTCGCCTCAAAAGCCATACGGCTTTACTTCCAATCTTATCTTTTAATTTATTTTTATCAAAATAATTTTATAACTTTATACACCTATTTTTGTAGGTTGACAAGATTGAAGGCGAATTAAATCAGGATTACGTGTCCTAAATTTGGCCTGTCACGATACCATCAACATCATAAGCCAGACGGCTATTCCACCACTTTACTCCATACTTTATCAATTATTTTATCATATACTTTACCAGCTTTAACCATTTTACTCTGAACTTTGCAGGAATCATTGTTAAGTTTCCAAAGACAGCTGAAGGCATCTCCGAGAATAACTAGACACTTTAGGCTCGTCCGCCTTTAATAGGACACTTTAGGATTGTCCGCCTTTAATAGGACACTTTAGGCTCGTCCGCCTTTAATAGGATATCATTTCTTTAAATGCCTCACACGGCATATGCATCATGTCCTCGAAAACAACCGGAGACATGTTTGGGTTCGTCCACCCTAAAATAGGACACTTTAGGCTCGTCCGCCTTTAATAGGATATCATTTCTTTAAATGCCTCACACGGCATATGCATCATGTCCTCGAAAACAACCGGAGACATACTTGGGTTCGTCCACCCTAAAATAGGACATATCGGGTTCTTCCACCCTAAAATAGGATACTTGGGGTCGTCCACCCTAAAATAGGACATATCGGGTTCTTCCACCCTAAAATAGGATACTTGGGTTCGTCCACCCTAAAATAGGATACATTGGGTTCGTCCGCCCTAAAATAGGACATATAGGGTTCTTCCACCCTAAAATAGGATATCGGGTTTTTCCACCCTAAAATAGGATACATTGGGTTCGTCCACCCTAAAATAGGACATATTGGGTTCTTCCACCCTAAAATAGGATATCGGGTTCTTTCACCCTAAAATAGGATACTTGGGTTCGTTCACCCTAAAATAGGACATATTGGGTCATTCTATCCTAAAATAAGAATTCACATATTTATCTGAACTTTACAGGAATTAGCATTAAGTCCCCGAAAACAATCGGAGACATAGCATCAAGTCCCCGAAGACAACCGGAGACACATCATCAAGTCCCCGAAAACAACCGGAGACGCAACATCAAGTCCCCGAAAACAACCGGAGACGTAGCATCAAGTCCCCGAAAACAACCGGAGACGTAGCATCAAGTCCCCGAAGACAACCGGAGACATAGCATCAAGTCCCCGAAGACAACCGGAGACGTAGCATCAAGTCCCCGAAAACAACCGGAGACATATCATTAAGCCTCCGAAGACAACCGGAGACATATCATCAAGTCCTCGAAGACAACCGGAGACATAACATCAAGTCCCCGAAGACAACCGGAGACATATCAACAAGTCCCCGAAGACAACCGGAGACATCGCATGGCTACACGGCCTCACCTGCATAAAGCCAAACGATATCAGTTATCATCGAGTCCCGGAAGACAGCCGGAGACCTTATCACTATCATCTTCAAATGCAACTAGAGATATCATCACATCCTCAGCATAAGCATCACACATTCATTCAAGTCCCTGAAGACAACCAGAGACAACATTGGCCACACGACTTCATTTTTCATTTCCCCAATCATATTTACTATCATTTCACACTCTTTAGTTTTACATTTTTTAACTTTATTACTAATTTTGACATGAATTTCAGTTTCGGCAGAAAGTACAACCTGCATAGACGCAACACAACGTGGAACTTTATCTTACGCAGTGAACTGGGGCAAATTTGCTGAAGAGGAATATCAAACTCACAAGCAAAGGTCACGGATCTACTCTCGAACTCAATTCCGCCTATGTCCACAAACACGTGATACGTAGGTTAACTTCTCTTTCACATCATCCGCTAAAACTCTATTAAATCTACTCTTTTAACAATCTCATATTCCTATCTACATCCCCAGTGTGTCCATAACTCAACACTGGGGCATTTTTTTGAAGAATTTACATCGTGTCTAGTAGAGTCCTACTTATGGGTGTGTTGTGCACCACATTTATAATTAGGAGGCTATAAGCATATGTTCCATTCTCATCACCTGTCCCCAACCCTTGCAAAGTTATAAATCCATAAATAACATTCGCTCAACAGGTTCAACCACAATTCCTTCTGCCTTCATAATATTTTCCACCAATTCTCCTAACCCATATTTTCTAAAATTCATATTTGTCGGTCGGAACAAAATTGGCTACTACGTCAACTTCTTCGCCCGAAGATTCTTACATCATCTCCGGTCGAAGAGGGGCATCTGTTGACACCCAATTTTGTCCCTCTTTTATTTAATTTACGCGGGTTTCTAAATTTACTGACGAGCTAAATACTTTATTTTTCACAATATTTTATTGCTACTACTATCAATATCGCTACTTTTATTTTTAACATTACAAGTATTACTTTACTACAAATTTTAGATGATTCGTCATCATTTCATTTTTTTCGGGTTTGGACTCGTTAAATTAATTACAAGAAAACACTTTGCAAAATATTTATTTTTACAAATTAATTATTTATTGTCTTTACATAATATATATTATATACCAGTTATTAAATTAGAATCCCAAAATAATAGCGGTGGAAGGATGAACAATTTTCAGCCAAATTTATGGCCCAAAATACCAATATTATTTCCCTACCCAAATAAACAACTCACATTTTAATACCCAACCCACATTTTCAACCCAACTAAAATGCCAAACGTGACCAGCCCATATTTTCCCATTACCAGTCCATATTTTTGACTCACCAGCCCAAACAACAAATCGATCCAGCCCAACAAAATTCGGCTGACCCGACCCGGTCCAACCCTTCCCCCTTTCTTTTACCCTAATCTCACTCTCCTTTTCTTTTTCCCATCTTCAGCCGCCCCCTTCCATCTCCCTCCTCTTTCTCTTTCTTTTCCCTCTTCTTTGTCATCTTCTCCATCTCTCACCCGCACGCCCCACGTTCCCCCCCCAGTCTTCTGCACATCCACACTCCCTTGTCCCCTCATCTCCGCGCCTCTGTCACCCACTCATCCTTGTCTCATACGCTCCTCTCTCTCCTTTCTTAAACGGGAATCAAAACCCTACTCTTAGTCCTATATATATGAGTATTCAGAGTTCATAAAAGGGGGATATTTTTTGGGATCTCTCGATTACAACTTTAAATCAGGAGTTCAGCATAGCCGAAATTCCCCTTCAAATAGGGTTTTGTTTTTAGCCGCCTTGAAGTGTCTATTCTTTTTTTTCATCACTATGTCTCGGGTATGCTTTTGATATGTCGAGTGGCTTACAAAATAGAACTGGGTTTGATAAAGGGGGTTCCTTTGAATAGTTTGAACCGGAAACGAAAAACAGTCTTCTCGTTTCTTGACATCAACTCTAAAATATCAAACATCTTCTTGCTCTCTTTCATTCTATTATCGTTTGGAATCCGAGCATACGCAAGCTCAGGGATATTAATAACGAGAGAGTAGATTCGACGACGTCGACACCCATTTCACTGTACCCACAACAGGTCAGTGTGCTCTTTTTATTCTAAATCTAAAGCCTGTGATGTGTTCATGTGTTGTTGTTTCAGTCGGGTTAATTTCAGTTTAGTAGCTTAATGATGTTATGCACTGGAGGCTGTTGGGTTTTTCTTCAGATTTCTATGTGTTAGGTATCGTGAAATTTCGAGTGTTTTTTTTTATTATTGATGATGTTTAAGTATAAAAATATGAATTCGTACCTAGTAGTTTGATTTATGCAATTGACGTTATTTAGGTTATGATATCTGTCCGGTATATGGTTAAATTTATTCATCGACTTTATCACTTGAATCTCTAGTCGAATCCCTGAAAGCATGTTCATCGTGTTAGCGTGAGTTTCCCTTTCATGTTGTGGCCTTTGCTTCCCTATTCAGGATGGCTGTTGTTTTAAAACCACAAGTGTATTGATCTGATCATGTAGTTAAATCGCCTTTAGTATCATTCCGTGTGTGGAACTTACATGATGTTTGAGATAAAGCTTGTTTCTTCTTGTTTTCGGGAATAGTTAAGCGTGGTGAATGTTTGTCTTGTGATTATGTTGGGTGCAAGCATATTGGGATTGGGGATGGTCTTTTTTGTGATGTTTATCCCCATTGCTGCATTATATTTCCCCGAAGACCTTAGTCTTCAGTTGCTGTGCAGTTTACAGTTATGTACTATATGGTTTCTTATATCTTAATAACATATAGTTGTCAATTTGACTCTAATACTTTGTATGCCCCTGTTTTGTCGAAAATCAGTTCGTATATGCCATCATGTGCCAATATTCGATTTGGATTATTCTATTTTTCAAAGGGAATATTATTTATCTGCTGCGTGCTTCCTTCCGTGATTAGTTATCAATGGTTGAAGGAGTGCTGTTGCTTTGCATTTTCATGGTTTGATGCTTTCCAATGTTATTTTTAAGCTAGGGTCTAAGATTCTCTCTGCCATAAAAAAAATAGATTGTATGATGTGTTAAATAATTTCCGTTTGAGGAACGTGCATTTATGGATCTAAATATTTCTTTAGAGGTCAAGAACTAGATATGAACTTGTGGATGCGTTCTGATTCTCTTGGGATAAGTTCTTTAGTAACACAAAGTTGTTTAGATCATGTGAAGTAGGCTGCTGAATGTTGGTCCGGTCTGTTTGTATTTTCTTACTGTTCTTATGCTACTCCGTTTCAGTTAGTCGTTTGTTAGGTGTAGTTGATTTCTTATAGCGTAACTTTAAATACCTTTGTCGAAGCTAATGTGATTAGCTTTAAGTTAAGTTTGACCGGAGAGAAAGGCTACTGTTTCGTTATAGTGAATATCTGTCGAATATGTGATTTGTTTGCTCTCCCGAAATCTATTTTCCAATGATCTTAGAGGGCTGCTTTGCTATGTTTTTCGGTTTCCACTAAAGATTCAACTTTTGAGTAGTCTTGATATTGAAAAGAATAGCTAGAGCTAGTGGAACTCATTCAAATGCTGATTTTGAACCACGTTTGTACGTAGTTTACTTAAATGAAATCCGTTAATAGCTAATATAGCTAAAATGCCTTAGATGCTCAGGGTTGACATCTGTTTAAAGCATTTTTTTTGTGAGTTTGATTCCTATCTTATTCGAGTTTGGAAATCAGTTAGCGCTTGATAATCTTTTAATGGCTAAATTAACTATATGTGCCTGATATGTCTTCTAAAACTATCTCATTTAGTTTGAGACTCCTCTTGTTTGATTCCAATTCGAAAGAGAATCTCGTTTTGATTCAGATTCAGGTTACTCTCTATAAATAATTAGCTACGCCAAGTAATCCCTAAATGTTCCTTTAAACAAATAGATTTCCAGATTCTTGTGTTTTAAGTTACTACATGTCTTCCTTGGACTTACATGCTGCTGTGAATTGAATGAAAATGTTGCTCTACTTTGTTTATTAGTTTTTCTTTTTTGGGGGTTATAAAAGACTCATATCACTTTACTAATCCCTTTCTTTTCATTTTTATGCATGATCATCTCGCATACGATTCCAAGGGACTCGTCATCTCCTTCCGCACTTGGTGTTGGGTTAAAATCCCAACACAACTTCTCTCGAGTCAGCCCGCGACACAAATGGAACATAGAATTTGGGCCAAAGCCCAATAGCGAAATAGACCGCAGCAGCAGTCCGGGAAAATGGGCCTAACCTCTTTACTCTCTTCCTTATTTTTATTGTTGTGTATTTTATTTGCTTTGTATGACTAACATTTTATTTTGTCCTACTAGATTAGATGGACCGAAATGAATTTAGCGAATTAATGGGTTTGATTTTAGTAAAATGGGTAGGAACAACCAATGATTAATTTCATAAGGTTCATTTTCTTCTTTTATGGTAAAACTATTTATAGCATCTATACTGTTATATTTTCTACTATTGGAATAATTGATTTGCAAAATGGCATGACGATATATTTTAAATCACGGGAATCATGTTATTCTCATGAACTTTCAAGACGGCATTAATACATAAATATTAATCTAAGTGTATTTTTATAAACATTTTCAAGATTTATTCAATTAAACATATTTCTAACCGAAATTGGTTAAATGAAGAGTGATAAAAAAAATAGAAAGAAATTCATGGACTTTTCATCATATTTAAGAACGTAAGTCCAGGCATTTCTATACCATCATATTCTTGTAATGTCATTTTTTACTTAAAGATTACTTTTGTCAAACTATCTTTTAAAAGACTATTATTCATAGGCAAATCATCCTATTTTCTACAAATCTTGTTTTTGAATAACATTACTATATTTTTTCATTCAAGGCCATAGCAATATCTTTAAGTCTCATTTAACATTTAGAATCTTCTTTTACGCAAATTATTATGTTTTCTACAAGTATTATTTTAAACAACGCTATTATACTTTCGTCTTAAAACCTTAACAATATTTATAAGTCGTATTTCAAAATAGCATTAAAAGTATTCTTTTATACAAATTGTTATTTTCGACAAGTTCTATTTTAAATAGTATTCTTGCATGTCTATCTATAACTTTAGTCATACTTACAAAGCTACTTTCTTTTTGCTATAACACTATATTTACACTTAGCCTAATTAATCATAAGTCCAGTCGGTTAACCATTGTTAATGGGTCTTAAAGGGTGCCTAATACCTTCCCTTTAGACTAATTGAACCCTTACCTAGAATCTTAAGTTTCGCAGACCTTAAACAGAGCTAACTTTAAATATAACTTTAATAAACTTTATGTGAGGACCCACAGCTGGGCGCTGACCATGCTGTGAACCTCTGGGTATCTGACCCCATAACTGACTGCTGTGGCATCTGCGCCCTGCTGACTAGTCATGACTACTGGAGGTATTGTACGACAGGAAATCACAGACAATTCGAGATAGCACGCTGCAGCGCTTCGAACCCGTGACCTCAAGCCTTTTGTCCTCCCGAAGGAGACGCCTCTTACCAATTGAGCTACAATACCTCCAGTAGTCATGACTAGTCAGCAGGGTGCAGATGCCACAACAGTCAGTTATGGGGTCAGATACCCAGAGGTTCACAGCATGGTCAGCGCCCAGCTGTGGGTCCTCACACTTTAGGTGTCCTAATTCACCATAAATAATTAGGTGGCGACTCCTTAACAACAAATAAACAAAAAATAGGAATCTCCAATATGTCGTACTTCTAATTTGACTCCGGTTAAAATGGGGTGTGACACCCTTAACCTTTTAAGCATGCAACAAGTACCTATAATCTGCCAGTTTCTTGAAAACAATAGAACATGTTGGCGAGGATAACAGTACTAAGGAAGAAACTTTATGTGTTTATCTGCGATCAAATCATATTCTGCTTTTTTTTGCTTCTGATTCCAGCCCCAAGATTTTTGTCTAGTGAGGGAATTCTCATAATACATGTGGGTGCTTGTGTGAAATACTTGGTTTGCGTGTGGATGTTTTTGTTCAGTTCGTTAAGAAGGCTGGTAGTACAAACAGTGACAGGCCTCTGTAATTGTCTTTTGTACTTGAAGGCTCTACTCTTTATGAAGTTACAACTGTAATGATGTCCTATTTGGTTAGCTAGTGTCTTTATTATTTTGATTAACATGATCTATAAAAGTATTTTTTTTCAGTGTAAGTTCTCTAACTTTCTTCTTTATCCTCCATAATCGTTTTAATCGGGCTTTCTTTCTAATCCTTTATATTTTTATTTTCTTTTGCATGTACAACTGGAGCCAAAGAGTTTCACTTTGAGACTCATCGACACTTCCTACGGAATCCGCATATCATCCACCGTCTTCGCTTTCCACTTTGCAAATGGAGAATTGCAAGAGCATCATTATCCCTTCGTGAAAGCCGAAAATGGTTAAAATTATTTTATGTTACTTTGTTTATTTGCTGGTGTGAATTAAATGACTTGTGTGGCTAACATTTACCTAACTGTATGATTATGATAAATATTTAGCTCTTTATGTTTAACCGAGCCTATTTTATATTAGGATGCCTTAATTAGTAAATTTAGGTCTTAAATCAAGTGAGTTTAATAGTTCCTCGTAAATTTGGCATTTTTTTTTTTAGTTAGAAGGAAAGATATGTTATAAAAGTAACGTTTTTGCAAAACTCTATTTTGTATCATTTTTTAAGGGACGTTTAACAACTCCAACAGCCAGACATATTTTCCTTTCTACATCTAATTAAGTTAGTCAATTATTAAAATTGGTATTCAATCCTAAGCCCCCCTTTTTACCAAACTTTCCTAAATCTTCAAACCAAAGTTCTACTTTCAAAATTATATTGGCCTTTTTGTTAAAACATCATGTTAACCAATTTACACTCTATATTATATTTATAAATAGATCTTCAACATACTTTCTTTCATAAAATGTTCACATTTTACACTTAGCCTAATTAATTGTAAGTCCGGTCGGTTAATCATTGTTAATGAGTCTTAAAGGATGCCTAACACCTTCTTTTTAGACTAGTTGAACCCTTACCTAAAATCATTTGGTTTCGTAGACTTTAAAATAAAATCAACTTTAGATAATTAATTTAATTGAACTTTGGTGTCCTAATTCACCATAAATAATTAGGTGGCGACTCCCTTTAACTTTAATTAACCCCGAAATTACCGGGATGTTGTAAACTATTTTGACTGCGGTTAAAATAGGGTATAACAATCACCCCCATTAAGCTTAGAAATAACCCTTTTCTAATAATTGAAGTATTAAAAATAACATTAAAAAAAAAAACTAAAGATATCAAGATGGTTCTAACATAAATTAGAAGATTTTGGCATCATCGCATATCTTAAGAACCAGTAACTAATTATTGCAATAGTCTTACTACTTGATCACTTCATCATCTACCGATCTTAACATTTATTCTTTGATTTAATTCGCTTCTCATTGTTTTTTCTAGTAAATAACTTTTTTTAATTACCAGTAATGTTACGTACATGAAAAAACCACAGCTAAACATTTCCAAAGCTGCAACCGTATACTCCTATCACTTGTACTACAACTGATCTATCAAAAGAAAAAGTTTTACTTCTCGCGACTCCTACTTAATCTGTTCTTCATGGATCCTTTGTAGAAGACCTCCTGAATGACTTTCGTGACTATTCTCCTTGGCTTCATCTGCTTTGCTTGAAAAAACTCTTTCCTCTCAATCCAAAGGTGATACACACAAGCAACAATGTAATTAAACAAATTGTCGCACTTGAGTCGTTTCCTCTATCATGAACTTCAGCCCATCTCGGTGCCTTAGGCCAAGACATAATCCATTCCGTTTAGTACCTGCTACCAATGTAGCAGTTTACTCCATCCTGTGCAAAAAATTCACATTTAAAAAATAAGTGAGTTATGCTTTCCATTACGTTGTACACAGTGGTCATTCCCAATCAAGTATCGTTTTCTCTATTTTTGTGTACCCAAAATGTGTAGAAATTCAATTTCATGGCGTACAAATATACTCACACTAAGAAATCTTCATGGTGTGAAGGTTTATTAAAATCACCACCGATTAAAATCAAGGGTAAGTTAAAATGAGATGGTTTCGTTAACAAACAACACAACATACATTTCAACAGATAAAATATTAAACCACATAAAGTGTAGAATTAAAATAGAAAAGAAAACGAATGAAAGAGACTAAAATAGTATTGGTAAAATCGGCAAGGTCTCATGATATAAGAAGGGTATTTTTAAATTCCTGCAGACTTTTCTAGACATGAAACAAAGGTAAATTTTAAAAACTTGAGGAAAACGAAAAATGGAGATCATGGCCTAAGAAAGATGCCACATCAACTCTCTTATCGATACAGATAGATTGATTAACTATTCTTTCTCTGAATATTTAAGTACTGTTTCAGTTTGACCCAATCAATTGATTTTTTATTTAAAGATGCTTCAACTTCAATTTCTGCACAAGTACTATAAAGCTATAAAACCTGCAAAGAGGAATATCATACCAGTTCTTGTTTTCAGCATACCATTTGCTTTAATCCTTAAACATGTCAAATTACTGTAATTACTCGATACTCTTCTCCATCCTTTGCTGCTTTGTCTCCAGTTGGACACCACCCTCATCTCCTTACGGAGAAGAAAATACAACTTCTCTTTTGTATCGTGCCACCCTGCAACACTAAACTCAAGTTCAACCATTAATGGGGCTGGAATTACTCTCATTCTTGAGGACATCCTTGAGAAATCAAGGCTAATGCCCTGAATCATCCTAGTAGTACTCTTATTTACAAAGTTGAGTATCAAACAATTGTTAAAGATACTTAATAAAAGCTTAAACATGCTAAGACAAATAAAAAATATTGCTATCCACAACTAGTAGCTCCAAATATAATTTTTGCATAATAATAACTATGGCAAGAGCACCAATAAAAAAATGAAAACTTTATGTATAGAGAGTTTCAATTGAAAAGGAGAAGAATGATTTCTTCTCTACCTCGGCTTTCATTGGTACTGAGAACCTGTATGTTCTGGTTTGCTACTGTTGATGGTCGTAATCTTATCGGTTATTGATTTATTTGTTTTTCGTAGAGTAAACAAACAGGCAACAGCCTAGCAATTGGGAAAAGCAAACAGCACATAGTAAAGCAAACAGTTATTTGCTTACTAATGGAGATGTTGTGGCTTGGAAAAAAAAAAGAAGTTAAAAAATCCAACAATTCAGGATAAAAAGAAAAAGATACATGTGAATGTTGGCCAAAGGGAGGTGTCATGTTACACCCTGTAGTTTCGTACATTAAGATTTATAAGTGTTGGATGTTTTAAGTCTGTATACTGGAGTTACTTTTAAGGATATACGCGAACATGTGCACCAATGTTTTTGGTTATGAGGGTTTAAGTTCATATAGTAAGCTATGAGAGGATTGGAGAGCAAGTAAATTAAGGGAATTAAGTTTTTGGAATTTTGGAGAAAAATATGAGGGGCAATTTTGGCCCAACTTTGAGGAAGAATATCTTTTAGTATATGAAGAGTTTTGAAGCAAAGAAAAAGCCTAAATTGAAGTTCGTGAAATCTAGTTTCCAACGCAATAAACCGCTCGTCGATACAACGTCGGAGTAGAGAATTATGGACGTTACAAGTTAGGCGGGCAGAGCAGGGGACTGCACTGCGGGAACGCACAGTGTCGCGCGCTGCTATAGTGCCAAGCGACTTTAATCCACTATATAAGGGCTAAAATCCATATTTTTCTCCATAATAAACTTCCCAAATATTCTAGAAAGCTCAGCCAACATAGGAGAGCTTATATACACCACAAAGTGAGGATTTTACATAATTTTCAAGTGACAGAGTATTAATCGAGGTCCGAGTAACGTATAGTTGCGATTATAGTTTTGTTTTGTGTTGGAGCTGACTTGGATTCAAGTAAACATTGAAGATTTTGCTATTCTAGTAAAAGTAAGGTATGAATCTCTTTTTATTAATATTGATTCATGAATATTTACGAGAATAAGAGTTATAATTATTGCGTTGGTATTGTTGGCGTATGGATTGAGGTTTGAAGAAAGTTTTGAATGAAATTGTTCATATTTATCTTGTAGAATCTTGATGATATAGTTGTTGAGGTTGGTATGGTTGTTGTTGTTATTGGTTGTTGGTATTGTGATTTTGGGCTAGGCATATATACATGGGAGATGCTGCCTGAATTTCGACAGATTCTAAATGGATTCGAATTAAAGGCTTAAGACGAACATGTGAGGATGAGTCTAATAATAGTGTGAATTGTTTTATATGTAGATTACGGGATTGCGAACGATCTTAAGTAAATTTCAAGATAGGAAGTAAGTTGGAAAGTCGAGAAATAAGCCTCCAGGTATGTTAAGGCTAGTCCCTTTCTTTCTAAAGGCATAATCCTTTTGTTATAAACCTTTGTGTCATACCCATAATATCGTTGGTTCCACAAATGCTAGAAGTCCACGAATCTCATGACCCTTATGATGTTATTGAACTTCTAAAGGCATGATTCTTTTCCTACCAACCCATGCATGAATTCTATAAAAATCCTCATTTCCAAGAGTGTTAAAGATTCATGACTCTTAAATTTTTTATGATGCTAAAGTTGATTTTTTTTTTATAACCATGACGATAAGGGATTTATTTATCAAAGCTCCAAGGCATACGAATTTCATGATGTTATGAGATGATTTTATTCATAGAGATTTCCAAGTACATGAGCTTTATATTATTATGAGATGATTGAGCTTAATTTACAATTTCTTAATTTCCTTCCTTGTTGGTAATCTCACCTTATGACCCTTGTTCCTTCAAGGTGGGATAAACGATGATGATGGATCCATAATATAATCGGAGGCTACCGACCTTACGTCACTCTGATATAGTTGTGGCTTTTGATTGGGATCTCATGCATGCTTTATATATATGTATGTGTGTATTTTCTCACACCAAGCCGCGCTATAGTCTGTCGGGTACTGCACCTGTTGTGCACACTACTACAGTGAGCATGTTATGATATTGCCCCGGACGCGAGCTAATGATGATAACACCGAGCCTTAATAGCAGGGCATGGTACTATATATATGTATAAAAATGTTTTTTCAAAGTTAAGCATGCATGACATCCGCCTCAAGAGGCATCCAGACGTACAGGTTATCTCTCTCTTATTTCATGTTACTTTTCCTATATGTATTATGTTGTTATCCATGCCTTACATACTCAGTACATTATTCGTACTGACGTCCCTTCTTGTGGACGTTGTGTTCATGCCCGCAGGTTTAGGTAGTCAGGCGAGTAGGCAGTAGGATCTTCCCTCCGCTGCAATCAGTACGCTCCACTTGGTTTGGAGCCGCAGTCTATTTGGTATGATATTTTGATTTGTACATATGAGGATGACGAGGCCTTGTCCCGTCCTTCCTACAGTTTATATTTCCATAGAGGTCTGTAGACATTTGTACGTAGTTAGCAAGTTATGTAGCCTCGCCGACTCTATGATACTCGTGATGTTGTAGCGACCTTGTTGGTTCGCATATGCACATATACGTTAGATTACCGGATATTTTTATGTTGGGCCCTTTCTCCGCGCAAGTATTCTTTGAGTTATGTTATATGTTATTCCAGGTAACTGTTAAGTCAAGTGGTTCCCAGCCTATGGGTCGGAACCCGTCATGCCCCTTGTTATACCCTATTTTAACCAGAGTCAAAATAGTTTACAACATCCCGGTAATTCCGAGGTTAATTAAAGTTGAGGAGTCCCCACCTAATTATTTAGGGTGAATTAAGACACCTAAAGTTTATTAAAGTTATTTTTCTAAAGTTAACTCCGTTTTAAGGTCTACGAAACCTAAGATTCTGGGTAAGGGTTCAATTAGTCTAAAGGGAAGGTATTATGCATCCTTTAAGACCCATTAACAATGGTTAACCGACCGGACTTATGTTAATTAATTAAGGCTAAAAAATGTAAATGTAACATTTTACAACATTTAAGAAAATATTTTATAAGTATTGCTAAAGTTATAGATAGAAATATAGTAATGCTATTTAAAATAGGACTTGTAGAAAATTATAATTTGCATAAAAGAGTTTAGTTATAAATAAACTGAAGAAATCGTGGGATGGTGCAACGTTTTATAAACATTTGGAGAAAATAAGTTATACCAACTAACAAATTAAAAGAATCATTATAAGATTAATATCAATAAAGTTTTAAGGTTTTATAGTATTAAAATATGACGAAATCGTCAGAAATTGAAAAGGATTTTGATGTCTAAGAATATGATCCAAGCCTTCATCATTTAAGATATTATGAAATCAACATGATTTGTTTGAAAGGGCATTTATTTAGCCTTCGGCGTCTTTCTTGGAAAATCATTTCGTTTAGCCAAAATTTTAACGATTAATCAAACACTTAAATTCATTCTAAGTTTTAAACGATCATACTTAATCTTCCCAAACTACAATTCCTACGAACCCTGCAAAGATCCGTCTAAGTCCAGAAAAAAAAAGAAGATAAAGTGTTAGTCGTATAATACAAATCAAATACACGCAATAAAGTAAAAGAGCAAATATAGCTAAATGGGCTTAGCCCATTTAAGCACGGCTGCAATCAATTTTTTCCTTACGCCACATGGGCTTTGGCCCAAGAGTCTTTTTTATACACTGCGGGTTGGGGCTGACTCGAGAAGAGAGTTTCGTTGGGCTTTAGCCCAACATTGAATGCGGAAGAGGACAAGTCCCTCGGACTCGTATGCGATGGCCATGCATAAAAACGAAAGAAAAAGATTAGTAAAGTGAAGATATACAAGACACATTCTTCAAATAAAGAAACATTGGCAGCAACAGCCCAGTTTGTACAGATAATAACCCAAAAGGAAAAGCCCAACACCTTTAACAAAGGTGTCGGTATATATAAGTGTATACTTGGAATATATCTTGATATATACATACTTAGGGAGATGTAGAAGGTCTGTACTGGCAAGTTTTTACCCTCTCTATTAATGTAATGGTCAAGATATACTGTATATATACACTTTACATATACCTTTATACTATCATTATACACTACTGGTATACACTAAATGGACAGCTAGTGTACAGAATTAGTTAGGACTGAACTAATCATTTAAAAGGTCAAATATTCAGCATCCCAAGTCTGCACATCAACATTGCACAAGGACCATGTTTCAGGACACTGAACTACTAAACAAACAATCCAGGGGAGGGAAAGGGAGACGCACTTTGGTTTTTTAAAACAACTATGTTATCCTTTATTCCCCTTCATTAAAAAAAAAAAACTCAGAAGCTGAGACAGAGGCAAGAGATAATTTCAGAATTGCAAACCTCATTACACATAAAAGAAACCAGGGAAACAGACCCTTTTCATAGGGCAAACATGAAAGAGCAAACTACAAACTCAACTTCAAATAACTTCCCAAGTTCAGATAGCACTATAAACTAGTTAAATATAGACAGAGATCAACATGGAAAGAGTAGGCAGATGACTCCCATTTTTTACATAGTAAACATGGCCAAGAGAAAGGTAGCCTGATACCATACTTGACAATGCTACAAGATAGCAGCATTAGATCAAAGCTTATCCTTTCCAGTTTTCCAGAAAATAAAGTCATTTGAGTGAAACTGTGTATAGATCAAGTAAAATAAGTAGAGAGTAGTTGACTAATAACATAAGCAAGTTGATATGGGCAGGGGGGAAGACGTGATACTAAGTGGACAACAATACGCAAGTGTTGTTGGATCAAGGTTCATGTTACATCCCGTATTTTTGAACGTCGGATTAATTGTAAGTTGAGGTGGGGCCCACACGTCAATATTTTTTTTTGGGACATGTGACAAATTATATGAATCACATATATGAAGTTAAACACAACTCATGAAGTACCCTTGGTCCAAATCAAAGTGGAAGCCCTCCAAACGAATATTTTTAAGAAAACGTTTTCGGATGACCTGACTTGGAGGGGCAAAAACGGTATATAAGTTTGGAATTTGGAAAAATACCAAGAAATAGAAGTTGTAGATAATTGAATTAGCTTTCCATCCATAGGTTGTGGGTTCCAAGGTGACGTCGGTACAAGGAGATATGAACGTTTTAAGGTTGAAAGGTCAGTGGGCTAGGCTCAACTCGGGACCAACCGAGTTGGCCCAAAAAAATGAAAAGAAATATTTAGGCCCAAAGTGAGGGGGTGGCCGGCCATACCTGGTCCAAGCCCACCAAATTGATTAATTTTCCATGTGATTGAATTAGTATATAGTGGTCTTTATCTTATAGAATGTTCAAGAAAAATAAGACAAGGAAACAAATGTCACACCCCATTTTAACCGGAAGTTAATTAGGAGTATGACGTATTGGTGATTCCTATTTTTGTGTTTTAAGGAGTCGCCACCTAATTAATTTAACGGTGAATTAGGACACCAAGATGTTAACTAAGGTAAAGTTAAAACTAAACCTCCGTTAATAGTCTGCTTAACCAATGTGATTCTAGGTAAGGGCTCTATATTATCCCAAAGGGAAGGGGTTAGGCATCCTTTAGAATCCGTTAACTTACGGTTATCCGACCAAACTTAGGTTAATTAATTAATGCTAAATAAGACGTTAAACCTTAAGAAAAAAAAACAAAAAAAGGCTAAGAAATGTTGCTAAGGTTTTTTAAGAAAAATATAAAAATGTTGCTGAAGATAAGATTTAAAGAAAATATAATAATTTGCATGAAAGAAGATTTCAAATGCCATTTAAAACAAAATTGATAAAACTTTAAATAAAAAATGTTATTTAGAATGAGATTTGTAGAAAACGTGATGATTTGCATAAAAGGAAATTTCAAATGCCATTTAAAATAAACTTATGAATGTTGATATGATTTTGAATACTAGTGCTATTTTTGCAATAAAACTTGCAAAAGATAATTTACATATGAGTAGACGAAAATGCGAGTTTATACAGAGTTTTCACAAAATACTTGAAATAATTCAAATGGTGAGATGTTCATTGATTTTTGGGAACAAAATACAAAAATAACCATTGAAAGTTTTCTTTATCCTCTTCATTATTTTTTATTAACTATGCTTAGCTAAAAAATATATATATAATTGATTCAAACTTAAAGAGTTATTAATAAAATATACTTGAGTTCATTTGAGTATTAATGATGTTTTGAAGTGTCTATAATAGTAAAATATGCTTCCCTTTACTTGAATATATAGTCATGTTATTTTGCAAATCAATTGTTTCAAATAAAATAGATATTAGACATTATAAATAGTTCTAACATGAAAAGAAGAGAATAAAAACTTATGGAATTAATTATTGGTTTACTACCCGTTACTAAGACTAAACCCCACTAATTTCACTACGGTTCATCTAAATTAACAAGTGTTAGTCATGCGATACAAATTAAATGTATAAAAATAGAGGAGTAAATAAGTTAAATGGGCTCAGCCCATTTCATGGCTGCTGTGATCAGATTGCTGTTGGGCTTCAGCCCAGTAATTTCATTGTATTGTTGTGGCCTGCTGCAGTATGGGCTTAGCCCAGAATATTTTATTGTATTGCTGCGGATAGACCTGATGGGGACGATGACTCGAGAATATTATGTTGGGCTTTTAGCCCAACATCGAATGCGGCAGAAGAACGAGTCCCTCGGACTCGTATGCGAGGTTCATGCGAAAAATAAAAGGAAAAGGATTAGTATACAATCAATAAGGTTAAACATATAAAAAAAATACAAACTGAAAACAGCTCAGTAGACTATATATACTATGTATATTAAAGTACACTTACATACATACTTCGGATGAAATATGCTTGCAACAATGTACAAAATTTAAACACTATACTGACAATGTACTGTAACATGAATCTGCCAACACATGTTTCATTCCCACGAAGATGCACATAATATGGACCAAGTATATTCACTATGTCCAACCATACAGCAGTCACGCAAACCAATTACAAAAATATGCTAAGGCAAAGATTATGCACAACAGCAGTAGCGAACAGAAGTTTACAGGATGTGAATAAATTCATGAAGCATATAATTTCATATAGGGGCACCCAACAGCAATCAGGTATACATTAGACGTATCAGCCCTTTAAATTCTCAGATGGGGCTCAAATCAATTTAAATGCAAGTAAGCATAGCACGATTGCCTTAAGACTCTCAAACATATTACTATTTTTTTTTTCACGGCCAATTCATGCAAAGGCTCCTTTATTCATTAGAGTTCTAAAGCTCACAAGCTAATGAAATAACGACAAAGACAAGTTGAGATATTGCAATGCATAGGTTTGTCAAGATTCAGTTAGCTCATGCACATTTAGACCAGCACAAGAACTCATATTTAAATGAAAGAGTAACACATGATGAACATTATTCTTAATCATTTCAAACGTGCTCTATACAGTTTTGGAATAAGCACAGGCTAGATCAAAACAAATCCCATCAACTTAGATATATGATCCTTCATGCTTAAACAAAGAACCAGAATTTCAACCAAGGAGAAACAGTGACGTAAACGATGTTCTTATTCTTTTAACAGGTCATGCATACTTAATGATGGATGATATACCAAATGCATATTTGATATGTAAGCCTGTAACATATCAGAACATGTGAGGACAGTATACTTGATATATCCCTATATGCATAACATCTCAATCAAATAGAAAAGATCCCATGATTTTCAGATTTTGTTGGTCCTATTTAGACTCATTTTTTTACCCTTACTTTATTCGAACTGGAAGCTAACTGGAACAGGCAGGTTCATGCCAATACCAAAAAGGAAATTTCAGGAACAGTTTGTACATTAGCAAAGAAAAACTACAACACCATATTAAGCCAGTTTGGACATGTTTCATCATTTGAAGTTATTAACCACCTAAAGAATGTTAAATATAAGTTTATGTTTTAGATGGGATGAGCCGAAGTTAAATTAACAGTGGGCTTCATGCAACAGATGGACATCTAAAAAGGGGCACCTTAACAATAAATCAAATAGATAAGCAAAGGGGCTGAACAGATCTCCACAGAATGCAGAACCCAAACAGAACCATTTAAGATGTTATCAGCAACACGATTTGATCAATAAGAGTGACATTAATCCCATTTGGTTTAAACAAGTTTCAATAATAAATGAAAGGCATGGATTATATTAAACTATTACTAAGTAAATACTGAACAGAGACATGCTAAAAATTCTGAACCATTAACAAGCAGTCAACTTGTAATGTGATTAACAAATATGCTGAATTATACTAAATATAATTACTAATTCACTAGAAACAACCATAACATCTTAGTCATGCTTAGACTGTTTGCAACAAAGGAAACTAACTAACAACAAAACTTATCAGAACCAACTCATGGACTAGGATAGAGACATTAAAGATAGCACAGAAACAACTCTGGAAATCTGATTCCCTTTAAACCTACAGGATTAATTTTCACTCTCATAATCATACTTTTACCCATCTCGGATGAAGAAACAGTGGAAGGACGAGACCCTTTATAAATAAAGAATTTGTTCGTATAAGATTAAGCCAAAACACGCAGTTAAAGAGGTTTAAACCAGGCAGAAATATAGTCATGCTTAATTATAAAATCACTTATCGTATAAGGCTTCATATTTGTGATACTACAACAGCAAACCAAACAGCAACCCATTTTAAGAACAATTCTTGACTCAAGCAACCCACCACAGAGAGATCATTTTTGTATGTCAAACACCTAGGTCACAGATGACTCTAACTTGATTTTAAAGGTACAGACATGTCTCAGGCAGTCAAAATCAATTCAACACTAGTTTAAAAAAAAAGACAAAGAGCTGAATACACTAATCATGGTGTCAAACAGAAAAGTTTATACATTACCTAATGCATATTTAACCATACTGACCAAATCCAACACCCATTAATCCAGATTTGAATTAAACAATTAATAGGCTGACCAATAAAGTCTTCAAACACAATGTTTCAGTTTGAGAGATAAGGCAAACTCTTTTAAATTTGGACAGGTTAGAATCTCAAACGAACATATACTTGGGCTTAAGGAAATAATTTAATAATATCCTATCTGTGGTGACATAATATATTTAAGGGATTTTCAAGAGAACCAATTCAAATATCAATTTGCTGTTATAACTAAAGTGACTGCCTAACTATACATTCAAGTATGAGAGAAGAACAACCAAATTTTAACTTTTTGAGCATGTTGGAATATGAGGGATAAAGTAGACGTACTAATGAACTTTAATCATTGATTCAGACTAGACGTACTAATGAACCAAATGATGAACCATATAATCATTTTATTAAACATATAGTGCAACAAACGACAACCAGTCAAGCGCG
The DNA here is from genome assembly GCF_019175385.1 of Lycium barbarum. Classification (NCBI taxonomy): domain Eukaryota; kingdom Viridiplantae; phylum Streptophyta; class Magnoliopsida; order Solanales; family Solanaceae; genus Lycium; species Lycium barbarum. The sequence continues at coordinate 124,422,779 of NC_083346.1, forward strand.
ACTCAAACTGTAAACACATGGACAACATCTATAAACACATGGTTAAACGACACTCAAACCAATCGAGTCCGCAAGCACCCCAACGATTAACTGGCTGATTTCATGAAAAACTAACAGATTGACCAACTACTTCAATAAATGGCAAATGACCAAACTAGTCATGATTGAGCAGATACTGTTAGCATTTAGCGATTTTCGGGGGGTTCCAAACTTATATCTATTTGCCAAAATTAGTTAGGTATACTCATGTGATCCAACATCAACAACGAACAAGCCAATTAATCCACACATGGTCAACAACCAACAACTTAACAATAATAATTAAACCTAAAGCAGACTTATTAAGACCAATCATAGACTAATCTTAAACAAACGCAACCAAATATTAAACATACAGATACAAACAGTAAATTGAAGCACTATGCTAAAAGGAGGAAAGTTTACCTTCTTCGGGTGCAGCGAAGTGGGTACAGGGCCTCGATATCCACTCGAACACTCTCGAATCCGAGCTTGCGATGCTCGGATTCAAAGCAATACCAATGCAAACGAAAGCAGAAAAAATTAATTTCGTTTTCTTAACTCGATATTCAGAACTATTACCACTACAGATTCAGAATCTTTTCTTTTTTAGGGGATTTTTGGCCACCGGAAAACTTGTTATTTTAGGGGATTTTTGGGATTCAAAGACTTAATATTTTAAAGGACTCAAGGGATTCGAGGTTTTCATTTTTTCGATCTGTTTACTTTCGAGGGATTGCGGGTTCCTTTAGCTCGTTTTTTGCAAGGCAATTTTAGGGGTTCTCCAACCTATCCCTTCTAAACGATTCCACCCGACTATTTATGGGGATTTGGGGGCTATTTTGAGTTGAAGAAAAAGGAGAGTGGAGCGGGGGGACAAGACGAAGGTGGGGAACAGAGGGAAGTGGGAGCGGGGTGCAGGCGGCGGTGGTGGGGACGATGATGAGAAAAGGAGCGGCGGTGGTGGGGTTGAAGATGACGATGAAAGAGGAAAAGAAAAGGAGAAGGGAAAGAAAAGAGAGGGGGGAAGATAAGCGGCGGTAAAGGGGAAAAGAGAGAGGAAGGAGAGAAAAAGAAAGGGGGGGGGGGTGTCGGCTGAAGGAAAAATATGAAAGGGGTAGGGAACCCTACCCGTTTTCATTTAATTAGAAAATGGGTCGGGTCCATTTTTGGGCTGGACCGGGTTTAATGGGTAATGTATTGGGCTAAATTGGTTGAAAATGTGGGCTGGGGTGAATTAAAATGTGGGTTGGGAATAAAATGTAGACTGGTCTGAAAATTGGGCTGGGGTGAATTAAAATGTGGGCTGATTTTATGAATTGGTTCGAAAATAGTATGGATTGATTGGGTTACTACATTTAAATAAAAGACCTATTTAAATAACTAGTGTTAAAATATTACTCAATATAAAATATGTAATTATTAGTGCTCAGATAATAAAAAATGGCGTTGTAGCCGTGCAATAATATTTCGAAAATCCACAGTAAATAAACACTATTATTTAATCATGCAAAGATAAATGCGATGCGTGTGCGTAAGTTGGTAAAATGCCGAAATGATAAAACATTGTGAATAATAATAATAATAATAATAATAATAATATAATAATAATGATAATGACTGTAATAGAATAATGAAACGCCGGTATTGATAAGAGGCTAGTAATTATAGTAAAAATACAATATATATTTTCTAATTTTTCAAAATATTAGAAGCGTAAATAGGTATTTCGGAGGAGAGGCGGGACAAAATTGGGTGTCAACAACAAGCACAAAGAAGAGCAAGAACAAGAGCAAAAAAAGGACCATTTCGGGTTGGCCATAAAAAAAATCATCCTCAAAAACCTTGACTCTAAAATTATTTTCTTGTTGAATTTCTACTAATTCAAGGGTCCTCTACAACTTGGTGTAATTATTTTTGGAAGAAAGGGCACTTGTTTCATCAATTTAACACCTTAGCCAAGTGAAGAAGTTTGGAGAAAAAGGTAAGAATTAATTCCTTTTTATCATATTATGAAGGTTTGTTTATGTTGTAGTATGTAGAAATGAGTAGAATTTATGAAAATATGGAAGTTTGCAAAGTGGGTGTGTATATATGTAAGTGGCCTTATATGTATATTGTTGTATAGGTAATATGGGTTGAATTTTATGTTGTATTCTAGTTGTGGTTATGGTGAAATTCATATTGGAAATGGAAGTTGAATGACTTTGGTTGAGGTTGAAAATATGAAATATAGCCATGTGGTGTATGGAAGTAGAATGGAAATGGATTAATTTTGTTTAATGTGTTAGTTGTGTTGTGGTGAACCTTATGATGTAAATGAAGGTTAAAGAGCTTAAGTTGGCATTGAATTGGAATGTAGAAGATTATGTCACTTTAGAATGATTTTGTGATATTATGGAAATGAAGTTGTTAAGATGTGAATTATGATCATGGTTGATGAAATTGGAAGATGGAAATATATTATAAATATGTATGTTGAAGATTAGAAGTTTTGGATGGATTATGGTTTGGTGAAAAATTTGTATATTTTGTGAATATTTTGTAAAATGATATGAAATATTTCCAAATTGTATTATAATTATCTTGATTAGTAAATGAATATGAGAAGGTTGGTATTGATTTAAAAATGTGAAGTTGGAATGAAAACTATTACACTATGTTGGAAAGGAGACTAGTTATGCTATATTGTGTTTTGTGATGATTGTTGGTGTTGTTGGTGTTGTTGTTGAATTATTTTGATCGAGTTAAATTCTCGGGGGTGCTATATGTATAGGGGAAATGCTGCCCAAATTTTTGTAGAAAAGTATAAGTTAAGATTCAAGTTCTAAAGGCTTGAAATTGATAATTGGTAAAAGTGACCAATTGCAAATTTTTGATGAAACGGGAATTGAATTTGGACTAGCGTAAAGGGCAAAAAAGGTATGTAAAGCTATCCCGATTCTTCTTTTGGCATGTCCTAGGTGTACTAGGATCGGATTTGAGCCTCGGAAAGTACTCTGTTCATCGGAATTCGCATTTGAAAATATCCCTTTATCATTCAGTGGAATTGAATCCTTTAAGGATATTTTGGTTGAAAGAATCATGTAAACTTTTACAAATTGTCTAGAAAGTTATGGAATGTCCCTAGGACCTCTATAGGTGATTCCATAGGCATAATATACGTAATTCGAGCCCTTCGCTTCGGTTGTCCCGAGGTGGACCACTATTTTTGATTTTACCCTTTTGTATCTATGATTTGTCTTCGAGCGGTTCTAAAGGAAATATTTTAACTACTCTTCTAACTACTAAATAAAAATTGTTTTAAATGCTCCCTTAAGTCTTATAAACTATTTTGTAACATGGAAACGATCGTAGAAAGGTTATTTCTCCGTAATCCATTATGACATCCGAAATACACTCACTATGATTCTGTCCGATTTCATTATTTCGATTTGTCATCCGATAGGTCTTATTGAGTCTCTGGAAATATATGACATTCGTTTGAATTATTTTGATAAGCCCCATAATGTATTTTGAAACATGAAAATGATTACAAAAAGCTTATTTTGACATATGCTATTGGGATATCCGAAATGCATACATTATGATTACTGCTCCGCTTCTGTCACATGGTTTGTCATCTGAATTATGCTACTGAGTCTCCGTAAATGTGCTATATTTTATTTTGCATTAGTTTCTCACTACTCCATTCGTGGATGCCTCAACGTTTCCCACACTGAGCCCGGGCCAGGATATGTTCTCAAGCGTCTTCCACTGCATTGTTCGCCGTGCCTCGATGTGAGGGGGCAGGTATACATGTACATGGGTTGTGGAGTATGCTGTGCCATGTACACTATTCTGATATGATATGATATGATCTGATTTGGCCATCTGATATGATATGTTATGTTACGGGGTTATTCCCCTTCTCTGATTCCTTATGAGTTGTGGCACCAGTGTCGGGGGGTGACCACGTTCTGTCTGCCGAGTCCCCTGGCAGGGGCCGGATATGATATGGCATATGTTTCTGTACACACTCTTCATGTTTTGAAAATATGCATTTGATACTCTGGACATCTCACTCACATTTCTGTACGTTCTGTTCCGGTTATGATTTTGTTCCGTAATGGGACCAGGTATGACATACGTTTTCTGTAAGTACTATTTATGCTTTATGATCAGCATTTTGCTAATCTGGATATTCCGTTCATTTTCTGTATCTCATGTTCCGATTATGACTTTGTTTACTACGTTCCATGCTTTACATACTCAGTACATATTTCGTACTGACCCCCTTTCTTCGGGGGCTGCGTTTTCATGCCGCGCAGGTATAGACTACAGATTTGCTGACCCACCTGCCTAGGACACCTATTCTGCTATTCTGGAGCGCTCTTTTGTCCAGAGCCTATACTCTGGTATAGTCTGCTGCTGTTGTATATATGTACGCTATTCAGGGGTACGACGGGGCCCTGTCCCGTCTTATGATTCTGTTAGGTTCTGTAGAGGTCTGTAGACATACATGTGGGTTCTGTATATGTTTTGGGTTGCTATGATTTGTGATAGCCTTATCGGCTTCCATGTGCTATATATGTTCCTCTGTGACACTAGTAACGTCGACTGACTTTTATATGTATAAAATCTGCTAGTCTGCTGGTTTGGGTTATTGGGTACGTTTGGGTGTCCAGCACGGACACTAGTCACGGCCTACGGGGTTGGGTCGTGACAGTTCATTCCTCCAATTACTTACATGCTTATTCAATAAAGAATCAGACCAGCCAGATTTTTACAAATAAATATGCCTTGGGTAGGCTTTAACAGTCTTCTGAGACTTAGTTCAAGCCTTATGCCATTCCTTAGGAATTAACTATCATCCATATCCAGTTTAAACTTACCAAACTCAAAGACTAACATGGGACACATAATGTAAATAAATCAAGTAGGCATCTTGACATAAGTGCATTAATAATCACACTGGTTTTAAGCACAAAATCATCTCAACTGAGAACTAGCAGATGACTAAACTAATCCAACAGGCCTAATAAGTGTAACCATGCCAAATTATAAAACCAAATACTATCGACATAATCATCCACACTTGCACTCATACGAACATCTAGACACTGACAAAACTGAAATCAAGCTAAACTAAGATAAGGCATAAACATATAGATGCTACCAACTATCAAACTGCAAAACCCGAACTAAATTAAGACGTGAACATACAAACATCATTAAAACCAAAACCAAACTAACTAATCCTGAGCATGCATAATACTACAAGTCACTAAACTAAGATTCAACCAACTGAAACAACAAACATGTATGAACATATAACTACTTATTAATCTACTAAAACTGAAATTAAACTAATTTAAGAAGGATTTTTTACCTTCTTCAAGTGCAGCGAACTGGGCTCGATTCTCGAATCTACACCCAAATTTGAAGTAGCAACAGTGTAACAAATGTTTTAATATTTCGACGGAGTACCCGACAGTATAGGGACTGAGGAAAATGTTGATTTTTAGAGGAGTCCAGACGGCTAAAAAAAACTCCTCTCCAATGGGTAACGAAACAAATATTTATAGTAGAATCCCTAGGGTTTGCTATGGTTCGAGATTGGGCGGGATTTCTAGTGATATCCATTTGAAATCCGAATCAGATCTTTAAAGTTGATCTCTTTTTCAGAAATTTCAAAAGTTTTGGCTATTTGTTGACCAGATCGTATATAAAAATGGCAAGGCAAAATCTGCCATGGCTGAAAACAAAAATGGTTTCTTGTTTGGAAGAGGAAAGAGGAGAGGCGTGGCTGTTTTAATCCGAAAATGGGGGTGGCAAAGTCTGTGAGGGTGAAAGGGGGCGGAGCAGTCACCAAAATGGAAGGGAGAAAGGAGAGAGAGAGAGAAGAGAAAGGGAGAGGAAAAGAATGCGGCGGATCTGTTCTTAGGTTTAGGTAATGAGAGTGTAAAGGTTGGGCCGGGTCGGGTAATTTTTAGGTGGGTAGTGGGCTGGTCGGGTAGGTTATTAGGATGTGGGCTGGTCAGTGAATTACCGAATGGGTCGCGGATTGGAGCATATTATGTTTGTAGTTTTGGGCCATTAATTGGCTGATGTTTCGTGGCCTTTTCTCCTTCAACTTAATTCCTTTTGGGCTTCTTAGTGATTAACTTCTACAACTTCTAAGTGATTAACTTGTACATATATAATGATGATAATTAGTGATTAATATGTAGAAAAAAAAGGATTTAATAAAGTATAATTAATTTACGAGTACAAAATCCAAAAATGAAATGATGACGAACCATTTTGAAAATTGTGATAAAGTAATGCTAGTAATGTTGATAGTAAAATAGTGAAAAATGAAAGTAGCAATATTAATAGTAATAGCAATAAAAAATAATAGTGAAAATAAAGTATTTAGCTTGTCAATAAATTTAGAAGCTCAAAGAAATAAATAGGAATAAAGGAGGGACAAAATTGGGTGTCAACACCCCTCGTTGGGGTGTGACATGTCACCTCAACTCGTCTATGATCAATTTTATATAAATATATAAACATGGATATTATGGCATTTTATATAAATATACATACATATGTATTATTGGCAACCCCCAAAAAGGTTGCAACACATCATAATGAAGGAAGAGAAAGAGCACTTAGGAAAAAAGTAATAATACGAGAAAATTGAAATATAGATCTTCTGATAATTATAATGTCGCTAGAAAAAGTCGTTTTTCAATTATTACAGTGTTGGTGGCATGTTCAATGCATAAGTCGTTGACAAATCAAAACGTGAAAGAGTAGAGCAGGAAATAATAATAATAGAGCACGACAAATTATTAAAAAAGATGAAAATGTAATATAGGCTAAACTCGAAATCACAAAACTATAATCAATATTTATAGATATTAATGTCGAACTTTGTAAATGTAGATTTTACAATTGAACGATCACAATTATTCAAGGCAGTTTATTCTGTTTTTATCATAGCTATACAATTGGATCAGGGTGTTAAATTGCTGTGAAAATATGTATATTGAACAAAATTATTTAGTTTGAAGTAGATGATGGTGTTGAAAATATATACTGAACTTTAAGGGCCTAAAAATAATAACAGAGTTGCATCTGTTGAGTGGATTTTGGAGCCATTTTCTGAAGCCGCATCTCTATAGGGCATTTCGTCGAACACTCGATGGGTTTCAAAATAAGCATGCCGCGTTGTTGTTGTTGTTTTTTTTTTTTTTTGTGGTCAAACTCGGGTTGGCGTATGAACAATATTTCAATTGGATAGATGAAAAGAAGAGAAATGTAGAGAGTAGAATGTGATTCAACACTTTGATTTGTCAGACATTAAATAATAATAAATCAAAGATAACGAAAACATGAAAAAAAAGGTTACGCCATAAAGTTGCAACTATGGGAAGAAGTTCCTCGCAACAGTAACACATAATTTATGGTGTTTCTGGCACTATGATTTGGTTCAGAAATTTTCTAAGAGAGTGGTTAGTGGTGAATAAAACTAAAGAATAGAAGAAGGAGATTAGGAGACTGCCCTGTATTTTGAGAGGAACATACAAACCATTCAGGAACACAAAAGAGGTAGAAATTTAATACAAAAATACATGAAATAAAAAAACACCAATTAACTTGAAGCTTTGTACCTTAGCATTTTTCTCACAGACCATAAACTTCTTCTCCTCTAGTGATTTCTTCTATGCCGTTGGTGCTATGGAATTCAAGATCTTGAAGTTTTGGTTTGAATTGGCACGATAGATGGGCGGAAGTCTTCTCCTCTATTGACTAATTTATGTTTAGCGAAAGTTGGTGTGCTTCGGCATTATAAATTGGGTGAGTAATTTTGTAAGAAATTGATGACACGGGTTTTTGTTTGAAACGGCTAAAAGTTGCAGCTTTTGTTGGGAAACGACTGAGCTAAAAAATTCTAAAGTTTGACTTGATGAATCGAAGAGAATGGAAGGAAGAAAGGGCGTATAAGCAAAAGGAAGTGCCTTTTGAGTTTTGTTGAATTGAAAACAGTAGCCGCGTTTGGGTTCTCTTACTAAAGGCCGAAGAGGTTCCTTTTGACTTTTAATTTACTAAATAATTGTTTTTTTGTAATTTTAAATGGCAAAAAACTGAGGAAAAAGAGAAATAGTTTTTATGGTCATATAGAGCGCCACGTTAGTGATAACGTCCAAATACACTCCTCAAAGAGAAGTGTACACGGTCGTATGCAATATATTTACCCAACTATGAGTCGGGGTCGATTCCACAGGGAACAATATGCTAGGCGATTAAGAAAGTAAGGAACTTTCACCAACTAAGCTAAAGCCAAACGATAAATGATATTTTGGGTTTTTGAGAAATTTATGACTAATGCGGAAATATAAACTAACCTAGAAAGCAAGTAAAATGATTAATGGCCACAAGCATGGATACAAGGGAAATTACTCTCTAGTAACGATCCAATGTATTTTATAATTTTACAACTAAGAGCGGGTTTATGTTAATAGATAATGATTTCTAAAATCTCATTGAAAGTTTCTCAACCAAATCAATGAATTTCACTCTAAGCTTTCTCAAGCCTTAGAGTGTGATGTTAAACACAATCAATTCAACCTCAAGTTAACTATCCTATCTCTAGCTCAAGTTATTAGATGGATTTAATGACCCAAATCCTTGCTATCAAACTCTTTTCCTAACTTTCACTTTCTTTCTCAAGCAAAGTGAAAGTACTTAGGCACAAATAATGTTTGCAACCATTAAGAGACATTTAAGCATGAAGAGTTAATAGAGAAACAATAAACCCACTTCATTAGAAATTAAAATCATTCAATACATAAGCAAAATGAGAGATTCATCCAAACCAAATATATGAATATTTGCATAAACAAGATTCAAGTAATGGAATAGAAAGCTACACACTTAGATATACAATACAAAACAAGGAATTAAAGAAAGGATTAAGAAATATCTCATTGAAGTGCTTCCAATCTTCTCCTCCAATGGTGTAGAAAAACCCTAGCCTCCAAGAAAATGACAAAAGATGATTATAATTGCTCCCTTCTCTTCCTTTTGTAGTTCCCTAATTTTTTCAAGTTCCCAAAATGACAAAATATGCCCCAGATTTTCGTATTTGCAGTTCTGCCCGTTTTTTGCAAATCTGTTCCGTTTTTGCAAAACTGTTCACTTTTGACAGTTTTGCAAAACTGTGCAGTTTTTGTCCAATTTGGCCTCTTTTTGACTTTATTTTACTTGATTTCTTCCGATCACTTCTAAATCACATAAACCTATAAAATGGAAGTAGCCGATATTAATTTCACTATTTTTTCAATCAAAACATAGCAAAAATCTAAGATTAAAGAAGAAATAAGTTGGTAAAATATCAACTTATCAGTTAGCGGGCCTTTGGCCTGCTTTTATATATATACTAGTCAATGAACTCGCGCTTCGCGCGATTGGAAAAATTTGTTTAAATTTATTATACCGTTTTTTTCATGAAAAAGAAAATGCTTATAAACAGTATATATTTGAGTTAAATTATAAATAGGAATTATTTAGAGCACATACTACAATATACATAATGTATCAGCACTTTTGTTACGGGGGTAGACAGTAAATTCTACCTCTGGTTCCCTTATCAATTGTGTAGTGTAAAAATAAGGGTGAGCAAAAAAATGTGGAGGGTCGTATATCTTCAAATTTATATAAGAATTTTTCTTAAAATTGTTAAAGGAAGACCAAAAGGGTGTAATTAAGATAATTAGAAAAGTGATTTTTGAATTTATTTTAACATAGCACAAAAAAAAAAGGGGGGGGGGGGGGGGGGGGGGGAAGGCTAAAATATCAAGAATGAAGGAAAAACAGTGTGGGTCAGTACTTCTCTTAGAGACTTTTAAAAAATATGAACAAGTGTAATTAAGAGAACTATCAAGTGACCCTTGACTACCTATTTTATCAAAGCACATATGTGATAATCTATACTATATTAAAAGCACAAAAAGTCTTAGAAATGTTAATTGAACTTTTTGCCCTTCATTAAAAGACTTCATAATAGACAAAATAGTCATTTACTTTTTTGCTCAAATTAATTATTTAATAGTTATTCAATTATTTTCCTAACATTCAGAATTTTAAAAACAACTAAATTTTTTACTATTAATTTTTTTCCTTATTTGAGCCATGTAAAAACTCCTACTATTAAGGAACTTAAAGTTGAGTAAGATTATAAAACTTTGCCAATTAATTAAATATTCCTCTTCGTTAGGGTCTGTGAAAGAATCCTTATTCCGTTCAAGTTAAGAGACTTGAACAACGTGTTCCATCCTTATTATACTCAACAATGGAACAAATTAGAATCCTATTTGAAGATGGAGCCATATATCTATAAAGTATTCCGTAATTCCATTTTTCACTATTTGTTTGAGTATTTTGTAAAAGGTATAATTCTACCTTTCATGTATATTCATGGATTTCCTTATTTGAATTATTTTTTATGTATAGGTGCTCAGAATCTGAAGTTGTTTGTGCATAAGTCATAAATGGTTTATTATTATTTTTTAGTTTATTTTTATGTGAATTAATGTCCAACAACAACTTTTAACTTTTGATTTCAGAACCCAGCAACTCTAAATTTTTCGTCTATGCTCTATTTGCTTTTGATGGTAATCTAACAAATTTGGTATGACTTTATGAATTATTCAAAGTTCTGACAACTTTTGCTTATAATGTAATTTCTCATTTATAATGATGTACATATGGGGTACCGTCTGTTCTCAGTTTTCTTTGTTCTGACCCTCTACAAAATAAATGTTTATTTTTTCGTAAAACACAAATTTTTTGTATAGTAGTATAGTGTCTTACAAAATAATTGTTAAATCTATTATACAACACTTGGTGACTTCCCAACGGATTATTCAACGTAGTAAAATTATCAAAAACTCATTGCTTCCTCTCGTGCTTTGCAATATATGTCTCTCTATGTGTGTTTGTTACGTGGTCCTGTATATATCTTTTTACATAACATCTGAAAATATAAAATTATCAATCGTATGTGTGTCAGTGCATATGATGCACTTTTTTAATTGCAATAGGTTATGTCGGCTCAATTGACTTAAATTTGATTGTTTAAAATTATCACATGAAAGCACAAGATACTAACAATCAGTTTAGGGTGAAGTATTCAGTCCTTTTGCAGTTATTATTATTTTTGCACCATTTTTTGAATTCATTCATTAAATTCTGTACAAGAATTAAAGTTTTGTAATACGGTCAAACCTCTTTTTAACAACATCGCTGAGTTCGAAATTTTTTTATTGCTATAACGAATGACTGTTATATACCTATAACATCATCACTATTTAAATAATATTTCGCTCTTATAGGCAAAAAAGATGCATAAAGTCTAATTTTTCATTTTTTATTGTCAAATTCTAAGCTTAATCACACTTTGTATAAAGAAGAAAATTCTTGTAATGATGGAAATATATATTCATAAAATATTGTTTCTCATAATAGTTTATTAAAGTAACAAAATATTTTGTCAAAATATCTACACTTATTATTGGTAATCATTGATATTCTATTTTTATAAAGATTGTTAACTATTATGTTACCAAACAAAAAGGATAGTTGTTATATGGGGGTTATTTACAAAGAGCCTATTGTTATAAAGATAGTTCTTGTAGTTATAGGTAAAAAACTGTTATAGAGAAGTAAAATATAACATAAAAAACTGGTTCCGAAAAAACTTGATTGTTATAGAGAGATATTGTTATATGTGGATGCAGTTATAGAGAGGTCTGACTGTATTTTACATGGATATTGTCTCCATTTTATACTCTATTATATATCACTAGTGAATTTATCCGCGCTTCGCGCGGTTATGAATAAAATAAAAGAATTTATTAAATATCTACTATATATACGTATCTAAATTAAATTCTATAAACTATCTGATATCAATTTTTTTCCAGTTAGCTGCACAAAATTTCAAAATATATACATACAAAAATTAGTTCTATAGATTATAATTACTTATTTTAATGAAAGGAGTAGTGTCAGTGGAAAAGAAGAGTAGATCTTTTATTTGTTCTTCCATCTTCTTCCCGCATACAAAATAAAAATTCCTTACTCTTTTTAAGTACATGCCTTTCATAGGGATAAAGTAGAATAAAAATTTACAGTGGATGGGTGATGAAGTTAATGGAATAAGAGGTTATATATTGAAATTGCAATTTATTGTATTAAGTTGTAAATATTAGTTTTCGTTTTAATTTCCTCTCTTTTATCGGAGTACTTAATTCTCTATGCATACAATGATTTCTTAATAAAGACTTGAGCTTTCACGCTATATCGTATTATTACATCTGTTTACTATGATCTTTTATACATTAAATAAACATTTTTAGGAGTTATAAAATCAAAGACACAAGATTTATGGATAGCAATTAAGAGTAGAAATTACGTTAATCAATTAAAGTACTAATTTTGACAAACATCTCATTTGAAAAAATAACTTTTTTAATACAACCAAATACAAAAATATATTCCAAATGAAGTGACTAATCTTCTCTATGCTAGTCACAACTCACAAGGTGAAAGAAATGAATTTTCAGCATTCTAAGAAACTCTCTATAAAAGTTAAGATATGTTATTTCTATTAATTAGCATTTCAATTTTTTTCATCATGTAGCAAAATTTTTAAAATATGAGCGATAACACAAGAACCAACTACAACTAAACATAACGAAATTCGCGTGTGTATATATATATATATATAAGAAAAGAAAATAAAAAGTAAGAGAATGTCTCATTATCAGGTTTCTCTTTCCCAGCCTTCTGATTTGTCTTTCCTGTCCTCTAATCCCATTAGGTTTTCAAAATACAACTTTAAGAAAAAGAGGAAGCAGGTAGGTGTAATTAAAAAAAAATTAAAAAGCGTTTTTTAAGTTCTTCAATAGAATACGTAAATAGAGAAACTAAGGAAGAGGGAGGGGAAGCCAAAGAGAAAAAATTACTGTAATAATAATCTAATCATAGACTCTACACCATCTTCTTTTGAATTTGCTCAATTTTCTCTACTTTTCTATCTTCCTCTATCTCAGCTTTCTTCTTCATCCCTACAAGTACAATCAGGAATATACTTATAAGAAGTTGTTGCTTACTTTTGAAAGCTTAAATGGATTTTTCACCTTAAACACTTGATATCTGATTTTATAACTTTAAAGTGACCCAAGAAAATGAGAAAATATTTTTACAGTTTAAGTAATCATACCTTGGCATTGTGACTTTTTTGGTCGTGATAGGTTGTAAAAGCACAAACAGCTCTTCATAAATTGAAAATAAATAAATTTTGCTGAGTATATCAAATCAAGGACTTCTACTTTTTCAGTCTCAATTTATGTGACACTTTTCCTTTTTCGAGTTTCAATCTATGTATTTCGATCAACATTTTAAAATGTATTTTTTCATCGTATTGACATGAGAAGAAATGCAACTTGGAGTACTTCTTGTATAGTTTTTGAATATATAAATTTTAATTTTTAAAATATTGAATTAATCTAGTACAAGTTAGCTTCAAAGTCAAATTGACTTTCGGAAGACCAAAAAATGCCACAGAAACATTTTAAACTATGTAAACTTTTATCGATATTTTCATATTAATATGCATTTTTTCATCATATTAACATGAAAAGAAATGCAACTTGTAGTACTTTATGTATAATTTTTGAGTTAAAACAATACAATGTAGCTACAAAGATTACTAAAATAATTGACTCTCGAAAAAAATTTAAAAAACCACATAAATTAAAACGAAAGGAGTATAATTTAGAAAATTAAAAGAAACATTCCCACCCTTAGATTCTTTGCAACTTTGCCAACCATGATTCTTATCCGTGAAGCAACCATATGATGCGTTGATTAACCTTTTCTTCATTTTCTTTCTCACCCTTCGTACGCTAAAATGACAAAAGCTTCACATGATAGGGATTATTATAAGTAAATGGAAGATGTTTAGGGACCATTAATTATTGGGGAATAGGGAGAGAATCAATTACATGAAACATTGGAATGGAATAATAAATAGGAAATGAAATCCGTTCATGAACGAGTGAAACGTAGGAGTTATAATTATTAGATTTTAATGACTTTAATTCTTACAATTGGATTAAATAGATAAATATATTAGAAGAAAAGGCAAAAAAAGGAGGAGTTGAGAAGAAAAAGGCCAAAAAAATGAGAAAAAAGATAAATGTTATTTTTGACTTTAGAGGCATGCCACATCACCTCCCTTATGCCTAGCTTTATATTATATATAGATTGCATACGAGCACATACTAGCGGGTTTTTCCTTGACCTGATCCAAGCATTTAAACAATCAATATTTATTATATTCAAGAATTTGTAAAGTTTTAATTTCTATTTAATTCAAAGATATTTGAATATTATTTATACCTTTTTTCAGTAAAAGAATCCTTATAGACGTGTATCCCCCTCCACGAAAATAATTACTTAATTATTTACCTAATATTTAGGAATAGTCAGTAAATTATTTTTTCTAATATTTAGACATAATAATTTAATTATTTTTTTAACATTTAGGACTTTAATTTTCAATTCCTTTCCATTCTAGAATTCTTCCACTTTCCAATTCACGTAAGAAAGTTTCGCTCACGTATTTTTGGTTACGTTTTGTTATGAAATTCTCACTTTCAACAACATTAGGAGTATTAGATTCAATCATTCAATCACATAGGAAACTTTCAGTCATTTTGCAGTGCTTTTGTTTACAAGAGGGGGTTTTTTCGTTAATAAAATTGTCATTTAATTATTCTCCTAATATTTAGGACTTGAAATCAACTAAAAGTTGACTATTTACTATTTACTTAACTGAATTAGGTTAGAACTCTTAATATTTCAGAATTTTTAGAGTCGAGGTTATAATTATTGCTTGAGTCAAAACATTAGCTTCACATGCATTCATCATTGCCGCCCTTTGAACTTTTAAATGAGGGAAGTATTTCCTGGTAAAGTGGGGGCAAAATATCTGGAGCGTATTATTAACAAATTGTGATATCAATTGTTAAAATTATAATTATGTAGTATAAAAAGTTTCAAATTGAAAATTTCAAATATCTAATTATAATATAACAAATCTAGCCATTTTGTTAAATGCAAACTTCGACAATTCAAAAATATTAACATGAGTAAAATTTGATCATTGAAAAGATTTTCAAATCAACTAGAATTTTACTTATTAACTTTACTTTTGTAGCCATAATGGAGAATGCATAAAATAAAGAGGAAATATGGTAATTCGTTTGTCTATTTCATCATTTACGAGCAAATTTTGACCCAATAAAAAATACATTAACCTCATCAAATTAAAATATATATAAGAAGCACGAAGCCTCAAAACAAAATGATGAGAGGTAGAAAAAATGTAAAAAAAAAAATATACTTAAAAAAGAATAAAATCAAAAGAGTCAAACTATGAAAGTTCGTATAGAATTCTTATGTAATGAAGTCATAATTACAGTTAGGTGTTTAAAATATTGGGAGAACTAGTTAATATCAATAATTTGAGTTAATAAAAAAATATTTTCTTTGATGTTGTGAACAAATGATTAAAATTTTGAATTAACTAATTAGTAAAAGAATTCAATTTATTATTTTTCAAATTTCACATTAGTAAATTTATTTTTCAAATTGACAAAACTTTTAAGTACATAAATTTGTTAAATAAGAGAGATATTAGAAGTGAAGGAATTAAAATTAATGTAAAATCGATTATGGTATAATGTTATATGTCAAATTGATAAAATGCAAATTTATAATAAGAAGGATAAAATAGTAGAAAGTAAAATATATTCTAAATGAATTGTCATTATTATTTTTGTTACACTATTCTAACAAATAAAAACTATCAATATTATTTTATATATTAAGTTATTTCACCACAATAAATATGAATTAGCGACGGAAAGTTAATCAATAAAATTCGTCGATAATCTTATTTACTGACAGATTAGCAACAAATAAAAAAATTGTTAGCTACGAGCAATGCACTGATGGATTAACAATGACCTTCGTAGTTAAATCTAACTTTTTTTATAGTGTCTGTTATCAAATGAGGTACGCGCTTTGGTCACGCGCAAAGCGCGTACGCTGAACCTAGTAAAATAAGAAAAGAGCAAAAAGAGGAGCAGAGGAAAAATACAAAAGAAAATAGAGACAAAGGGGAAAAGGGAGATAAATGAAAAACACATTTCCTAGTCTATAAGAAGTGTCATATTACTCCTCCACAGACCAGATTTATATGTAGTTTATTTCTTCTAAAAGACTTAAGTAATCCTTTTCTACGGTATGGATTTGTGATAATAAGCCTCCTGAATCAGAAACAAATTAAATATGGGCAGTGTGCCCAGAACAATTCCCTAATGATGCATACGCTCTTTCAAATGACACGGTGATACAAACCCCTCACGCATGGAATTTTAAAAGGCATCAAAAGAAAAAGTAATAACAGGGAAAGCAAAGAGGCAGGAAGCAGAGTTAGAGACTACACTAAACTAAATAAATGTTACTGCTAAAAGTACTGTTACGTGGGCTATCTTAGGGGACGCAAATAACCATTTCATCGGTCCTTAAGGTGAACTTTGGACGCAAATCATTTCATTGCGGATAGAAAATCCACCAAATAATCATCAACATAGCCATCACTTTCCACACACCAGAAGATTCTGCAAAATATATATAGCATGAGAGCATACCTTTATTAGATTTAGGTATATGAGAGTCCTTCCGACAACCTATAGAACATATTAGTATAAATATTTTGTAGCTATCATCACAATGTTCATAAAATTTGCTAATAATCTCTAACTTTTGGTAAAATAACTAAACATTAAAATTCAAACAAATGTGAAGTTCTAAACTTATTAAGCACCATATACAATGATCGTGAACATTGGTGATTACCTATGCTGCTTGTAAATTTAATTGACACCATATTCATACAATAGATCCTGAATATAAGATAGACAGATGCCAAATTATAGAATAAGTATCCATCCATTAAAAAGATGAAACAATTGAGTATTTCACGGCAAATAACAATATTTCGCTAATATAGATATTAATAGATTTAGCAACCAAAAAATAAAAAATATTGAGGAGAAACTCACGTTTTTCCTTTATATAATTTGCTGACCATCTTGTACCATTGAAATGTGTTGGTCACAAATAATTTCTTGTTTTCAGCCTTAGCAACATCTCCAGACTAATCTTCACACCACGGATTTTCTAAGTTACGCAATAAAATCATAAAAGAGCACAAAAAGCCAAAAAAAAGAAGAGATAAATAGGTTTCCTACTCTATGAGAGGAACCACATCACTTCAAGTGGAAAAGTCTTAACACAAAAGTGTAAGTTCCATATATTCTCTATCCTTCTTCCGTGATTCAACCCCAATTTAATATAAAAATTAACAAAAATAAAAGGTGCAAGTGTTCTGCCAATCAAAAATCAAGCAAAGCCTCCATTTCGGGAAAAAATATTACAAGGAATGGTTGTAATTAGTTCACAAACCTATGTAAGTGTCAAAATAAGTTTGATACTGGACTTACAAATTGCATGTGATTAATAAATTCATGAAACAGGTTATATTGGTAGAGTATTACCTCATGAAAATCAAAGTGCCAAAACAGAATAGTTGTGCAACAATCAAATGATCATCCTTGGAGTTGTCAAGTAATTGTGGTAGCTCCAATTTACCTTTGTCTGTTGCTACTTGTCAATTAGTATATCAGTGATAGTATGATGGGATTAGGGTGGATAGGTTTACAATTTTTATCAGTTGAATAGACCCACATCAATTAATCACTTTAGTCAATTTCTTGATATTCACCCTATTAATACTCTGTGTAATGTTTAAAAAAAAAAAGTATCATCAAAATGATAAATCACTTCTTCAAAGACCCATCTCCAAACCTTCTAATCAATAAATATAAAACACATATTCAAGGTTCTATGAGGAAAAAAAAATTACAAATGAGTTTATTGGGTGGAAATTTGAGAAAATAGATAAATTAGTTTTCTGATCATTGAGGCATGTCACGTCAGCGGGCCTTTGCCCTGCTTTATATATATACTAGTTAATGTGCCCGCGCTTCGCGCGGTCCTAGAAGGTTGCTGTGAATTTACAATCTATTCCTTTTTTAAAACTTGAATATTTATTAAAAATAAAGTTAAAACATACAAGTATGTACATACATATTCAACACATTTCTCTACAAATATTTGAATCATCGATCGTTGAGTACATCACAAGAATAAACCTAACGTAAATGATTCTATTATTTGGCAAAAGAAGAGAAGACAATAAGGTTAATGTCAAAAATTCATGTCTTAATAGTGTTAATGCATGTGACAATGTAATATGCTACGTCAATGCAAATTTACAAGTCAGCAACAGTTCAAGAAGCAAGATTAAAATTTTAGAAATACCTGCATATGGTATAATAAATCTGTTTCACTTTTCTTGTTCTACATCCTGTAGCCACGGCTTGGATGAAGTCATATCATTTTCATGAATCATCTCTCCTTTAATTGCTCGCCTTGGCCTAATCACTGTCACGCTTCTTCTGACATCAGCAATGCGCATACGATCATTGTGAATATAGAGAGAAATTCTGATTCCCATTTTCTAGATAAGGGTGATTCCATCTTTGCCTGTGAGTTTCGAACCATTAAAGTAAAAAGAGGCTACTCTCTGCTGCAAGTAGTTTTTCATGACGTAGACATTAATAGTCTTACCTAATTCTTTGACTGCTTTGGTGAAACTTTGGTTTTTTTCACTCTCTATTTTTCTTAAAACAATAAAGAGTTACACAGGCCAAATATAAAAGCATACAAACTATTAACTCCATACTCTATCCTATAAGTGAACTGTAGTCATGCAGTGTAGCATTCAAGGTAAATTGAGATAATATATAGTCCACTCTCAACAATTTGTCAATTGCAGAATAAACGTATCAACAAAGTATCACATTTAAGCCATATGATGAAGTAAGTCCAAATTGACGTGGAGTGATTCTTATCCTTAGAACGTGCAATGTAAACGACATAAGAAAATATCACCTCATCTCATCTGTAATTCCGACTTAATAAAAAAATAAGAAAGCATGCGATACCCTCCTTATAAACTCATACTGAAACTGAGCAGGGGTACCAAAGTCCAAATTTATTAAACTAATGCGCCTTTTGATTTCGCAAAACCTAGTTTCTCAAGGAATTCATAGTCATACCCAACTCAAACATATGGGAACAAAAGAATGATTGGAATGACCCTAAGCAGCATTAAAATATATTCGTCATAACCAAAAAACAGAAGAGAGCCTTGAGTACGGATTACCCGTGGTCACAAAGGTAGCGGAGAATTGATCTCGTTGCTTCTGAGTGTATCAAAACTATATGATGGCTATGAGATACTTGCTTTGTGGACATTATCTCTACATGACAACTTCTTACCTATAAAATTTGGGAAATTGAAGAGCAAGCTGTTGGTTGTTTAGTATTGACTTTTGAATCTTTAAATTAGGCTGAATTGAATTATATTAGATCCGCTATTCTTCAGTTCTTCACAGGCTGCCTGTTCATATGATGTGCAATGCACCAAAATTATTACGATTCTTTTAAATTATTGCAAGATAAGTCTGAATCCAGGTATAGATGCAGAAAGAAATTTATCCTAGCTGATGTATTTTAAGTAATAAAAACAATATTTCTCTGAGAGTGGCTCAAGTTTACCATTGGAATAATTTGTTGCAATCAAGATTCTTAGAAAGGTAAACCATGCTAATAATCTCACTGAAGGTATTAATTTCAACTCTAAATTCAGGCACAAAGTACACCAATGTAAAAGTTCTAGTGCAGTCAAGATCATGGGGGACGTCAGTATATAACTATTATGTGTGAGATGAAAAGATCATGTGACGATCCCCTTTGGGTCCCACTACTCAAGGTATTGTCTATGCCAGGGTACAGCCGGTCCGCACAGGGGCTCGCCCCATTATCCCTCTTCACGCTGCAGCGCTACGGGGTATCGAACCCGGAACCTCTGGCTCCTTTACATTCCCCAAAGGGAATCGCCTTTCACCAATTGAGCTGCAGCGTAGCTCAATTGGTGAGAGTCGTCTCCTTTGGGAGAACAAAAGGCTTGAGGTCACGGGTTCGAAGCTCTGCAGGGCGCAGCGCACTGGTGTGATTTCCTGTCCATACAATACCTGAGTATGTCAAGCATGCATGTCATGGAGGGGGCCCGCAAGGGGTCTACTCACCGGTCCTGGGCGACCCAGGCGGTGGGGTCCTTACAGATCATCATTGTCGCTAATGATCACTCGGCCGAAGTGAATCATGCTAGTGCCAAAATCAATCACAAAAATGGATCAAATACCAGGGTTCTCTAAGTCACACCATCCAGAGAAATCACAATTATGCATCATACTAATACTTGTTTAAAGAAGAAGTTCAAACAATATACTCCTTCCGTTTCAATTTATGTGAACCCATTTGACTGAGCATGGAGTTTAAGAAAGTAGAGAAGACTTTTAAACTTATGGTGTAAAATGAGCCACATATATTTTGTGTGGCTATAAAATATTGCATAAAGGTAAATTGTTTCCAAATATAGAAAAAGGTCATTCTTTTTGGCACGGAATAATAAGGAAATAGGTTCATATAAATTGAAACAGAGGGAGTAATAAAAGGGTAAGGGTACATCTGATCAACTCTTGAGGTATCAGTCTAAAGTAGTGTATCTTAATGTACACTGGTGGAATAATAAAATAACGCTAGTTGTTTGGCATATTATATTAGCTTTACGGTGCAAAAACAGTATATAACGCTAGTTGTTTGACATACTAAAATGTGGACATTCATACCGGTCGTGCGCTTCTTCTCGGTCAGAAAATTCACCTTATCGAAGAATCTATCAAAGGGAAATGAGATACTACCGCATATGACCAAATAGTTTAGGGAGCAGGGAAGCGTGGAAAATGAAGTATTACTGCATCGATAGGATCTGACCAAATGATTTTGGACAAACCTGATACAGGGATCTCTTTCTAAAGCAATAATCCGCTCATAAGAAGCGTCGCGAGCAACTGATGGAAGGCCTTTAGATACAACCAGGCATTAGTTAACAAACCCCAAATAAGGAGACTAACAATCCGTATGAATAACAACACATTAGTTAGAAAGACAAAACACTATAATAAGGGAAGCAGTTGGGTGGGAGGGCTAACTTACAGACTGTGAATTACGGAAGAAAGAAAGCCTCAAAAGCAAAGATTTACGAAGCAAGCCGACGTTTTACTAGAAATCCAGCGAATCAGATATGAAAACATAAAAAAGCAATTTAATGGAACTGTCAAATTGAAAAGGGAAAAGGAAAAGGAGGGGAGAGATAGTGAAGAGACTACCGGCCATGTTTGCGCTCTTAGAGCCCGTTTGGATTGGCTTATAAGTTGCTTATAAGTTGTTTTCAGTTTTTTTGAGCGTTGGTTAGCTTAAAATCATTTTGTACTTAAATAAGCTTAAAAAAATAATTGAGCCCATTTGACTTAGCTTATTTAAAGCAGTTTATAAGCTAAGAAAATAAGTTAGATCACTTCAATTTATTTTTTTAGCTTATAAATTATTTACAGTTTATAGGCATATGCCCGTTCAAACAGGCGCTTACTCTGTCGAGGAAGGCAGGTATTGGAAGGACGGGAGTTTTGAGGCTTTTAAGAAGTGGCTGTTGAAGTCTATGCTTAAGC
The DNA here is from genome assembly GCF_019175385.1 of Lycium barbarum. Classification (NCBI taxonomy): domain Eukaryota; kingdom Viridiplantae; phylum Streptophyta; class Magnoliopsida; order Solanales; family Solanaceae; genus Lycium; species Lycium barbarum. Next base: position 124,444,600 of record NC_083346.1, read on the forward strand.
ACCGAAACGGTACTTTTTTAATTTATTCCTGGCGTTTGTTTAGAGGAAATTGCAAAAAAAAAGAGAAAATAGATAAATGCAAATTCTTGATTTTTAGATGACACATTACCGAACCTTTGTCCTGATTTATTTTACTCTATTGGGGTCGTTTGGTGCATGGTATAGGTTGGGATATCTCAGCACTAAATTTTTGTACCGTGTTTGGTAGGAGGTATAAATATATCTTGAGATTTAATTTTTCAAAAACAAACAAGTATCTGTTGTTGTCTTAGTTGATAGCTTGAAAGATCCTGAGGAAGAACTACATGCCATTGATGGTGCTAAGAGTAGAAAAAGAAGAAACTTAATCGTAGATAACGATGAATTAAGTGATGAAGACACAAATAAGTGCAAGAAATAGACTGTTTACTGTTGCTTCTGACCTTTAACGGTTGTTTGAGCGTAGAGAAAATTGTTTGGTCCTTTTTCCCTTCTTAGTTTAGTGTCCCCGGTAGAAGTATGTTGATGAAGAAAATGCTCTTTAATGTCATCTAACTATAGTCTGAAGTGATTATATCCATAATTGTATGGTTTTATCCTGACTTTTATATCCTCTGTTTTTAGCCTAATAAAGAGTTTGCTCTTACCTGATATTTGGTTGATCAGTGTTTAATGTTTATGTTTACGTTGTGATATAAAATTTGTGCTGCCAATTTGAATGGATAGTTTGAGTTAAATCTCCTTTGATCTCAACTGTGATTGACTTAGTGTGGAAGGGGAAGAAGATATAATAGATGGTGACAAGAGTCTGAGATTGGATCAGGGGATATGAAATTGGAAATAACCACATAAGCAACAACAGGGAGGCAATCGATAATGAGTCGACATGCTGCTCGAAAAGGAGACTCTTACAGGAGATGAGTTCAGAGCTATACTCTCGGATTCACTGATATCGCATCAGCTAACATAAACAGTAAATCAATTAGAGAACTGATTTGAGGCCTAGGCAAAATTACTTCCATTGTACAGCTGCAGAAACTAACAAAGATCAATCCATTAATGTGACCGCCAACAAAGATTCTTTAATTTCCTCTTCGCCAATCCCTGCAACATCACTGTAGCGTCTACTTTTGCTGATTAGAGTATTAATGTGAAAATCAAGTTACTGTTTGTTACTATGTGACTTTGAAGTCACTGTTTGTTCCTTTGTTTTGTATCTGTAGGTAAGAATCAGATCTATGCTTCTCTCATAATTAACTTTTTGCTCTCAGTTTGCTTTCATTCCTAAATTTATTTTTCCCGTTGCTTATAGTCGTTCATTTTGCGTAGTGGGCATACTCACACCATCCTAATTTATGTGATACTTTTCATTTTTTTTAGAGTCAATTTGATTAAACTTTGAGCTAAGTTAGATTAGATTAACTCAATATTTTAAGATTAAAATTTATATAGTTGAAAACTAAAAGTACTATAAGTTGGCAGCAGTCTTCTAGAACTATGGATCGTGGACGGTGGAATAGGTGATTGCTTAGTCTGAGTTTGTGAACTATGCAGCTGAGTTCGACAACAGGTCGAGATGACCAAGAAATTCTAATTAACAAGGATCACGTTGATCGTGATTTGTTTTCTGCATGTTACGTTTATTCATTGAGGTAATCATAGTCTTAACTTCTATTTTGTGATCTTGGGCAGAATTCAGTTTGCTAATTGATTGAAAGAAATTGCAGCATCTCTCTATGCCTTATGGAATGAGCTTTTAAATTAATAACATTGGTGTTTGGGGAACGTCATTGATGTAGAAAAATGTTGGGTAGCCTTCAGCATTTCTCATAAATAATGTAAAGAGTTGTAGAAAAACTCTTAACGGGTGAAGCCTTGAACCTCCTTGTGATTCAATTTACATCCTATCTCCTTTCGAGAAAAGCTTGCAAGGTCATAACTATAACTTTTACTATAATTAAACATGATTATGAGTATTCGTAAGGGAGATGAGGAGATTCACTGTAATGTTCCACACACCAGATGGACACCACACTTTGTGACTACTCTTCGAGAAATACTTGGGAACCAGTAAAGGAGAAAGAAAGTCTTAAAATAATGAGAGCAACCGCACAATTGCGCCAAAATCATGCCTACCAAGTTCAAACTGATAAATCCGTTTCAGTAAATAAAACTTCTACAACTAATATACATGGCCACCATCTTTTCCCGGAAAGTGCAAAGACAAAGATAAAAAGAACCTCATAAGGATTTGAACAATGAAGAATTTCCTAAAATGTCATTCCCGCTCTGTCCATTCTAAAACCCAGAGTGTTTCACCTTTCAAGATATAGAATCATGGTACATTGATTTTAATTTTCTCAAAGTTTCTTGGCTTGTCCAGTCAAATATACAAAATTGTAAACCATAAAGGAAAGAAAGAAACACCAGATAATCGACGAGTTGTCAAAATGTAAGATAATGTGTAATTTTAGTGGCATTACATATGACTAATCTTATTTAATTTTGATATGTACATGTGGTTTATGCCTGGTAATGTTGGGCTAACTTTCCTATTTGGAGGCCTTCTTGGATGGATTGCTGTGAAAATATTAAAACCAAAGCCATATCTTGAGGGACTCATTATTGCTGCATGCTCATCAGGTACATCACAGCTAAAATTGTTGGGTGTGCGAACAAAGTACAACATTGTAGCTGAAAAGATAAAAAGAGCTACTTATAATGTGTTGGATACTCTTAATGATATGAGACCTTTTGGGAAAAACCGTGTGGGCTTGGCCCAAAGCGGATAATATCACATCATGATAAGAGTATCTTTAGACCGTTTAGCCCAACAACTGATATCATAGCCAATGGTTTCACGGGACGAGCATGAAGATGGTTGAGTGTGGTGTAGGGCCCGGCTTAGTGGGTTCGCCCGTCTATGGGCCGGTTTACTAGCTTTATCCATAGCTTTGAAGACGCATACACAGCCCAACAAAAACTATGTATTTGTATTAAAAAAATCCACTTGATATTATATAAATAATTTATCCAGAATCAGTAAGCCGCTTTCCAAAATTCACGACCAAAAATCTCAACATTCTTGCCCGAACACCTCCACATTTTAAAAGTTTGTAACATTATTTTGACAACTGGAAACTTGGGAAATCTTCTATTGATAGTCATTCCTGCAATTTGCAAAGAAGATGGCAGCCGATTCGGTGGTCATAGAGTTTGTGCATCAGTTGCCCTTTCCTATGCCTCTTTCTCCATGGCAGTTAGTTTATCATCATCTTTACTACACAGTTACTTGATCTCCTTTTATGTTATTATGTTCACGGGTGTAAAAGGTTATACTAATAAGTTTCAAATATCATCACAATAATTTCCTTGAATTTTGCAGCTTGGTGGTTTCTACATATGGACATACACTTACCAGCTAATAAGAAGCTCATCCTTGGAATTTAAAGCACTAAAATAAGCAGAGGAAGAAGCCGTTAAGGAACCAAACAAGGACTTAGATACAAATTATGAGTCTTACCTTCTTGACAACAATTCTCAAGATCAACTGCCTGTTAGTGTGACAAAATCCACGGAAAATCAAACAGTACATGAATGCCACTACCAGTAATCATATTAATTTTGGGAAAAGTGCACAGTGGCAGAAAATGAATATGTGCCATATTCTGCTTTACTTGATGAAAGTTTGATTGGACTTTAGTGGTTTATTTAGTCTCCATCTGTTTGTGTCTTTCTTTTTGTTCTTATCCCTCTTCCCTTCACCGACAGTTACTTTTCTACCCACCAAATCAATAATGACTCTTTCCTATTAATTAACTAGACAAATCCCTTATATTCCTCCTAATCTTATTCAGTTACTCTATTTTCACAAATCAATAACGGTTCTTTCCTGTTACATGACTGCAGCAATCCCTGATCTTCCTCCTTTTCTTATTCAAACTCATGATACTCATCTTTCCCAAATTCTACTGCTATTCAACCATCCATCCATTTTCCCCGTCAAATTCAAGAGAGCACAATCTTAGAAGGGGAGAAGCTTATTTAGTAATTCATGAAACCTAACATAGCTGCAAGTTCACACATTTTACTCCATTTAATTTCGCTGTCATCATCTGGGCTGCGCGTTTTGTGTTTTGGCTGGTTTGTACACTCATTCCTATTTTACTAGAACAACATTCTTTAGCTCAAAAATCACATTTAAGATGAAGTACTGCTTGTTGCTATCTATTTTAAACAGTTATTTTCTCTTCTCCTCGACAATTAAATTTGTTACATTCTCAACAATGAAGCAATTGAATGAATACGCTCACATCTTCCCATTATTTCACCCTTACATATATGTTACATCATGTATATAATCCTAAATATTAAAACTCCTCTGCGTTCTTTACCTGACAATTAATTTCCTTGCCCGATCACACAAACATGTTTTCTTCCTGTTCATTTATTATATTTGGATATAGCAAAAATATCTAAATTTTGATATATTCTACTCTTCCGAAACATTTATAGCAGGTTAAATGGAATTGGTATCTGCTATTGTTAAGGAATACAGTGCCTTGGTGAATATTCCGTTGGAAATTAACTTCCGACAACAGCTTCTGCCTGATTTAGCTCGGCAAGAACGGATACTAAAATTAAAAATGAAGAAATATGAATCAACAGACGAGTGTCCACAACTGAACAAGGAAGTAGGTGCTCTAAAAACAGCCGATGCAAGTATTATTCCAGATTGATGCAAAAGGTCGTCTTAATTGGAAAACAATACAAGTACCCTCCAAAAAAGAAAATAATTCAGCTTCACGTTTCGTGAGAAGATTCACAAAGTTGATGAAGATAACAAACATCTCAAGGAGACATGTTTCGATTCATCAAAACGGTATGTTAATCAGTACTATTAATGGAGTCTGATTTCTTGACTATTCATTACTTTCTCAATTGCATAATTGAAGCAAGAGAGGAAAGGTGAAAATAAAAGAGCTTAAAATCATAAATTTCTCCACAGCTCATTAATTATAGTGCTAAAAGGGACTACCATATCATGAATATGTTTACTCTACATTCTTGATTTTTTTTTAAAAAAATCATTCTTGAAAAGATTATTTGCTGAAGTTTGAGTTTAACAAAATTGGATTCCTTGTTTGAATGATACTTTAAATTCTGGTAAATATTCACACTTTTTTTCTTATCATCATCATCATCTTCTTCTTTTTTTTTTTTTTTTTTTTTTTTTTGAGGTTGTAACAAATGTTTAAATTATTTTCTAGCAATATACCTTTTTGAAGTTGAGAAATTAACTGTTGAATTTTAAGAATTTATTCATCCACTGTATATTGTAGCTTAGGTTATGTGATAGAGTTCCATTAGAATATTTTTAGCAAACCAATTGATGAAATATTAAGACATCAAAATCTTTAATACATTTCGGTATATATAGTGGTTAAGTACAATTATGTAAGTTGTATGTACGACACGTTGAATTATAAACATATTCACAGATAACCATATAAATTACTATCTATTTCAATTAAAAGTTCATGACTACATTAGAGACAGAAAATAACCAGTTCGACCAATAGTTGTGAGAAGTATAATTTTCAACATCAGATTTAAGCTGCATATACTGTTGTATTCTTAAAAAAATCATATATATATATATATATATATATATATATATATATATATATATATAAGCAGGCAAAGGCCCGCTGACGTGGCACACCTCTATGACCAGAATGACTATTTATCTTTTTTCTCAACTAGTGAATTGGTTCGCGTTTCGCGGGATTATAAAATTCTTATTGAATTTATAAAATATTTTTTTAATAACAGAATATTCAAAATATTAAATCCTTTTTAGTCTTCAAATTCTAATGAATTAGATTATTGTCACTAAGTTTTTTTTTCTTTAATGTTGTAACAATTACGCTTTTTTAATCTTCCAGTAATGCATGAATTTTATGTTCATTTTATTTTATGGATTTTAACCTCTTTATGTTGATATGATTATAAATTTTAAAAATAGTTTTCTTTGTTCATCTAATATATTAAGCATCTATTTAACTTCTCTTCTCTACTTTTCAAGAGTTACATTTTAGTTATTTCTCCAAAAACCTTTAAAAAGAAAAATGCATCAACAATAATGTCTACTACAAAAGTACAAGGAAAGGGAAGAAAAGTCCATAACCAAATCTCTTCGTATTAATTTTTGCCTCGTCTCTTTTCTTCCATTTCCCTTTTTTCCCTTTTTTCCCCTTTTCCTTTCTCCTCCTCTTCTTCTTCTTCTTCTTCTTCCAAACATGACATTCTTTATAACTAACAGCTTCACTCTAAAGCTAATCTTTTCCATCCTCAAGATTATCCTAAGTGTACTAAAATTTCATAAAATCTAAAAAAATTGTTCATTTCTTTTAAAACATTTTTCTATGAATTCAATACACGACATCGTCGAAAAAGGAGAGAGAATTCAAAATAGCGCGAGAATTGAAAAATAGAACAGAATTTTCAAGCTTCAATTTCATTGAGAATCCTTTACAATTGAAAATTTTATCATTTACTAATTTTTTCATTGAAAAGATGTAAAATTATTTGGTAAAGCTAATTGTAAAATAACATCTTTACTTACTATTGTTGATGTATTATTCAACCTTAGTAATTAATAGCTAAGCAACAAAAGCATGCTTACAGAAGCTATAAAAATACAAGATAGAGGGATGAGAAGTACAAATTGTATAAAAAAAGAAATAGAAAACAATTCGTATAAAAAAATTTAGTACTCGAATAAACATGCATGCTTTCAATTCAAGAAAGTTCATACATATTAGAGATCAAAAAAGTAAGAAGAAGAAAATAATGGAAAAAGAAATCATGATAATCTGCAAAAAAACAATAGTATAGTAGCCATAAAAGAAAGAAAATGGGATTAACGCAAATAGAAATCATAATACTCCAAAAAAAACAATAGTATAACAAGGTTGGGGAATATTGCATCCCCATATAAACTAATTACTTACCTTGTTTCAATCTGCAAAAAAAATCACAGCCATAATAAAGTATAACAATATAATGTTTTAGAAATTAAAAAAGAAAAATAGAAACAGAGAAGCCAAAAACACTCACCTGGTGTAAAAGGAATGATAAAATTGGTTGGGTTAGGATTGATTAAATTTGTGTTACTTATCAATGGTTCTTAATGATTTTTTGAAAAGAAGCAATAATAACATGTAATTTAAGCTTAAAAAACCAAACTTTTAAAGTACCGTTTATGGCTTATTTAGTAGCTTTTGATCGTGGGCCGATTGAAGGTTTATGTGGCTTTATTGCAAAAGTTAGTGCTGTATGAGTTGAATGGTACATTTATTGTAGGAGGCTTTTATTAGTCCATAAGTTAGTGTAGTTGAAATGAACCAAAAGATGCAATAAAAAATGAGAAAAATGGCAAACAAAGGAGAAAAAGGATAAATGTCAATGGAGAGTATAGAAATGTGCCACATAGGATTGTTTATGTTTAGCTTTATATTACATATAAATTTTTTGTCATTTAAAATCCAATTGTCTAGTTCACTATATACCTCATAAATCCCTTAGGTCTTCAATTACAGAAACCCCCAACAGGCACTTCTCTGTCCACTTAAATACCCAGCCGTTACTTTTACCTCTTCCTTTTACCCTGAAATAGTCACGTCTGCTCCGCTTATCAGGATTTCGTGTCCGTCTGTGGTAATTTTCCTCAAAGGGGAGAGAATAAACAATGTCCGGCGACTGAAGAACACTGTGTCTTGTCTCAGCAGAGTAAAGAACAAAGGTAGAACAGGAAGAAGCTGTAGAAAAGGGGCAATGGATGTATCCCAAAACATACATACATCAACAAACCTAGAAAAGGTAATTTCCAAATTATTTTTTCAATGGAGAAGAATCTCCCATAAGAAGGGCATTTCATTTTTGTATAGTATACTGTATACGTTTGTTTATATTCGGATTTACAGAGCAGCCGAAGCAACATCAGCCACAACATGCATCTTCTCCACCGCAGATCACACCGTCTTCGTCTTCGCCTTCGCCTTCGCCTTCGCCTTCGCCTTCGTCTTCATCGTCATCACCTACAGGCAGTGCGGCTCCTTATTTTCCTATTAAGGTATATCTCCAATGCCTTTCTCTATACCTCTTCGTCCTCCCACTCAGCAAAGGTAAATGTTTATCTGTTTCTCATGTTTGATTCTGAAACCTGAATTCTTGAATTGTTCTAATTTTGTGATTTGTGCTTTATCTATTTCTCATGTCTGATTAACAAGGAGTTTATGTTTGTTTGATCTTTTATTCGGTATACTTGGATGAAAAACAATACTAATTCGGTGTTTGTCAGTTAATCTTTCCCTTTCTTGATTTTCGCTTTCAAAATTCCAACCTTTTCTCTAGCTGGAGAGAGAAAACAAAATTCATGCGATCAAATTGTCAAATTTGTGTTTTTTTGCACCAGCTTCTTTATATGAAAATTCATCCTAATGCTTAACGATGCAATACTGTTTCAGAGCATTACAGATTTTTCCTTCAATATGCATATTGACTATGTCAGGTTGTTGTGGTCATATGCACATACTCTTCCACTTGAGAATTCAACTGTTGAAGAATGATATGTAGGAAATTTTCAACTTCACTCTCCTTCTCATTCAATTATTATTACTTTTACTAAAACTTAGATCTATACATTTATTGAAACTAGGCATAGAGTAGGTGATGTGACACTCTCTAAAGCCAAGAAATGAAACCTACTTATCTCTTTTCTCCCTTTTTTGGTCATTTTTCTTTTTCTCCTGATTTCCCATTCATTTGAAAGTAATTACCTACGTATTCAATCAATTAATTTGATGACGGGCACCTAATTATATGGAAGTTAAAAGAGTATATCATCTTAAATGACTTTTGTAATTACACTACATTAATTCTCCAGACTCAAATACATGTACTTATTAATCTTGCATTGCTGAAGTTGGAGGATATAACACTACATTTATATGGAGGATTATTTGCTTACAAGATGGGAGGTCAGGCTCTAATTTCTGATGCCATCTGTTCATGTTCCTTTTCATGTCTAGAAAGGCTTGCCATTCATAAAAAGCTTATTCTAAAGCAGCCAATGTAGTTGATCAAGCATTTGGCTCCATCAGAACAGTTGCATCATTCACAAGTGAGAAGCAGGCTTTCGAGGAGTATAGTAAGTCCTCACAAAAGGGATACAGATCTGGTGTACAGGGAAGGACTTGCAAGTGGCTTAGGCTTGGGATCAGCCGATTAATTTATTCTTTTCTGCAATTATTCTTTGGCTTTCTGATATGGGGTAAATATGATGCTTTGACTTCTTTATTTCTAAATGTACTAAGTTTGATAATTTGCAATAAGATCACAAAAGATAGTATATTGTGTCATCATATAAGTCTCTTAATTCGACTAAAGTTCTACTTTGACATTATAGGTAACGACAAAGTATCATTCTCTCTTTGTTTTGGCAGTACGGAAACAATTGTCAAATTAATCGAAAGTTTTTCATCAATTCATGTCAGGTACAGTTGGAGAAATTAAATCTCATAAGTCTCTTGAGCCTTTTTATATTCTTAAGATCAGGGGCGGAGCCACACATAAGACCGATGGGGTTCGGATAAAACCCCCTTCGGCCGAAAAAAAACTCTCTTTATATATGGTTAAAATTATTTTTATGTATATATCCGTATGATTACTTTTTTATATTTTGAACCCCTTAGTGAAAATTCGGACTCCGCCATTGCTTAAGATATACTGCTTCAATTTCAATATTGTTGTCAGGGTAGTTTATTTGTCACAAGGTTTTATTTTCTTTAAATTAGTGTTTATCTTCTTATTTTTCCAGTTATTTATGTAGTTGTCAGGATAGCTATGATCGATCAAAGAGAATACCTCCACTTCTTATGATTTTGAGAAGTAAATTTAGATACATTTTGTGAAGAAAATTTAGCCATGAATCATGATATCGCCCTCTAAAGAACATAGCTATTGAAGAGTTGTACTACCACCTACGACTAAAGATATGCTTTTAATCATTAGAAACAAATAAGATACTTTTACAAGTGTTACTTTGTACAATATTTTTTGTAGAAACAGCCCGGATCCTTTGAGATCTTTCCGGTACTTTACTGAAGACTGTAAGCATATTGCTGTTTAGCTTCTAAGATTAAGAATACGAAGAAATCAAAGTTTTGAGTATAGAGATTTGAGTTTGATGACACAAAGAAACTGCTATAAGTGCATGTGCAGGGGATAACACTTTTGTTGTAGCCATGAAAAAAAATCTAATATTAATATTGTGGGGGATCTCTTTTTGCAGAAGACCATTAAGGATCGGGTTGCTAATTAACATGTATCTTTGGCCTAAAATTCGTGAAGTGCAGATTTTTTATCCATCAAAGTATGTCTTCTTTACTTTTAGATTGTGCTATCATATTCTTTGTCTCAGGTTTTGCAATCACTTTTAATGAATTAAATTATTTTATTTCATTTTCCGAACATGTAGAGCAATGAAAAGACCTGCGGGGTTCCTGCATTCTGAGGGCAATGGAGCTGAGAAGGAAAGATCTATTTGGTGAATCTGATCCTTACGTTAAATTTAAGCTCACGGAGTCAAAACTTCCTTTAAAGAAAACCACTGTGAAGCAAAATTTAAATCCAGAGTTGGATGAGGAATTTAATATGGTTGTTAAAGATCCAGAATCACAAGTATTGGAGCTACCTGTTTATGAAGCACTCCGAAGGATTTGCTATTTGCTATTGACTCGAATATAGTTGTTTATTTTACATTTTATTCCACATTCAGTAGATCATGCGTGTTATACATTTTGATAGCTCTGCTTCTGTGGAACCTATATCATACTATCTTTTATATGCTTTTGGATTCTGTTTGTTGAAGTAGGCTTGTTATACCTTATTTTAACCGTAACCGGAGTCAAAATGGTTTACAACATATCGAAAATTTCGAGGTTAATTAAAGTTAAGGAGTCGCCACCTAATTATTTATGGTGAATTAGGACACCTAAAGTTAATTAAAGCTATTGTCTAAAGTTAACTCTGTTTTAAAGTCTACGAAACCAAAAGATTCTAGGTAAGAGTTCAATTAATCTAAAGGGAAGGTATTAAGCATCCTTTAAGATCCATTAAAAATGGTTAATCGACTGGACTTAGAGTTAATTAAAAAGGCTGGTTGTAAAGTTGTAAAAATTATGTACAGATGCCAAGTATCAAAAAATCTTCATTATCAATGCCTCGAAAATGCTATTTATGAAAATCCACTTTTCAAAAAAAAAGGGACGGGAACTAAAATGATTTTGTAAACTCAAACCAACTTCTTTGTTTAAAGTGCAGCATTAAATTGGTGACCTTGAAGACCCATTTATTTTCAAAGAAAGATTGGATTAGCTAGAATAAAATGAAGGCTGCTTTGTGAAGTAAATTTTTTTAGTGAAAACATTTAACCAAACTCCACCTAAGGCATAAAACTTGGAGAAACATAGATAATTAATTACCTGTTCAACTTCCTTTACATCTAGTTGTTATATCTCATGTACCAAAAGTAAGTATTCTGTTATTAACTAAAATAACATTTAAATGAGTCTCAGCTATAAATTTTAGTAACTCAAGTCTCAACAGCTGGTTACACAAAATACAAATAAAGGTAGTCACATGGGAAATCTTAATCATACCAACAGGTAAGCAAAGATGGTAACATAAAAAATGATAAAGGTCATTTCCGATTTTCACAAGCGATAGAATGTTCTGCAATATGCCATTCAGGCAATGTAAGAGAGCATAGACAGTGAATGATGTGCGGACTCTGTAAGCAGTATCGTTGAGTCTCAAAATTAAACTCTTCGTCTCCGGTATATCATGCAAAACGAGAAAAGTAACAAAATCGTAGGTTATAAGATCTGAGTCTTAAACAGTAAAATATGCAAATCAGAGCAGAATTATTTGAACATTTGGTTCATAATAAGATTAACGCATACATATTATGTAATCAGGGCATTACTCTTACGAACTAATGTATTAGACAAGATGAATATTATATCCACTGTAAGTAAACCAGTAACATGTCTACTGCAACAAGAGAAACCCAAGGACATGACATATTTTAAACAAGATACACATTTGCGAAAAGAAAAGAGTTTAACAAAATTCCCAGTTAAAATTTAAACCTTGGATCTTTTGCTATATCTATAAAAGCACCTTTAGGAAACCAATCACTTATTGTAACAGTATCATCAATGAATTTTGATAAATATATCCTCGGCATAAAGCTTACAGAGCGTTTTATTATCTAATGTAGCATATCATTCTAAGATATAGCCATAATATATTTGAATTTATATGACGGCAACATCTACTTAGACATGGAAGAAAACAGAACCATAACTTTCACGACATGTAGACATATAGGAAAGACCCGAAACAGATTCATACAACCCTTGAAAGCTACATCAGCAAACATGCTTAAATGCTAGATTTTTGTTATTCAAATACGTATTTTATATGTCTGAAGCTATATTTGAACAAAAGAATGATCCCATACTAGAAACGTGATGGTAAATAAATAAGAAGAAACTACAGAGAAATACAAATATCATTTAGAATGGATGAAAGTAAAAGGAGAATAGTGATGATCTTTTTATGGTGCAGTGAACTAGGACGTCGAGGCCTCGAATCTACTCTCTCGTTATGAAACGACCCGAACCTTGAGCCGAATGAGTTCGTACGCCTCGTGTATGAAAGTGTTGAGGGTTCTAGCAAACTAAAGTTTTCGTATTTCTTGTGGGATAAATCGAGTGAGAAACGTTAAGTAAAATAGAGAGCAAGGATGTGTATCAGCAGTAGAGTTATATTGACTCTCGGCGGTTGAGTTCACAAGGTAGTATTTATAGGTGAAGTTCAGACTCTAGGGTTTCATTTGGAGTATGGATTCACGAGCGGGAATTTGATTTCCGAAATGTGTCCGTTTGAATTTTGAACAAAAGTTGTTTTCCTCTGAAAAATCGATTTCTCAAGTTGGAGAATCAAAGCCAAAAAGTCTCTTGGCTTTTTCTTGTTTGACTGAATCTTTAGGCAGAGAAACGTCACGATATGCTAGAGAGAGAGATGAGTTTTGCTTGAAACGGATTGAAAAAATCCTGTCCATGCCTAAATCGAGGCTGACTTTAGCACAAAAATGGAATGAGAGAGAAGAAAGAGTGTTGGAGCGGCTGAGAAAATTAGGATTAGGTTTTGATGCATTTCTGATAGCAAAAGGCTAAGAGGGCTTCGGATTTAGGGCGTTTCGTGTGGGCTATAGTGGCCCAAAATTACTTCAAAGTGGGGCTCATCTGAAACAGTCACAAATTGGTTTGGGCTCATCCTTATTGGACCAATTTCGACGTATTTTGGCACAAGTAAGGGCTGTATATTTGGTCTCAATTAATTGAGCTTTGACCCAACTTCATTGGCTTTTCCCTTCTTCAAATTGACTTCTTTCGAGCTTCTAATTTAATAACTAGTACAATATATTACGTGATGACAATTAGTATTTAATATGTAGAAAATAAAGTACTAACATCGCACATTTATCGCTAATAATTTAGCATATCAAATATCGACTTATAGCTAATTTAATAACTACAAAAATAGAGTAATGACGGTCAATTACTAAACAGAAGTGTATGAGTTAGTAATTCTAAAAGTACTGACAATGATAAAAAAAAAAAAAAAAAAAGATAATTATTAGAGAATAGTAGCGAAAATAAGGTAATTATTAATTTAGAAGCTTGGAAAGTGAATCGAAAGAAAGAAGGGTCAAAATTGGATGTCAACAAGGCCGACATATAACCTGCTTTCGATAAATTTATACATATTGTTACTTTGATTGGTTGCAGAGGTTCAAATTTCCCTTATGCTTCGTTGCAACATATGAGCGAATCTATGGGTATTCTGGAACAATATTGTCATTTTTACTTTGGATGTTATTTGGTTTAGTACTTTTCTTAATTTTCTCAATGTGTTGTACTTTCCAAATAATGATTGTTTTCAAATGTTATTCATTCTCTTCTATTTCTCTGATTAGGTAATTTTTTACCCTGTTCTTTTTAATTCTCTGGTGACTCATTAGTTTATTATTTTTGGCAGATAATTATAGTTTTTCAAGAATCTCTCCTTTTGTCCAAAAACAAAATATTTTAATCACCTTATGTTCTCCCCATCAAATGCTATTTTTATGTCATTAATAATGAGGTATTATGATTATTTTATTGTTATTATTAAAACACATTGTTTTAATATCTTTTACTTTTTACAAAACTTTCAATTTATATTATTTTAAATATTCAGGTATTAGTAAAGATTATTTCGTAATTGTAATAAGTTCTTTCATGTTCGCGCGAAGCGCGATCAAGTTTTCTAGTGTTAATATAATTCTAACAGTTGATGTTTTATGCTGACTAGAAATATAGTGAGGTTCAGCCATTGATTCCTTCTAAAATTACTTGTAACGACCGATATTTTACGAGTGAACTTTTAAGTTATTTCTTTAATTATGGTTTGCATACTGACAATGAGCTTATTAAATTACCTCCCAATATATGCATTGCATCATCCAGCGATCCAATCGGAACAATTGTCGAGGCAGTTTACCCATCACTCTTGCAGAAGTACAATGACCCAGCATATTTGAAAGAAAGAGCAATACTGACGCCAAAAAACGAAATGGTGCATGAGTTGAATGCCACAATTATGCAAATTATACCAGGTGAAGGAAGAACATATTTTAGCTCGGACAATGTGTGTAAAGCAAGCGTGAACATTAGTGATGAAGATCTGTTGTACCCACCTGAATTTTTGAACATCCTAAGATTCCCGGGCATCCCTAATCATGACATACACTTAAAAGTAGGCACTCCAGTTATGCTTCTCAGAAATTTAAGCCAAAGTGAAGGCCTATGCAATGGAACAAGATTGATTGTCACGCATCTCGGTAATTGGTCTGTTAGCGCAAATATCAATTCTGGAAACAACGTTGGCTCAAGAGTAACAATTCCAAGAATCATTATGTATCCTAATGATTCAAAGTGGCCATTGAAGCTTAAGAGACAGCAACTTCCTTTAGCATCATGTTTTGCCATGACAATTAATAAAAGTCAAGGACAATCCCTTAACCATGTCGGATAGTATCTTCCGAAACAAGTATTCATGTCACGCCCCGAACCATGGCCTGGACGTAACACGGCACTCGGTGCCTGACTGCGTGTGACCGAGCGAACCACATGGCTTGCTGAATCATCATGATACATACATGAGCGGAAATATAACGTGAATGCATGATGAGCCTTTATAAAACGTAGTAAGTCATAATACTTAATAAAAACACTTGTTTAAACATGAGTGCGGAAATAACATGAATGAGCCAAAAATGGCTATACGACTCCGAATGTCTGACATAACATAACTGACTTGTCTAGTCTATGAAACCTCTATCATGAGTCTGACTGGAAAACATACTTACTGGGACAAGGCCCCCAGCGTACCTTCAGATGCATAACTAAGCATAAAACAAAAGTTGACTAAACCCCGAATGAGATGGGGCTCACCAATAAGCTGATACGAATGCTGTCTTACTGAGCAGATGTGTCGTCCTGTATATCAGTACCTGCATCGTGAAATGCAGGCCCCCGGGCAATAAAAAGGGGACGTCAGCACATTGAATGTACTGGTATGTAAAACAACTGAAAGAAATAACATGGGACATGGAATAACATGATAAGAACTGAAACTGAAAACCTGGACATGAACATGAGTGCATACATATATATATAAAACATGGTAAAAATATCATAAGTAGGGAGAGCAATAACTTATAACCGATCCATGGTCTGGTGCTTGCGTCCCGCCAGCAGAACACTCAGTCATTGCCAGGGAACATGAGATTTAATAAAATATGAAAGGATCCAGTCATTATGAGAGATCGTCCGGGACATGGGTGGAGCGATCCTCATCTTACGGTGGCTACGTAGTTTCAGGCTATCTGAAGCCCTCCTCGGTAATTAATGCAACTCCCAAAACATGAACATGAAAATAGTGGCACTTGCTGCCCATGGTATATCATGAATCGTAACTTGCTTGTACATGGTATTCATGATCATAACTTGCTTGTACATGGTTTTCATGAATCATAACTTACTTGTACATGATTTTCATAAATCATAACTTGTAAATATAGTTTCATAAGATAACTTGTCATAGTCTTGCAAAACATGTTTTTGATGCATGAGTAATAATAATAGTTCATAATCATATATATATACTTGACTTGAAAACATGCTTGTAACTTGCTGGATGAAATCATAAAGTTTCATATAAACATAATGAGAACACATGAGGAAGAATTCATGATTCATGGATTTAGCTAGGATTCCTAATATCCGTAATGGAAGATTAGGAATACAATAACGAACATAGATACAAAATTCATGTACATACATACATAATTACGGGCTACCAATATGTTGGGTTTAATGCCCTAGGATTTGAACTTCATATATTTTACGAAACGAATCATGGGGAAGAACGTAGAGATTCCCACATGTGGATGGAAGTTCTACATACCTTAACTTTCCGCTTTTGAGCGTATCACAATGTCCTTCAACCCCTTCAACTTCAATCTATAGCAATACAAGTCATAGGGATCCTATATTAGCAACAATATCCATGTTTTGTTCATCTAAGCATTTTATCAAACACTTAGTGGGCATGAAGCTCTATAACCCTCATTAATGGTGTTTTCTTCACCCAATCTCCATTCTTTTACTTCTAGCTAATGCTAAAATCTCAATTAGATGTAATTAACATCATTCTTCATCACCCATATGAATACAACAATCCCAAATCAACAATCCAACAACTCTAGCATAGTTCATATAATTCTCTTCATCCAACCCAAATATTATTCTCCCAAGAATTCGTCAATTCACAACTATAAATGATTAGGGATAAAAACATTACCTTTTTGAAGTCCAATCCTCTTGAATTCGGGTTCTATGGTTTCCACATCCAACAAAAATGTTCCAATCCTAACTCTATGGATTAGAAGAGTTTTACTCAAGTTAGAAAGGGATTAGGGACTTAAATTCAACTTAGAATCATGATAAAAACTTACCTTGGAAGATCTTGAGGTTTGGGATTTGTTGTCTCTGAGTTTAGAGAGAATTTTCGTGAATGGGGTGTTGGGGAAATAAACCCCAACCCCAAATATAACAAGAAAACGCGTAAACCCGACTTTTGACCCGAAAACGTACTTAACGGACCAAACGACGGTTCAAACGACGAACCGTCGATCAGATCGACGGAGCGTCGATCTGCTCCGTCGAATTGGTCAAATTTCCAGTGAACAATGCACAATCGACGGTTCAAAGGACGAACCGTCGATCAGATCGACGAAACGTCGATCTTCCCGTCGAAGTCACCCATTTTCCAGCGAAGACAGGCTTCAGTAAAATGGGCATAACTCTTTGCAAAGATGTCCGTTTGACCTCCATAATATACCGTTGGAAAGCTATTTCAAAGGGCTACAACTTTAATCAAGGATGTTTTCCCAAATTCCAAATTAATAATGGGGTTATAATCGTTGGAAGTATGACCTTCTATAAACTCTCTTGCAAACATGTTCCGTAGAGTGGTTTTCAACTTTGCTTTGCCCAAAGACATTTCTTATGACTTAATTGGTTTTCAAAACACTTCCTATAATCCTCATATTGGTTCCATTATATTATCATCTTATGAGTCAAACTTTCGTCCGAAGTTACGAGGTGTTACAATATCTCCCCCTTGGGATCATTCGTCCTCGAATGATAACCATTCGGGATTCTACAAAAATTTCGCTAGAGTTTCCCCTGTAATAAGGCACTACCAACCTGTCACAAAAACCCATAATATCATTGCCTCACAGGGCTACATCACAATAGCATTATAAATTGGCCACACACGACCAAAAACATGAAAAGAAAGCTTCCATACCTCAAAATCTTGGTGCTTCATCATAAATCTCTTCTGCAGCCTGAAACAAGTGCGGGTACATGGATTTCATATCCTCCTCAGCTTCCTATGTAGCTTTCTCAACCCTCTGAGTCTTCCACAGGACTTTCACTGAGGCTACTTCCTTAGTCCTCAACTTGCGAATCTGACGGTCAAGAATGGCTATGGGGATCTCCTCATACGTCAAACTATCCTTAACTGTTTTAGTATCAGTAGGAACAACCAACGACGGGTCTCCTACACACTTCCTCATCATAAATACATGAAACACTGGGTGTACATCAGCTAAATCTCGTGGCAACTCAAGTTCATAAGCTACTAGAACGATCCTTCGCAGAATTCTATAAGGTCCAATATATCTGGGGTTGAGTTTGCCTTTCTTGCCAAATCTCATGACACCCTTCATGGGTGAGACTTTAAGGAACACCCAATCATCTACTGAAAATTTTAAGTCCCTTTTGTCTCACATCTGTGTAAGACTTCTGGTGACTTTGAGCCGTTTTCAAACGCTCCTGTATTAACTTAACTTTCTCCATAGCCTGGTAAACCAAATCTGATCTTAACAACTCTGCTTCACCAACTTCGAACCAACCAATTGGCGATCTACACCTTTGCTCAAAAAGGGTTTCAAACAGTGTCATCCCAATACTAGCATGGTAGTTATTTTTGTAAGTAAACTCAATAAGAGGCAGGTGGTCATCCCAATTACCATTGAAATCAAGGACACATGGTTACTGAACTGAACGAATACATGACTACTAAACTACTGAGATACTAAATTGAATGTCTATTAAACTAACTGAAGACTGGCTGACTGAATACTGAGCTAACTTAATGCTGGATTAGCTGAATACTGAGCTGGCATGAATACGTGAGTACTGGACTGATACCTGAGTACTAAGCTGACATAAATATCTGAGTATTGAACTAACATGAATATCATAACATGAGATCTGAATAGCGTATCTGTCTGACCATTTGTCTAAGGATGAAAAGTTGTGCTAAGGTTCACCTTCGTACCCAAATCCTTTCTGAAAGGATTTTCAGAAGTTCGCTGTGAACTGAGCACCAAAATCTGAAATAATGGACACTAGGGTCCCATACAATCCGGAAATTTCATTAACATATGACTTGGTATAATCTTCTTGTTCAATCTGTGGTCTTAACTGGCAAGAAGTGCGCTGACTTCGTAAGTCTGTCCACAATCACCGAAAATAAATCATGTCTCCTAGCTGAACGGGGTAGACCTAGAATGGTGAGCTTTTGACATAATTAGCTCTCTGATTCCATCTACATCTGGAACGCATAATCTGCCTCGGTATCTCAAAGTACCATTATCTCCCCCTTGTTCAAAAGCTAAGGCTTTCTATTCGTGAATCCCCTCTTTCATCTGCAGCAAGCAGGAATCACCAAACTGCTTCTCTCTAACTTCGATGACTAAGGAGGAATAAGTCATGTTCTGAGCAATAACTCCACCCACTTCGGAGTCTGAAAGTCGAATTCCTAGCTTGGAGAAATAGTGAAATTCTTTCACCTTAGTTCTCTTGTCTGCCTAAATCATGAGTTGTACTTCCCATACTTGATTTTTTTTTTTTTTTTTTTTGAGATTCTTCCTAAAATACTCATAGTACGGTTGTACGCTAAGTCTTTTGCGAGCACCTTAAAGATTAGAGTCTTGTGCAATGGCACTACCCTTATGACACATAACTGGGTATGATCTTATAGCTTTTCTGTGATCGCCTAATCGATAGTAATTGAACTTGACACGATTCGTTCGACGATCATTCTACTCACTTCGGGTTTCCTCTAAGATGAGGCATATTCCTTATGGAGACTGTCTCATTATACCAACTTAACTTAACTGAGGTTCTTCATATCTCATACTAACCATTCAGGTCTTCCATTATCTCGCTGGACTTACTAGCGATTTATGCATCTCCCCCTTAGACCAAGGCTAACATCTTATACTTATAAATTCTTCTCTTCTGATGGGATTGCAATTAACATTCCTTATCTTCTGTAATTTCTTTGTATTCTACAACACTGACGATTTTTTTTTTACTCACATCTGAGCAATTTCTCATGGAGAAAAACTAAATTTACTTATATGAACGGGTTGCTACTGTATTCATAACTAGCATACTTCATCTTAACGACTTAACTCTGCTCACACTGTAAATATTAGGGCAACCCCTTTTTGACAACTCTTAAAGGCTATTCTTCTGTAGTTTGCTCTTTTACGGCTTAGCTGATTTCTTCTTCCACTAATCACTCAACTCTGAAATTAACTTAAGCCCTTGGTTTCTAACACACATTCGGATGTATCCGGACTGTCACCCACTCAAGGTGTTCATCTGAATAGGAAATCAAATTATATTTATCAAGGTCAGCCGTACTCGTAACTTAGTCAAATCTTATCATTACTGTTGACATGGCTTTTCCAGACATATTACGAACTTATATCTTATTCTTCTTCTATTTCTAGGAAAAAATTGGCAGAGTTTCCTCTGAATTTCTTACTATCCCAAAACCTGCACACAGGAAATACCAACAATGCCTCACAAGGCCAGCATATATACATATATACCATATCATATCATATCATATCATAGCCACACAGGGTTTCCAATTTCAACAACAGTATAAAAATGATGAACTTACCTCATATGTCCAACTCAAACTATACCTAATACACTTTCCTGTTTGTTTTCCCTTTCAACCTTTAACTGTAGATGGAGTGGGTCCTGATGACCTTCGGTAGAAAACTGTCTACCACCACTTCCTTGAGATCCTCCATGATTTACCTTTTTCCTGTTGACTTAGCTCCTTTTCTAATTTCTCTGATATCCTCTCCCTGTTGTATTCCATTCTCCTTTCTCAAGAACATCATTATCATTCAACATACCATTCATTCCACTACACCCCTTCTCGGGCAACTTACATTGTATTCCACTTTCAATAGCACTTGAAGTCTCATTCGTTACCAGTAAGTACTACACAATTGTACCCCCTATGGGTAAACATCCTTACTTGGACCTTGAGTTTTCTGTTCATCTCCTGCGCATTCGAAACGTATGTAATTCGAGAGGAAGAGAAGTTTCTTATTGCTCTAAGCTTCATGGCACGATCTAGAGTAGAAAGAAATGAGACAATCCTGAATGTCTTGGTGGTCAACTGTTTATATGTGTGGCGCGCACACACATATAAAAGTGACCCCACTGGACACGGTTTCATAGACTCCCTAAGACACTTGAACCTAGGCTCTGATACCAAGCTTTGTCACGCCCCGAACCATGGCCTGGACGTAACACGGCACTCGGTGCCTGACTGCGTGTGACCGAGCGAACCACATGGCTTGCTGAATCATCATGATACATACATGAGCGGAAATATAACGTGAATGCATGATGAGCCTTTATAAAACGTAGTAAGTCATAATACTTAATAAAAACACTTGTTTAAACATGAGTGCGGAAATAACATGAATGAGCCAAAAATGGCTATACGACTCCGAATGTCTGACATAACATAACTGACTTGTCTAGTCTATGAAACCTCTATCATGAGTCTGACTGGAAAACATACTTACTGGGACAAGGCCCCCAGCGTACCTTCAGATGCATAACTAAGCATAAAACAAAAGTTGACTAAACCCCGAATGAGATGGGGCTCACCAATAAGCTGATACGAATGCTGTCTTACTGAGCAGATGTGTCGTCCTGTATATCAGTACCTGCATCGTGAAATGCAGGCCCCCGGGCAATAAAAAGGGGACGTCAGCACATTGAATGTACTGGTATGTAAAACAACTGAAAGAAATAACATGGGACATGAAATAACATGATAAGAACTGAAACTGAAAACCTGGACATGAACATGAGTGCATACATATATATATAAAACATGGTAAAAATATCATAAGTAGGGAGAGCAATAACTTATAACCGATCCATGGTCTGGTGCTTGCGTCCCGCCAGCAGAACACTCAGTCCTTGCCAGGGAACATGAGATTTAATAAAATATGAAAGGATCCAGTCATTATGAGAGATCGTCCGGGACATGGGTGGAGCGATCCTCATCCTACGGTGGCTACGTAGTTTCAGGCTATCTGAAGCCCTCCTCGGTAATTAATGCAACTCCCAAAACATGAACATGAAAATAGTGGCACTTGCTGCCCATGGTATATCATGAATCGTAACTTGCTTGTACATGGTATTCATGATCATAACTTGCTTGTACATGGTTTTCATGAATCATAACTTACTTGTACATGATTTTCATAAATCATAACTTGTAAATATAGTTTCATAAGATAACTTGTCATAGTCTTGCAAAACATGTTTTTGATGCATGAGTAATAACAATAGTTCATAATCATATATATATACTTGACTTGAAAACATGCTTGTAACTTGCTGGATGAAATCATAAAGTTTCATATAAACATAATGAGAACACATGAGGAAGAATTCATGATTCATGGATTTAGCTAGGATTCCTAATATCCGTAATGGAAGATTAGGAATACAATAACGAACATAGATACAAAATTCATGTACATACATACATAATTACGGGCTACCAATATGTTGGGTTTAATGCCCTAGGATTTGAACTTCATATATTTTACGAAACGAATCATGGGGAAGAACGTAGAGATTCCCACATGTGGATGGAAGTTCTACATACCTTAACTTTCCGCTTTTGAGCGTATCACAATGTCCTTCAACCCCTTCAACTTCAATCTATAGCAATACAAGTCATAGGGATCCTATATTAGCAACAATATCCATGTTTTGTTCATCTAAGCATTTTATCAAACACTTAGTGGGCATGAAGCTCTATAACCCTCATTAATGGTGTTTTCTTCACCCAATCTCCATTCTTTTACTTCTAGCTAATGCTAAAATCTCAATTAGATGTAATTAAAATCATTCTTCATCACCCATATGAATACAACAATCCCAAATCAACAATCCAACAACTCTAGCATAGTTCATATAATTCTCTTCATCCAACCCAAATATTATTCTCCCAAGAATTCGTCAATTCACAACTATAAATGATTAGGGATAAAAACATTACCTTTTTGAAGTCCAATCCTCTTGAATTCGGGTTCTATGGTTTCCACATCCAACAAAAATGTTCCAATCCTAACTCTATGGATTAGAAGAGTTTTACTCAAGTTAGAAAGGGATTAGGGACTTAAATTCAACTTAGAATCATGATAAAAACTTACCTTGGAAGATCTTGAGGTTTGGGATTTGTTGTCTCTGAGTTTAGAGAGAATTTTCGTGAATGGGGTGTTGGGGAAATAAACCCCAACCCCAAATATAACAAGAAAACGCGTAAACCCGACTTTTGACCCGAAAACGTACTTAACGGACCAAACGACGGTTCAAACGACGAACCGTCGATCAGATCGACGGATCGTCGATCTGCTCCGTCGAATTGGTCAAATTTCCAGTGAACAATGCACAATCGACGGTTCAAAGGACGAACCGTCGATCAGATCGACGAACCGTCGATCAGATCGACGAAACGTCGATCTTCCCGTTGAAGTCACCCATTTTCCAGCGAAGACAGGCTTCAGTAAAATGGGCATAACTCTTTGCAAAGATGTCCGTTTGACCTCCATAATATACCGTTGGAAATCTATTTCAAAGGGCTACAACTTTAATCAAGGATGTTTTCCCAAATTCCAAATTAATAATGGGGTTATAATCGTTGGAAGTATGACCTTCTATAAACTCTCTTGCAAACATGTTCCGTAGAGTGGTTTTCAACTTTGCTTTGCCCAAAGACATTTCTTATGACTTAATTGGTTTTCAAAACACTTCCTATAATCCTCATATTGGTTCCATTATATTATCATCTTATGAGTCAAACTTTCGTCCGAAGTTACGAGGTGTTACAATTCACCCATGGCCAGTTATATGTAGCTATATCCCGAGTACCAACAAGGCAAGTATTAACTATACTGAAGTGAGTTTTGCTTTCAAATTGGAGTTGAGGATCCTTAGAATACCGAGCCAAAAATCAGTATCTCATCGCCCGAGTGCATGCAAAACTTATATTTTAAAGGGAAAAAGGTGCAAAATATTTCCCTCAACTTTGTGATTTAGAGTGAAAAATGATGAATATATACCCCTGCCGTTACACAAATGGAGCAAACATACCTTTTCCACTGTCGTAATTTTTTTTTAAAAAAAATCATTTAGCTTGTTTTTTTATTAGAAAGTGTCATGTGACTTTAAAAAAATAAGTCTACCCATTTTTTTAAAACCACGATGTAATTTTTTGCTAGTGTGTCGGGTCTAGTTTGTTTAAAACAATAGGTAGACTTATATTTTTTAAAGCAATAAAGATATTTTTTAAACGAACCACTATAAAAACAATTGCCATTTGCTTTCAAAAAATAAGTCTACTAAAAAAATGGGTAGACTTATTTTTTTTTTAAAGTCAAGTGATATTTTTTAAATTAAAAATATAAGCTAAATGATATTTAAAAAAACCTGTCAATGAAAAAGGTATATTTGCATCATTTATGTAACTGCAGGGTATATGTGCACCACTTTTTTAACGAGAGTATATCTTCTCTAAACCACAAATTGACGGGTATATTTGCACCTTTGCCCTATTTTAAATATTCATATGAGTAGTAATAATATAGGAGTTCAACTAGAAGAAGAAAAACATATTTTCTAAGAATCGGTAACCTCTAATGAGGTAGAGTTTTCATAGGAAGGGATAATTCCGTTGGCTTTTGTATATAGATACAGCTTGATATTGTACAATTCTTTTCTTCTTTGACGTTTTCATGCTATGCTGCAAAAATATGATTATTTATCAGAAGAAATTTCAATAGCATAGAAAGAAAACATCAAAGAAGAAAAGAATTGTACAATTTCAAGCTGTATCTACATACAAAAGCCTACGGAATTATCCCTTCCTATGAAAACTGACCACCAAAATACAAATCACACGCTGTAAATTAGTTACTCGAAGATTATACATTAGCTATGCAAACTTTTATACTGAAAACTAGATGTATAACTAACACGAATTTCAATACGGAGATTATGTTTTATCGTACTATAAACTAAACGACCCCTAAACTCTTTACTAGCAGTCTTAAGATGATCTTACTTTCTCAATATGATGTGGCTGACTGCATAATCTTCATTGCATTTTTAGAGTGGAAATTTGGTAGGCCTAAAATCACACAAAAGGAAATATCTCGAAAGGTCTCAATTTCTTGGAATATGTGCTAACTTGGTGAAAAATAGGACACAATAAAAGGAAAAAGATCCATGTATGTGATAAAAATTAATTGGGATTAAGGCTTAGTCGTGTTGGTAAGGCTTACTTTAGATAATCTCCTCAGAGACTTGCATACTGGTTAAAATTGCAGAAAACCTCTTTGTTATAAAAGAAGCTATGTTATTGAATATTGGATTTGAGACATGTCTAAATTGGGTGACATAGATAGTGATTATTTATATAATCGGCCACAGCTAATTTGAGATTGAGACATAATCGTTGTTGTACTAGTACAAAATGGGTGAAATCATCTATTTTGTCTTGCTGGTGCTATTGAATTTTACATTATTGTTTACACATTCAGCTGCTTTCAGATATTGTTATAGATTATAGATGCATATTGGTTTGTGATTAGTAAAAGAGGTCAATATGCAACATGCTTTTCCTAAGTCAACGTCTTTTTTTATGGAAACAATGCAAGTTTGTTCCATAGATTAAGGTAAAGAAGAAGGCATATTATAACAACAACAACAACATATATCCAGAGTGATCTCATAAGTGGGGTCTAGGGAGGATAGATGTATGCAAACCTTATTCCTACCTTGTGTGGATTGGGAGGTTGTTTCTGCGAGACACTCGGCTTAAAAAAGTGTTTTCAGAAACAGGTTTGATAAATACAAGAGTAAAGCAAGAAAGCATGTTTTTAGTAATCAAGATATTCTATTAATTATTGGTTGAAGCAACGGTAAAGTCGTTCCGTGTGACCTAAAGGTCATAGGTTTGAGCCGTGGAGGCAGCCACTTCATTAGTGTAGGTTGTCTACATCGCACTCCTTGGGGTGCGGTCCTTCCCCAGATCCTACTAACGGAGGATGCCCTTTTTCTTTTTTTTTTTTGTTTTAGTAATACTGATTGTGTGTATGCTGGTTAGGTGAAGAAGGCATATTATATGTGGAAAATTGACCAACTTTTCTTCTATTTTGTGGAAAACCCAAATTGAGTCCACGGTCAAGTCAATTGGACATGTTCTTTTTTCCTAACCAAACAGGAATTTTCTTTCTTTTTAATAATGCAACTTGACTGACCTGTCATCTTGTCCTTATAAAGTTGGCCAATGTATTCCTCAATGTGTAATACACTACATAAAAGGTTGTTAAAATCACAACCATTTAACTTTATTAGTAGTACTTTTGAAAACAATATACTCCTTCGGTCCCAATTTATGTGACCATCTTTCCTTTTTTAGTTTGTTTAAAAAAGAATGTCACCTTTTTATAATTAGAAAAAAATTAAACTTTACATTTTCCCTTTTACCCTAATGAAATAATATATAACCACACAAATTTCTAAAGTCTTCCTTTCTTTCTTAAATTTTGTGTCAAGTCAAACGGTGCCACATAAGTTGGGATGTGGAGAATAGTTTTTTTTCTTTTTTCTTTTTGTACACAAAAGAAATAATTTAACTTTAAACATTGCATTTTACCTTTAAAAGAAACTTTTATAGTCTTACATTTGTTATCACATGCTTAAATTTCGTGTCGAGTCGAGTCACACAATGTCATACAAATTGGAACTTAGGGAATACATTTTTTCTTCTAATACAAGACGATAGCTTTTCTCCTTTTTGTGAAGTAATTCAAGTGAAGTCAAGTGGACATTCATTTTCTTTTCCAATATACTTTCCTCACTTAATTAGTCCATCAATCAACTAACCTTTTACTGCATCGGGCAGCCCTGATGATAGACCATATATCCTTTTCCATTTTTCTATCTTTTTTTTTCAGGTATATTAGTGCTATATAAAGGAGTAAATTTGTTAACTACTCAGATCAATTTCATATAAATCCCTTCAAACCAGTGTGTTTCCAGAGCATAGTAACAGCATGAAGAAATACATTTTACTATTGATACATATCTTTCTAGTCCAATATTTCTCATTTTCTTTATCCGCTACTTCCTCAAATGAAACAGACCCACAAGCTCTACTAGCTTTCCAAAATTTTATTACAAGTCCTAGTCATTTTCTAGCCAGGAACTGGACCAAGAATACTTCTTTTTGCTCTTGGTTTGGTGTCACTTGCAGTACAAAAAGGCAAAGAGTTGTTGCCTTGGCGCTTCCTAATTTGCAACTTCAAGGCACAATTTCCCCGTCTTTAGCCAATTTGTCCTTTCTCAGAGAGGTCAATCTGGAGAACAACTTCTTCCGTGGCAGCATCCCTTATGGTATTGGCCACTTGCCTCGCTTGCGAGTGATTGATATTCAGAATAATCAGCTAGAAGGAAGTATTCCGACAACTCTATTTCAACACCAAAGAGTTCAAAAGATTTCATTGGCTTATAATAAACTCAGTGGTGAAATGTGGAACGGGCCATGGTATGTACCAGAACTCAGAATATTAAATCTCAGGAACAATAGCCTCATGGGTATGATCCCTCCTTCCGTGGGAAATGCCACAAAGTTGCTGAATTTCAATTTGTCTGGGAATAGAGTCAGCGGCAACATTCCTAAGGAGATCGGTAATCTGAGCCAACTTACAGAGTTGTACTTGTCCGATAATCAATTAACAGGTTCTATTCCTGCAGTATTGTTTAACATCTCTTCGCTTCTTTACGTGTCTATGGCATTGAATAACCTTTTCGGTCCTCTCTTGCTTGATGAAGGGAATATTGTATCAGATCTAGAGTTATTAACTATATCTAGGAATCAAATTTCTGGTCAAATTCCTTCCAACATCTGCCAACTCACAGAGCTCAGTATTCTGTCCATAGCTTTCAGCAATATAACTGGAGAAATACCCAAAAATATTGGTTGTTTATCCAAGCTCAAAGAGTTCTATATTGGTGATAATCCAATGAAAGGGACTATTCCCACATCATTGGGCAATATTTCCACTCTGCGAATTCTTTATTGTAAAAGCAATCGCTTGGAGGGGCTAATTCCTCCAGAATTGGGAAAGCTATCAAATTTGAGGCAATTATCGTTTGCCGATAATTATAATCTTATTGGTGAAACTCCAAAAGCTATTTTCAATATATCGTCTTTGGAAATAATTGATTTAAGTTCAAACAACCTCTCGGGGAGAATTGCAGCCACTACAGGTCTTCATCTTTCGAACCTTAGGGAACTTATTTTGTGGGAAAATAAGATCAAAGGGGAAATTCCATTGTTCATAACAAATGCTTCCAAGCTTGAGATGCTGGATCTATCAAGGAATTTTCTCACAGGAACTATTCCTACTAATCTAGGAAATCTTCGTGAGCTGCGATCTCTGCTCCTACATACCAATCAACTTACCAATGAACCAAGAGAGCATGAGTTGCGATTCTTCTATTCTTTGGCAAATTGTAGGATGTTGCGATATCTAGAAGTGGGTTCCAATCCATTGAATGGGGTTTTGCCCAATTCAATTGGGAATCTTTCATCTACTATTGAATTCTTTGAAATAGGAGTTGCGCACATCAATGGCCTCATTCCCACAAGTATAGGCAATATGATCGGTCTTATAGCCCTATCCTTTGAAGGAAACAACTTGGTGGGAAGTATTCCTTCTGATGTTGGTAAGCTTAAACAACTCCAAGGGTTGTTTCTAACTAGCAATAAATTGCAGGGACATATTCCAGAGGCGGTATGCCATTTATCTAATTTGGTTCTATTATCACTGGAAGATAATGACATCTTTGGATTAATTCCAGCATGTATAGGAAATCTTAGCATGCTACAACAGCTCTATTTGGGTTCTAATAAATTTTCATCAAACTTTCCCTTGAGCCTTTGGAAAATGAGAGGTTTGCTCTTTCTAAGCATGTCACGAAATTCTATAGAGGGAGAAGTTCCATCAGATATTGGAGAACTGAAAGCCATTGTAGATTTAGATCTTTCTGTTAATAACTTTTCAGGAATGATACCAAGCAGATTAGGGGAACTCCAAAACCTGAAGTCTCTTAACCTATCTAACAATTCAATTTCAGGCCCAATTCCTTTATCCTTTGCCAACGCAATAAGCTTGGAAATCTTGGATTTGTCTATAAATGCCTTGTCAGGTGGTATTCCTAGGTCATTGGAAAAACTCTTGTACCTTAAAACCATTAATGTCTCATTTAATGATTTCAAAGGCGAAATACACGGTGGTGGTGTGTTTGCAAATTCCACTGCACAATCTTTCCTAGGGAATAAAGGTCTATATGGAATGCACATATTGGAGGTTCCTGCTTGTGCAATCACTAACCCTGAACAACGATCAAAGTCTAAGGAGTTTGTGCTAAAAGTTGTTACTCCAGTGGTTATTTCATCCTTTATGATATGCTTGTTGGTCTCAATTTGGATAATGAAACGAAAGAAGAATGGTAAGTCCAAAGATGTTGAAAAGATTCTGGAGATGAAGACTTATCCATTCATTTCTTATCATGAGATTAAACAAGCAACAAATAATTTTGATGGATCAAATTTAATTGGTGTGGGAAGCTCTGCCTCTGTGTACAAAGGCACGTTATCAAGTGAAATTGTGGTGGCCGTAAAAGTTCTGGATTTGGAAAATGAGGAAGTATGCAAGAGGTTTGATACTGAATGTGAAGTGATGAGAAATGTTAGGCACAGAAATCTTGTACCGGTGATTACTACTTGTTCTAGTGAATATATAAGATCCTTTGTTCTGCGGTATATGCCTAATGGAAGTCTTGATAATTGGTTGTACAAAGAAGATCACCACTTGAACCTTCTTCAAAGAGTCACCATAATGCTTGATGTAGCTGTGGCGATTGAATATATACACCACAGTCATGACACTCCGATAATTCATTGTGACCTAAAGCCAACCAATGTTCTTTTGGATGAAGAAATGGTGGCACATGTTGGTGATTTTGGCATCTCTAAGATTTTAGTTGTAAGCAAGTCTATGGCACATACAGAGACATTAGGCACTCTTGGATATATTGCACAAGGTATACTAGCGTCTTTATATTTCCTTTATATATTAAGACCTTTCTTTTTTATTTTCACAAAAAATTATAATTAAGCCCTTCAAAATTCTAGCACAAAATAAAAATCAAGTTTAGCACTTAATTGTTGTTATATATCGGATGAGTAATTCTTTCTCATTCTCGTTCTTTTAAGAATATGGCTCGGAGGGAATAGTATCCACTAGTGGTGATGTTTACAGCTATGACATCATGCTAATGGAGGTTCTGGCAAAAAGAAGACCAACAGATGAAGAGATATTCAATGAATATCTTGGCTTGAGGGAGTGGATAAGGAGAGCATTTCCAAGAACTATGATGGAAGTTGTGGATGCTGATATTTTTCATGAGGAAGAACAAATCACTTCTAAAAGTGAAATTTGCATAGCCTCCATGATAGAATTGGCTTTAGATTGCACAAAGGAAACGCCAGAATCAAGAATAACCATGAAAGATGTAGTCAAGAGGCTTAACAAAATCAAGAAAACATTTTTGGAAATGTAAAATTTCTCTCTTTTGGTAATGTGCTTTCTGACTTGTAAGTTAATATGTTGCTTTTCTTTTACATGGTTTATTTTGTAATGTCGGTGTATAGCTACTACTTGGAGTCATGTACTATTTGTACTTCAGAGTGCTGTAGTTTCTTGTTTTGTGATTTCACATTTGAGTGGTATAATTTGAACCTATTTACTTTTTTTGAGTAAGTATGGTTTAAGTGCTTGAATAAATCAAAATTAAATCTATATCTATATATAATATAAAGATTGGCATAGACAATCCCATGTGGCACATCTCCATGGTCTCCATTGGCATTTATCTTTTTTCTCCTTTTTTTTGAGAATCTTCATCTTCATCATCTGCAATTACAATGACTTTTAATGTGCATTAATCTTTGAGTAATTGATACGCTCAAATTACACCTATTAATGGCATAAAGCGGACGTTGTCAAATATAGTAACCCAAACAAGGTTGGGGTCAAATCCCACAGGGAATATGGAGAGAAAAGGGTACTAATTGTATGCGATACTAGTCTTTAAAGGCTTTAATCCTATTCCGAACAGTTTGAAATAATTGTTGAGTAATGTAATTGAATACTCAGACTTGAATTGTACTTAATCCGAGAGAGAGACTAAGGTTGTGTTCCCCATTTTGATTAGATATTATGCTTCAAGTTTCAATGTGATATATTTCTAATGGTTGTTCTAAGAGTATGCACTTGATCTCTTAAGAACTTCCTAATGTTTCCCAACAGTTAGGCCGTATTTCCTCTTTATGATTTTTCCAAATGTAAAAGGGTTGAAATCGAAGAGCGACCAATAATGTCAATTTAGACTTGTTCTTATCCCTAAGTTAGTCTATTAAACGAGGGTTAACGCCCCGAGTCATTGTTATTCAATCTTACCAATACTGACTCTCTTTCCCAAGAAAAGTTGGTATAATGGCTTAGGCTAATGCTTGCAATCATTATCCAACGCTAACGCACAAAGATAGAATAAACACTAACAACCATTATGCATATATCAATAGTAGAAACCCATTCACATAATACCCATCATGGGATCCATAACCTTAGAATTAAAATTAGCTACTCATCATTTTGGTTAACAAAGAAAGCTTAAAAGTTAACATAACGTGAATGCATGATGAGCCTTTATAAAAACGCAATAAGTCATAATACTTAATCAAAATACTTGTTTAAACATGAGTGCGGAAATAACATGAATGAGCCAAAATGGCTATACAACTCCGAAGTCTGACATAACATAACTGACTTGTCTAGTCTATGAAACCTCTAACATAAGTCTGAACATGGAAAACATACTCGCTGAGACAAGGCCCCCAGCATACCTTAGATGCATAGATAATCATTAAATAAAGAGTTGACTAAACCCCGAATGAGATGGGGCTCACTAATAAGCTGATAGGAATGCTATCCTACTGAGCAGATGCGTTGTCCAATAAATCAGTACCTGCATCGTGAAATGCAGGCTCCCGGGCAATAAAAGGGGACGTCAGCACATTGAATGTACTGGTATGTAAAGCAACTGAAGAAATAACATGGGATATGGAATAACATGATAAGAACTGAAACTGAAAACATGATCATGAACATGAATACATATACATATATATCATGCGTAAAGTATCGTGAGTAGGGAGAACAGTAAATATAACCGATAACATGGTCTGGTACTTGCGTCCTACCAGCAGAACACTCATACCTTGCCAGGGACATAAGGTTTAATAATATTATGAAAGGATCCAGTCATTATGAGAGATCGTCCGGGACATGGGTGGAGCGATCCTCATCCTACGGTGGCTAAGTAGTTTCAGGCTATCTAAAGCCTTCCTCGGTAATTAAAGAAACTCCTAAAACATGAACATGTAAAATAAGTGGCACTTGCTGCCCATGGTTTTCATGAATATGACTTGCTTGCACATGGATATCATGAATTATAGCTTGCTTGCATGAACTTGTAAAACATGTATAGTATTTTCTTGAAAATAGCATAATATATCATAAACTAGCATGCATGAACCCATGGAATGGGATATATGGGTTTTTCATAGATTACGGACAGATTCTTAATAATCATAAAGAAATATTAAGAACTCAATGATGGAATTATAACAATTCATACATAATATAATCATGGACATGGACGTAGGGTTATCATGAGCATGGTATAGAAACCCTAGTTTTCGTAAAAATTCATAATTTATGGATTATGAGGCGTGGGGAAGAATAATGATGTTCCCACACGTAGATAGTAACTCTACATACCTGGTAATGCTCCAAAATTGAATTAAATACTTTAACTTTGAAGAAGATTTCCAAAATCATGAGTTCTTGAACCTTGAGATGGGTTTTCTTGAAAACCCGAGTTTAGGAATGATGATTTCTTGTTTAGATTACAAGGATATGTATTAGAATTGACTTGGAATAATTAGAGTAGGCTTACCTTGGTGTTTTTGATGATGGGAGAGGGTAGGAGGTCGTTCTAGGGCTTGAAGGAATGAAAAATAATGATTTGAACTGATATGGACGAATATATACTGTTCTGGAAAATTGAATTTTACGCCCAGTTAAATACTGGCCGTATTTTGAAAGACGGGCTGTATTTTGAAATACGGTTCGTATTCCGTATGGACTACACTGCGTCTCTTCAGTAAAATGGTCATAACTCTTTGTACAGATGTCCGTTTGACCCCCATAATATACCGTTGGAAATTTATTTCAAAGCTCTACAACTTTCATCAAGGAAGATTTCCCAAATTCCAAATACGTTTTGAAATACGGGCCATATTTTGAAATACGGTCCGTTTTTAACAATATAGCCTCCAAATGTCAAATTCCAGAATGCTCAGAAATCTTTGGTACCAGTTTACGACTTGAAATACGGGCCATATACTGAAATACGGTCACTGTTCATGGGCGTAAACCACCATCTTACAACTGAAAAAGAAATTTCAATTGCCACATTCTTTATCTAGTTTTCTAAGTCTAGGATCATCATCAAAGCTTAGGTTAAAGGTACGAAGTGTTACAAATTTCATACCAAATCAGACTTTATCATACAAACTAGAATAGAGGGACTACCATATAAGCAATATAGACATACATACAGGGGTGGAGGAGGTGTACAGGGGGGAAAATATGGTAGTATGTAAATAGTGCAAAAATAATTCTTTTTGCTTATATATAAGTTGTTGAATACTTGAATCCCCTTGGCATAGGAATTTTTTTGAATCCCTTTGTTTGAAATTCTAGATCTGCCACTGTTCGTGTTACCTCTCCGGACTAAGATCTTCATCAAAGTCTTCACATCACTCGTCGGAGCTGTTTGATCTAAGTCCCTTTTATAATCGGCTGAATATGTAACAAAATGTTTGGGATAACTTGATGAGAGGCGCAAGAGTGGTGAATAAAGTCTTAAAATGTGTCCACCCGGCACAATGAATCCGTGGTAGTTTTGTGAACACCCATTAAGTATGAAGTCGCCAAACGGTGATAGTTTAAGGGGGTTTTAATCTAGTCACTCAATTTTTTTCCACTTGGAATTCTTGATAGGAACTTTTGGAGAGTGATGTTTGCATGTTATATTCCACCTCCATGGGGCACTTTAATATGAGCTCATAGTGTAGGGATCCAGTAGCTCATTTGATTGACTACCTGAACTTTCACATTACTGGCGGGGGTTCGAATCCCCATGTTGTAATTAAAACCCTCCCCCATTTAAAAAAAATTAAAAAAAAAAGTATGAGTTCATAGTAGTTCATAGGGGTTCTGTGTGAGCACGCGATAATTTAGGTATGGAACTTTCAAAACGATGATTGTTTGGTGATTTATTAACCTATTCACTCTTAATGAATGTTATGATTATTTTATATCTTCCGTTACATATTACATATAAAAGTTCTCCTAGAATATACATGTTCAAGACAGTTATAAAATAGTAAAAGGACAAACAGAAGTATAGAACAACATTTTTTAGAACAATATTATTTATAAAAAAATAAAATAAAATAAAAACACGAACAAAAATACGCGCGCAAATAATTAGATGATGAATGCAATATTTTATAACATTCTGTCCGAACATTCTGCTCTCAGATATTGCAATATTAGATGATCAATGCAAGTTGTGATGCATATGGTCAGGGGCGGATCAAGCCTATATATGGTATGAATTCACGTGAATCCAATACCTTTTGTTTAAATTCTTTATTTACATTGAGAAATCCAAAAATTAGTTATAAAAATTTGAATATAAACTCAATTATTATTGTGTAATAATTCAAAGTCGTTGAAATTCATAAATTTTAAATTTTAGATCCGTCTCTCAATATGTGGTTGGCAAGAGGTCAAGAAACGTGCTTTTTTCTAACTTGTTCTAGACTGCATGGACTCCCATTTACTTGGTGCTGGACCATATAAATATATAATATGTTTTTTTTCTTTCCCTCTTACTAATGCAAGTTGACTGACTTTTCTCAATCAATTTCCTTACCCCTCAGCTTACACAGTTCACCTGTCTTCTTGTTTTCTTGTCTTTATAAGGTTTGCTAATGTATTCCTCAATGTGAGAATGATGACATTTCTATAATGTGTAGCAGTGTAACATTTTCCTCAATAATTCATAAAAAATATTTTTATACCAAATAATTAATTTAATTTTAAACATTTCATTTTATCTAAATGAGAAACTTTTATAGCCATATACATATAACATGACATGTTTAAGACTAAAAGTTTCAAAAAAATTCATTTCCTTCTCAAATTTCGTGTCAAATCAGACTATGTCATACAAACTAGAATAGAGGGACTACCATATAAGCAACATAGACATACATATTTGGGTGGAGGAGGTGTACAGGGGGGAAAGTATGGTAGTATGTAAATAGTGCAAAAATAATTATTTTTGCTTATATAAGTTGTTGAATACTTGAATCTCCTTGGCATAGGAATTTTTTTGAATCCCTTTGTTTGAAATTCTAGATCTGCCACTGTTCGTGTTACCTCTCCGGACTAAGATCTTTATCAAAGTCTTCACATCACTCGTCGGAGCTGTTTGATCTAAGTCCCTTTATAATCGGCTGAATATGTAACAAAATGTTTGGGATAACTTGATGAGAGGCGCAAGAGTGGTGAATAAAGTCTTAAAATGTGTCCACCCAGCACAATGAATCCATGGTAGTTCTGTGAACACCCATTAAGTATGAAGTCGCCAAACGGTGATAGTTTAAGGGGGTTTTAATCTAGTCACTCTATTTTTTTTCCACTTGTACTGCCACCTGGAATTCTTGGTAGGAGCTTTTGGAGTGTGATGTTTTGCATGTTATATTCCTCCTCCATGGGACACTTTAATATGAGTTCATAGTGTAGGGATCCAGTAGCTCGATTGGTTGACTACCTAAACTTTCACCTTACTGGTCGGGGTTCGAATCCCCACGTTGTAATTCCCTCCCTCATTTTTAAAATAAAATAAAATATGAATTCATAGTAGTTCACAAAGGTTCTGTGTGAGTACCCAATAATTTATGTATGGAGCTTTCAAAACGATGATTGTTTAGTGGTTTATTAACCTATTCACTCTTAATGAATGTTATGATTATTTTAATTATATCTTCCGTTACATATAACATATAAAAGTTCTCCTAGAATATAAAGACAGTTATAAAATAGTGAAAGGAAAAATAGAAATATAGAACCACATCTTTTTAGAACAATATTATTTATAAAAAAATAAAATAAAATAAAAACACGAACAAAAATACACGCGCAAATTATTAGATGATCAATGCAATATTTTATAACATTCTGTCCGAACATTCTGCTCTCAGATATTGCAATATTAGATGATCAATGCAAGTTGTGATGCATATGATGAATCAAGCCTATACGTGGTATGGATTCACGTGAATCCAATACCTTTTGTTTAAATTCTTTATTTACATTGAGATATCCAAAAATTAGTTATAAAGATTTGAATATAAACTCAATTATTATTGTGTAATAATTTAAAGTCGTAGAAATTCATAAATTTTAAATTTTAGATCCGTCTCTCAATATCTGGGTGGCAAGAGGTCAAGAAACATGTTTTTTTCTAACTTGTTTTAGACTGCATGGAGTCCCATTTACTTGGTGCTGGACCATATAAATATATAATATGTTTTTTTTCTTTCCTTCTTAATAATGCAAGTTGACTGACTTTTCTCAATCAATTTCCTTACCCCTCAGCTTACGCAATTCACCCGTCTTCTTGTTTTCTTGTCTTTATAAAGTTTGCTAATGTATTCCTCAATGTGAGAATGATGACATTTCTATACTGTGTAGCAGTGTAACATTTTCCTCAATAATTCATAAAAAATTATTTTTTATATAATTAATTTAATTTTAAACATTTCATTTTATCTAAATGAGAAACTTTTATAGCCATATACATATAACATGACATATTTTAAGACTAAAAGTTTTAAAAAAAATCATTTTCTTCTCAAATTTCGTGTCAAATCAGACTATGTCATACAAACTAGAATAGAGGGACTACCATATAAGCAACGTAGACATACATACAGGGGTGGAGGAGGCGTACAGGGGGGAAAATATGGTAGTATGTAAATAGTGCAAAAATAATTCTTGGCTAAATACCCAGATAGACCCTTAAACTTGGCATGTTTTGTAAGATAGGCATATAAACTTACAAGGTGACCAGATAGACACTTAAACTTACTCAAAGTGTGTTTTTCAAGTTTTCCAGTTATTTTGAAAACAAAAACTATATTTTTCAAACACTCACAATTTTCATGGCCAAACAAGCCCTAAATATATCACAAAATATTTTTTTTTTAAAATGCAAAAATACGGCAAACGCATATACATGAGACTATAAATGTGCACTTAAACCAATAAATACTCGCTAATCGCAATTTTGCAGCTTTCAATTAACTCAGTTTTTTTTTTTACACTTGAATAATTAAAAAACAATAACTTTAACCAATAAAAATCCTTAAAAAAAGAAATTTCAAATTAAGAAAACTGTAAAGCCGAGAAGAAAATCCTTAAAAAAAGAAATTTCTTAATTTGAAATTTTTTTTTAAGAATTTTTATTGGTTAAAGTTATTGTTTTTTAATTATTCAAGTGTAAAAAAAAAACTGAGTTAATTGAAAGTTGCAAAATTGCGATTAGCGAGTATTTATTGGTTTAAGTGCACATTTATAGTCTCATGTATATGCGTTTGCCTTATTTTTGCATTTTAAAAAAAAAAAAAATTATGATATATTTAGGGCTTGTTTGGCCATGAAAATTGTGAGTGTTTGAAAAATATAGTTTTTGTTTTCAAAATAACTGGAAAACTTGAAAAATACACTTTGAGTAAGTTTAAGTGTCTATCTGGTCACCTTGTAAGTTTATATGCCTATCTTACAAAACATGTCAAGTTTAAGGGTCCATCTAGGTATTAAGCCATAATTCTTTTTGCTTATATATAAGTTGTTGAATACTTGAATCACCTTGGCATAGGAATTTTTTTGAATCTCTCTGCCACTGTTCGTGTTACCTCTCCGGACTAAGATCTTCATCAAAGTCTTCACATCACTCGTCGGAGCTGTTTGATCTAAGTCCCTTTATAATCGGCTGAATATGTAACAAAATGTTTGGGATATCTTGATGAGAGGCGCAAGAGTGGTGAATAAAGTCTTAAAATGAGTCCACCCGGCACAATGAATCCATGGTAGTTCTATGAACACCCATTAAGTATGAAGTCGCAAAATGGTGCTAGTTTAAGGGGGTTTTAATCTAGTCCCTCAATTTTTTTCCACTTGTACTGCCACTTGGAATTCTTGGTAGGAGCTTTTGGAGGGTGATGTTTGCATGTTATATTCCTCTTCCGTGGGACACTTTAATATGAGTTCATAGTGTAGGGATTCAGTAGCTCAGTTGGTTGACTATCTGAACTTTCACCTTCGTGGTGGGAGTTCGAATCCCCATGTTGTAATTAAAACCCTCCCCCATTTAAAAAAATAAAATAAATAAGTTCATTGTAGTTCATAGGGTTTCTGTGTGAGCCCTATAATTTATGTATTGAACTTTCAAAACGATGATTGTTTAGTGGTTTATTAACCTATTCACTCTTAATGAATGTTATGATTATTTTATATCTTCCGTTACATATTACTTATAAAAGTTCTCCCGGAATATATATGTTCAAGACAGTTATAAAATAGTGAAAGGAAAAACAGAAGTATAGAACAACATCTTTTTAGAACAATATTATTTATAAAAAAAAATAAAAAAAAATAAAAACACGAACAAAAATACGCGCGCAAATTATTAGATGATGAATGCAATAGTTTATAACATTCTGCTCTCAGATATTGCAATATTATATGATCAATGCAAGTTGTGATGCACATGGTCAGGGGCGGATCAAGCCCATATATGGTATGGATTCACGTGAATCCAACACCTTTTTGTTTAAATTCTTTATTTACATTGAGAAATCCAAAAATTAGTTATAAAAATTTGAATGTAAACACAATTATTATTGTGTAATAATTTAAAGTCATAAAAATTCATAAATTTTAAATTTTAGATCCGTGTGGGAGGTCAAGAAACATGCTTTTTCTAACTTGTTTTAGACGGCATGGATTCCAATTTACTTGGCGATGGGCCATATAAATATATAATATGTTTTTTTCTTTCCTTCTTAATAATGCAAGTTGAATGACTTTTCTCAATCATTTTCCTTACCCCTCAGCTTACGCATTAATTCACCTGTCTTCTTGTGTTTCTTGTCTTTACTTGGTGCTGGACCATATTACTATATAATATAAGAGGGAATGTGAGGACTTTTGTAGTCCTCACAAGAGTTTCCCAAATTTTTAAAAAAAAATTAATTAATTACTTTTATGTCTTAATTTTATTTATTTAAGTAAATTTTTTTATTTTTTATTTTTAAGGTCTATTTTTCAAAAGCTATCGAACCTGGGGACTTTTGTAGTCCTCACAATAATTTCTAATTCTTTTAAAAAAAATTAATTAATTACTTTTAGGTCCTAATCTTATTTATTTAAGTCAATTTTTTTATTTTTTATTTTTAAGGTCTACTTTTCAAAAGCTATCGAACCTTCTACCTCATTTTTCATGTTCTTTGATTTTCTGGTTCGTGCTCGATATCCGCATTTAAGCCAAATTAATCTAGATAATTAGCACTGTATCGCGCCTATTCGGAGGGAACGCTTCCTCCAAAGATTTTTTCCATATCCATGTTCGAACCCCTAATTCCTAATTAAGAGAGGAGCAGTTCCATCCGCTGCACAAGTTAAATTATGTATTTGTCTTAAAAGTTCATTAACTATGTATAGATTATTTATTTAGAACTAAATAACTTCAGAAAATTAGGATACATAAGTTATAAATGTCAAATTCTGGCTCCGCATTTGATTTGAAGTAAATAATTTTATCAAAATGGAAGTTAAAATATTAAAGCAGTGGAATGAAAATTTTGCTTTTATATAATTACCCACTTGTGGGACTACAATGGGTATATGGTTGTTGTTGTTGTTGTACACTTGTACTAACACAAATTATATTTTTTTAGTTAAAATATCTACTTTTATATTTTGAATTTGGGCTCGGGCTTAGCACGGGCCTCACATAACTAGTAAATATATAGATATGTTTTTTTCTTTCCTTCTTAATAATGCAAATTGAATGACTTTTCCCAATCATTTTCCTTACCCCTCAGCTTACGCATTAATTCACCTGTCTTCTTGTGTTTCTTGTCTTTATATAGTTGGCCAATGTACTCCTCAATGTGAGAATGATGACATTTCAATAATGCTAAATACACCACATAAAAGGTAGTGGAAATCAGTATAACTAGGGGTGTATAAAGCAAACCGATAAATCGCATCAAATCGATAATTCGAACTAAATCGAGAAAAAAACCCGATTAGTGATTTGGTTTGACTTGGTTTGATTTTAAAAAGAAAAACCCAAACACTATTGGTTTGGTTTGGTTTTAACTAAAAAAAGTCAAACCGAATCAAACCAATCCGACACCCTTCCCTCACGGTACTACTTCGCTATCGGTATTACATTTATAAAATTTCAAACACATTTTATACATAGAAATATTTATTTATAATGTAATTTATAAATGTTTCTTTAACTTTTTCATAATTTTTTGTCTTTTAACATATTATTTCAAGCTTGGAATTAGACTTTTGAATGGTTTAATAAGTTTTATAGCCCAATGATATTAGTAACTCAATAAAACTTAACAAAAATCAAATCAATACTAATACTAACAAAAGAAATTCATATCTAACACTGGAATGACAATAATTTTGATATCTATTCTTTAGTTTTATATTAGTTTAGAAAGTGAAAATGCATAACTTAATTTTATTTTTTTCTTTAATGTTTAGTCATGTAATTAATACTTAGTAGCCGTACTTATTTTAGCATGACTTAGTACTTTTAGATTATGATCATTTTTTACATGCCTTATAAATTAGTTGTATTTATTGTAGCATGACTTAGTACTTTTAGATTATGATAATTTTATTTTATGCAATTTCATTAATTTTTTCGTTGAATATTTTAGTACAATGTCATCTCTCATCACGTTTTGTGTTATTTTCTTAATAGATATCTTAATTAGATCGTTGTATCTTACTAAGACTAAAGAAATATTTGAAGTATAAGTTATATGTTTTATATGAAGGCTTTACCGGAAAAAACCCGAAAAACCCGAGCAACCCGAAAAAACCGAGAAAATCCGAGGTTGAAAAACCCGACTTTTGTTGGTTTGGTTTGGTCTTTAAAAAACCCGAACCAACCCGGTGCATGTACACCCCTAAGTACAACCATTTAACTTTATTAGTACGTTCATAAAAGGATTTTTTTTTAATGTATACCAAGAAAATAATTTCACTTTAAACATTTCATTTTACCTATAATGAGAAACTTTTATATTCATACATATGAAATGCTTAAGACTAAATCTTTCAAAAAGTTTCAATTCCTTCTCAAATTTCGTGTCAAGTCGGACTATGTCATACAAACTAGAACAAAAAGGAGTACACTATAAGCAACACAGACATACATACAAATTAAATGAAGAGTGAATAAGTTAAAACCCCTTAAACTATTATCATTTTGCGAGTTTCATACCTAAATAATTAGATGTTCCCGTTAGGGGTGGAGGCAGAGGAGCGCAAGGGGGTTCAATTGAACCCCGGCCCCTTGGTTGAAAAAAAAATTATAGTACATGTAAATAGTGCAAATA
Organism: Lycium barbarum; assembly: GCF_019175385.1. Classification (NCBI taxonomy): domain Eukaryota; kingdom Viridiplantae; phylum Streptophyta; class Magnoliopsida; order Solanales; family Solanaceae; genus Lycium; species Lycium barbarum. Next base: position 124,486,666 of record NC_083346.1, read on the forward strand.
TAATTCTTTTTTGCTTATATACAAGTTGTTGAATTCCCTTGGCATAGGAATTCTTTAATTCTTCTTTGTTGAATTAAAAAAAAAAAACTCCTAGCTCTGCCACTGGGTCCTGTTACCTCCTCTCCAGACTAAGTTCTTCTTCAAAGTCTTCACTTCAGCCGTCAGAGTTTTTGGTCTGAGTCCCTTTAGATTAATAAAATTCGGCTGAATATGTTACATTGTTTAGGATAACTTGCTGAAAGGCGCAAGGGTGATGAAAAAAGTCTTAAAAATTAGTCGCCTAGCACAATGAATTCCTGGTAATTCTGTGAACACCCATTAAGTATGAAGTCGCAAACTGTGATAGTTTAGGGGGTTTTAATCTATTCACTCAATTTTTTCCACGTGTATTGCCACTTGAAATTTTTTGTAGGAGCTTTTGGAGCGTGATATTCACATTACATGTTATATTCCTCCTCCAAGGGGTACTTTAATATGAGTCACGGTAGTTCATGAGAGTTCTGTGAGCACCAAATAATTTATGTATGGAACTTGCAAAACGATGATAGCTGATTTAATTTATTAACATATTCCGGGGGTCTTTCGGAAACAGTCGTCCTACCTTGGTAGGAGTCAGGTCTGGGTACACTCTACCCTCCCCATACCCTACGATGTGGGATTGCACTAGGTTGTTGTTGTTGTTGTTGTTGTTGTTGTATTCACTCTAAAATGAATGTTATGATTAGTATATCTCCTAAGCTGCATATTACATATAAAAGTTTCCTAGAATAAAAGTACAGAACACTTTTTTAGAAGAATATTACTCCCTCTGTCCATTTAATATGAAGGTGTTTGACTGGGCACGAAATTTAAGAAATAAAAGAAAATTTTTGAACCTTGTGATCAGAACAAACCATAGAGTCATTTCATTAAGGGTAGAAAGGTAAATTTAAAGTTGAATTGTTACTAAATATAGAAAAGTTTCATTCATTTTTGGATTCACAAAAAAAAGAAAAAAAATGTCATATAAATTGGGACGGAAAGGATATTTATTTTTCTAAAATAACACAAACACATATACACGCTCGCAAACAAGTTTCTAGGGGAAAAGTTACAATAAGTAATAACGATGAACAACCATAGATTATAAATACAGGAAAAAGAGATCAAATACAATACATTCAAACATTTTATTATGTTATCAAAGAATTTTCATTTTAAGGACCATTTCATACGAAAGAAATTAATGTTTTGTACGTTTGATGTGAAGGTACATGTGGGGAATTCTTGTGTTTGCCGTGAAGACTTGGGAAATACAATTGCTCTGTCAGGTCAACAAGTAGAAAATTTTCAGCGTTGTTCCAAAAATTAATAAAATTAATTTTTAAATTAATTTTATTTAAAGTGATATGTCATTAAATAGCTACACTAGACACACTATAAATAGCTAAATATAGAAACCCAATGGACCCGAGACTAGAGAATCATCCTAAACTAATCAGTCGTAGCCAAGAATATACAAAAACACCTAATAGACCATTTCTCCATTGTTATCTTCTTTGTTAAAACTCCACAGATCCCATCTTAAAATCACCCAATCCCAATTCGAATGTCGTGTCTAAACCCGGAGGTGAAGGTCACAGTGATTTTCGTTTGAGTTTTTTTTTTTTTTTTTGATAATCAACGTTGGAGTACATTTTTATTCAAATAAAGGTTCATTCTCCTCTTTTCTTATCTTATTTATTTCTTGTCGTTGACGTGTTTTAATATCCTAAAGTGTGCTATGTTGGGTTGGAATTTTAACTTATTCAGTATCTGTTATTTATACGTCTTTTCCTTTTTAATTTGTCTAAAAAGTATGTCATCTTTTTATAATTAAAAATAATTAAATTTTTGATTTCCCCTTTTACCCTTAATGAAATGATTTATAACCACACCAATTTCTAAAGTCTTCCTTCCTTTCTTAAACTTTGTGTCAAGTCAAACAATGTCACATAAATTGGGCCGGAGGGAGTGGTTTTTTTTTAACACTAAAGAAATAATTTAACTTTAAACATTACATTTTACCTTTAAAAGATACTTTTATAGTCCTACATTTGTTATCATATGCTTAAATTTCGTGTCAAGTCGAGTCGAGTCACACAATGTCATACAAATTGGAACTTAGGGAGTACATTTTTCTTCTAATACAAGACGATAGCTTTTCTCCTTTTTGTGACGTAATTTAAGTGAAGTCAAGTGGACATTCATTTTCTTTTCCAATATACTTTCCTCCTCATTTAATTAGACTATCAATCAACTAATCTTTTACTGCACCGGGCTGCCCTAATGATAGAACATATATCCTTTTCCATTATTTTGTCTTTTTTTTTGTCCAGCTATATTGGTGCTATATAATGGAGTAACTTTGGAAACTACTCAGATCAAGTTTCTTATAAATCCCTTCAAAGCAGTGTGTTTCCAGTGCATAGTAACAGTATGCAGAAATACATTTTACTATTGATACATCTCTTTCTAGTCCAGTATTTCTCATTTTCTTTATCTGCTACTTCCTCAAATGAAACAGACCTGCAAGCTCTACTAGCTTTCCAAAATCTTATTACAAGTCCTAGTCATTTTTTGGCCAAGAACTGGACCAAGAATACTTCTTTTTGCTCTTGGATTGGTGTCACTTGCAGTACAAAAAGGCAAAGAGTTGTGGCCTTGGCTCTTCCTAATTTGCAACTTCAAGGCACAATTTCCCCGTCTTTGGCCAATTTGTCCTTTCTCAAAGAGCTCAATCTGGGGAACAACTTCTTCCATGGCGGCATCCCTTATGGCATTGGCCACTTGCCTCGCTTACAAGTGATTGATATTCAGAACAATCAGCTAGAAGGAAGTATTCCGACAACTCTATTTCAACACCAAAGAGTTCAAAAGATTTCATTGGCTTACAATAAACTCAATGGTGAAATGTGGAAAGGGCCATGGTATGTACCGGAACTCATAATCTTAAATCTTAGGAACAATAGCCTCATGGGTATAATCCCTCCTTCCATTGGAAATGCCACAAAGTTGCTGCATTTCAATTTGTCTAATAATAGAGTCAGCGGCAACATTCCGAAGGCGATCGGTAATCTGAGACAACTTAAAAAGTTGTCCTTGTACAATAATCAATTAACAGGTTCTATTCCTGCAGTATTGTTTAACATCTCTTCGCTTTTTTACTTGTCTCTGACATTCAATAGCCTTTCTGGTCCTCTCTTGCTTGATGAAGGGAATATTGAGTCAAATCTAGAGTTTTTAAGTATATCTTATAATCAAATTTCCGGTCAAATTCCTTCCAACATATGCCAACTCACAGAGCTCAATGTTCTGTCCATATCTTTCAACAATATAACTGGAGAAATACCCAAAAATATTGCTTGTTTATCCAAACTCGAAAAGTTCTATATTGGTCATAATCCAATAAAAGGGACTATTCCCCCTTCATTGGGCAATATGTCCACTCTGAGAAATCTTTATTGTGGAAGCAATCGCTTGGAGGGGCCAATTCCTCCAGAATTGGGGAAGCTATCAAATTTGAGACAAATTAACTTTGCGAACAATACGCTTAATGGTCAAATTCCAAAGGCTATTTTCAATATTTCTTCTTTGGAAGGTATTGTTTTAAGTTTCAACAACCTTTCGGGGAGAATTCCAACCACTGCGGGTCTTCATATTCCCAACCTTAGGGGACTTTACTTGGGACACAATCAGCTCGAAGGGGAAATTCCATTGTTCATAACAAATGCTTCCAAGCTTGAGACACTGACGCTAGACGAGAACTTTCTCACAGGCACTATTCCTCCTAATTTGGGAAATCTTCGTGAGTTGGAAGATTTGTTCCTACATACCAATCAACTTACCAATGAACCAAGAGAGCATGAGTTGCGATTCTTCTCTTCTTTGGCGAACTGTAGGATGTTGCGATATCTACAAGTGGGTACCAATCCGTTGAATGGCGTTTTGCCCAATTCTATTGGGAATCTTTCATCTACTATTCAAAACTTTAATCTAGAAGATGCACACATCAGCGGCCTCATTCCCACAACTATAGGCAATATGAGTGGTCTAATTAGTCTAGACTTTAGAGAAAACAATTTGACAGGGAGTATTCCTTCTGAAGTCGGTAAGATTGAACAACTCCAAGGTCTATTTCTACACAACAATAAATTGAAAGGGAATATTCCCGAGGTAGTTTGTCATTTATCTAATTTGGTGAAATTAACTTTGCATGACAATGAGCTATCTGGGGTGATTCGAAAATGTATAGAAAATCTTACCATGCTACAAGTTCTTTCGTTGGGTTCTAACAAATTTTCATCAAAGCTACCTCTAGGCCTTTGGAAAATGAGTGGTCTTCTCTATCTATACATGTCACAGAGTTCTATAGTGGGAGAAGTACCACCGAATATTGGAGAACTAGAGGCCATTATAGTAATAGATCTTTCTGGTAACCACTTTTCGGGGATGATACCAAGCAATTTGGGGCACCTCCAAAACCTGCAGTATCTTAACCTGTCCAACAATTCATTTTCAGGCCCAATTCCATTATCCTTTTCCAAATTGATAAGCTTGGAATTCTTGGATTTGTCTTTAAATACCTTGTCAGGTACTATTCCTAAGATATTGGAAAAACTCTCATACCTTAAAAGCATCAATGTCTCATTTAATAGTTTAAAAGGAGAAATACCCAGTGGTGGTGTGTTTGCAAATTCCACTCTACAATCATTTCTTGGGAACAACGGTCTATGTGGAATGCACATATTTGAGGTTCCTGCTTGTGCTATCACTACTCCTGGACAACAACCAAAGTTTAAGGTGCTTGTGCTAAAAATTGTTACTCCAGTGGTTATTTCATCCTTTCTAATATTCTTGTTGGTCTCAATTTGGATAATGAAACAACATAAGAAAGGAAAGTCCAAAGATGTTGAAAAGGTTCCAAAGATCAAAACTTATCAATTGATTTCTTATCATCAGATTCAAAGAGCAACAAATAATTTTGATGGATCAAATTTAATTGGTGTGGGAAGCTCTGGCTCTGTGTACAAAGGCACATTATCTAGTGGAACTATTGTGGCCATAAAGGTTCTAGATTTGGAAAATGAGAAAGTATGCCAGATGTTTGATACGGAATGTGAAGTCATGAGAATTGTTCGACACACAAATCTTGTCTCAGTGATCACTACTTGCTCTAGCGAACATATAAGAGCCTTTGTTTTGCAATACATGCTCAATGGAAGTCTTGATACTTGGTTGTACAAAGAAGATCGCCACTTGATCCTTCTTCAAAGAGTCACCATAATGTTTGATGTGGCTGTGGCAATTGAGTATCTACATCATGGTAATGACACCCCAATAGTTCATTGTGACCTAAAGCCAACCAATGTTCTTTTGGATGAAGAAATGGTGGCACATGTTGGTGATTTTGGCATCTCTAAGATTCTAGCTGTAAGCAAGTCTATGGCACATACAGAGACATTAGGCACTCTTGGATATATTGCACCAGGTATACTAGTCTCTTTCTTTTTCTGTTATATATCTAAAACCTTTCTTTTTTATTTTCACAAAAAATCATAATTAAGGCCTTCAAAATTCTAGCAATAAATACAAATCAACTTTAGCACTTAATTGTTGTTATATATCGGATGAATAATTCTTTCTTATTCTCGTTCTTTTAAGAATATGGCTCGGAGGGAATAGTATCCACTAGTGGTGATGTTTACAGCTATGGCATCATGCTAATGGAGGTTTTGGCAAAAAGAAGACCAACAGATGAAGAGATACTCAATGAAAATGTTAGCTTGAGGGAGTGGATAAGGCGAGCATTTCCAAGAACTGTGATGGAAGTTGTGGATGCTAATATTTTTCATGGGGAAGAACAAATCACTTCCAAAAGTGAGATCTGCATAATTTCCATGATTGAATTGGCTTTAGATTGCACAAAGGAAACGCCAAAATCAAGAATAACCATGAAAGATGTAGTCAAGAGGCTTAGCAAAATCAAGAAAACATATTTGGAAATGTAGAAGTTATCTGTTTCGGTAGTGTGCTTTCTGACCTATAAGTTAATATATTGCTTTTCTTTTACATGGTTTCTTTAGTAATAAAGTCTAGCGTATAGTTACTACTTGGAGTCATGTATTGTTTTTACTTCAGAGTGTTGTAGTTCCTTGTTTTGTGATTTCACATTTGAGTGGTTTAATTTGAAAATATTTACTTGTTTGATTAAGTATGGTTTGAGTGCTTGAATAAATCAGAATTAAATTAATGAATATTATGAAGGTGTTTAGCCGCACAATTTTACTTTCTGTTTGCAAGCTTGGAAATATCTGTTTCATCGCTTTTCGCCTCTCTCCTTCATATTTTTATCCATTAATTAGCTTATTCATTTGTATTCAATAATTTAATTAATTTTTTTTTTCAATCAAAAGTGATAGTGGAAGAAAAAGAAAAAAAAAACATTTGGTGAACTGAGCACTTTGCATTTCCTTGTACTAATTATTGCATTCTTGGACTTTGGGCATAGTCACATTACCGCAGAAGGGGAAGTGAGCTAATTAAGAAAGGACATATACAGAGGAACATCACTTGTTGGAGTCCGTGAATTTTGGGGGTACATTAGTGTTGGGTTTTGTGTGGTGTGAATAGGCCTGTCAACCGGTTCCAACCGGAACCGGACCGGGAACCGGTTAGGAAACCGGCCGGTTCCGGTTTAACCGGTTCCGGTTAACCGGTTTTAAAGTCCAAATCGGAACCGGTCCGGTTTGGATTGGTTAAATTTTTTTTTTTTTTGTATTATATATATATATATATATTATAGTATTTTTTTGTATATTGTAGGTATATTTACATATGTTATACAACTTTATAATTAAAGTTTAAATATTTACTGACTAACAGCCTAACAGCAAGTCAGCAATACAGAATAGTGCTTTTCGTACACATATATATGTATAACTTACATATACTTATATATATGTATAACTTAATATATATACTATATGTACTTATATATATGTACTATATACTTATATACTATATATACTTATATATGTGTATAACTTAATATATATAGTATATATACTTATATATATGTACTATATACTATATATACTATATATACTTGTATATATGTACTATATACTATATATACTTACTTATATGTATAACTTAATATATATACTATGTGTACTTATATACTATATATACTTACTTATATACTATATATACTTATATACTATATATACTTATATATGTGTATAACTTAATATATATATAGTATATATACTATATATACTTATATATATGTACTATATACTATATATACTATATATACTTGTATATATGTACTATATACTATATATACTTACTTATATACTATATATACTATATATACTATATATACTTGTATATATATGTACTATATACTATATATACTTACTTATATACTATATATACTTGTATATATATGTACTATATACTATATATACTTACTTATATACTATATATACTTACTTATATACTATATATACTTACTTATATACTATATATACTTGTATATATATGTACTATATACTATATATACTTACTTATATACTATATATACTTACTTATATACTATATATACTTACTTATATACTATATATACTTGTATATATATGTACTATAGTATACTTTATATATACTTATATACTATATATACATATATATGTGTATAACTTAATATATATAGTATATATACTATATATACTTGTATATATATGTACTATAGTATACTTTATATATACTTATATACTATATATACATATATATGTGTATAACTTAATATATATAGTATATATACTATATATACTTATATATATGTACTATATACTATATATACTTGTAGATATGTACTATATACTTATATACTTGTATATATGTACTATATATACTTATAGATATGTACTATATACTATATATACTTGTATATATGTACTATATACTTGTATATATGTACTATATACTATATATACTTACTTATATACTATATATACTTATATTCCTAACTTAATAAAAGTAAAAATATGAACACAAGTAAATAGAAGAAAGCTCAATGAGCCATATATTTTATTCATTCTTGGATAACATTTATTTGCAAGTTGTATTTTTTTTTAACTTGCAAATAATACATGAGTTATACAAAAATAACATTTATTTCCTTTTTTTTTTTAAATTTTAACCGGTTTAACCGGTCCGGTACCGGTTCCGGTTAAAAAAAATTTGGAACCGGACCGGTTATACCGGTTCCGGTTACCGGTTAAAACCGGTTACAATGAACCGGTTGACACGCTTAGGTGTGAATGAAAAATTAAGTGATTTTTTCGAAAAGGCACCTGGAACGAAGAATGTCGTTTTTCTGTAAAGTGACCACATTTTTTCACGACACTCATTAGATGGCTATATAAGTTGTAGTTTTGCTTAAAAATTTTTATTTACTGAAGCATAAAAACACCGAAATTCCTCTTAGTCTTCCTTTGTGCATCATTTTCAAACAAAATGTAAGTGTCGTGTGACTTGCTGCCGCCATTTGAATTCGCTGAAATTCTGCGATTTGTATTGCAACTATTGCAGAATAGTTTTTCGTTCTATCCTTTGAGGAATTTATCATTAACCTTGGTAACTGTGAGAAGATTAGATTTCTTAAGGACGCAAGAGACTTGTGGGCTCGGAAATATTCTGATTCTTCCACATTTTTGTCCTTAATGTTTTTTCTGTTTTTTGAATTCTTAAAACATAAACTGATTTTGTTAAATTATTGCTTTGAACACAAAAAAAAAAACAATTAGAGGCTAGATACTAGTGATTTAATATATTTTACACCGTCGGTTCACAGAACTCGATCCCCCCCCCCCCCCAAAGGAAGGGTAGGTTTGAGTCTGCTGCTATATTCCTAAGTTTATCTTCGACAAAAGTAATCAACAATCTCATTGAAATATGATGTGCGTATTGCTAGATTTTGGTGACATTGCCCAGCGATATCACAGTTATAGGTTGAAAACATGTTTTAGACATTATTTTCTTACTATGCTACAGAAATATGATCATTTATCTGAAGAATAACACTTTTATCGCCAGAGATGTCTGGAAAACCTCTCTTATAATTTCATAATTACATATCCTATAAAATCTCGCTGTTAATTCTTTAGGATAAGGGACGATTAGCCCCCGAACTTTGACCGTAGTTGCCACGACACATCTTACCTTTTCAGGGTTCTATTACCCCCCTGAACTTTTTTAAAACGGAATAGTTACCACCCTAAAACTGAATATCTACTCCCTTATGACAGAGTGACATACACTCTCCTTGCCATATGTATATTTATTTGTTTTCAAAATTTGATTTTTTAAAACCCGCTTTTTTTTTTAAAACATGGATTTTTTTTTATAATGTCTTAAAAAATCTAGATTTTCATGATTTCATTTTTTAGGACACTTTAATTTTTTAAATAAAATTTGGATTGTTTTTTAAAAAAAATCTGGAAAAAGAGTCTTTTCTTGTGAAGAATGTGAAAAAATCGATTTTTTATAAAAATTTGGAAAAACTAATTATTTTTAAAAAATGTGGAAAATCCGTTTTTTTAACTAAATCGGTAAAACTATATTTTATTTTCATAAATAATCAGTTTTCCACATTTAAAAAATAAAATCAGTTTAGAAAAAAACTTTAAGCTTTAATGATAATTAATTAGGTGTAATTAAATGTAAAGTACCCAATTAAAAAATAACACATGTCAGAATTTATGCTTCTTACTCTCTCGAAGAGAGTGAAATACACTCTCTTTGCTACGTCAGCGCTTTGAATGCTAATTATTCCGTTTAAAAAAAGTTCAGGGGCTAATAGGACCCCTGAAAAGATAAGATGTTTCATAGCAATTTTGGCCAAAGTTCAAGGAGGTAACAGTGCCATATTCCTAATTCTTTCTGTAAGCAAGTAATTTACCCCACATAATCCCCCAACCAAATACTCTGCTAGTTAACATAAAGATCAAACAAACTTGTGAGCAAAATGGTCATTGTATATATGTATGATTTCACCCTCACAGTTGTGTCCATTGCAACCTATCTTTTCCTTTAATACCTTCAGTGTTGGCTCACTTTTCTTTCCTGAAAAATAAAATTATGGAACGTTGTAATTGGTTTCTGGTATTGAACTCTGCATATATAACTTGCGCGGAGTTTAATATTGGAAATCAAATGTTGTATTAGTTATTCGGATTAAAGGATTTTCATCATCAAATTAAAGGATTTTCATTTCAAGGATCATTTCACACAAAACATAATTGCTTTGTGAAGTAAACTCCAAGATCAAGATACGTGTGGAATACTTTAACCGCAATTTGTTAAGTCAAGAAGTAAAGACTTCCCACAGTGGTAGTTATAATGTTTTGTTGAATTTGATTTGGAAAAACTTCTGAAAAGAATTTTCCCCAGAAATTTTTAGCTAAAAAACAACATGCCAATAGATTACTATAGTTTTGAAAAACAATAATATATAGTCTCTTCTAATTAAAACCAAAAGAAAAGACTAAAATCGAGTCTCATTATTTTGTAAAATAGTTGCTAAAATTCTTTGTATTAATCCCATGACCATTATTATCGCGTATTATAAAAATTGGCAAAAATAACATGTAGACTAACAGTTTGTTTGTACGATAAATGTAAGGAAAAAAAATACATGTGAAGAAAAAACCATGAGACGAAAGGAATTAGCATAATTTTTCTTCTATTTTGTGGATGTAAACGGGAAACCAAGGGCGAATTTATATGCAATTTATGGGGCACGTGAACCCATGGTCTTTCTGCAAAACTAGGTATATTTTTATGTACATATTTTCTAGAATTGATTGAATATTACCCGCTGGCACCCCTCCTAAAAAAAAGCTTAATGGTGTACTTGGTTGAAAGCTGAGTTATTTACCTAGAGGACCGAAGATCAATTCTCACTTAATATTTTTTTTTTCTCCTTTCTATCGTAGTGCAGCCATGCTCTCACTTTATTATCAAAGAGAAAAGAAGTTACAAGATGGAACACCTACTCGAAACTAGGTTAGGAACCTTTTAAAAAATGGGCAAGTCATGAATAACCAGCTCAAATTTGGGCGGGTTGGCTGGATCATATTTCCACAGCCTAATTTTGCCACCGACTAAGCACCACCAGTTTCAGATAATTTCTTCTCAACTTCACAGTGTAAATAACCCAAATTGAGTCAGCGGTCAAGTCAAGTCAATGCATTAACTCTATGGGGGGAACAATTTTGTAATGCTGCACAATAGCTTCCAAATAAGGGAAGACCAAAAACAGGAAACGCAGTGAAGTGTAATAAGACTATGAAAGAGTAACATATATACCTTGTTTAATTCTAATTAAATTTAGTGTAATAAATTCTCTCATTATTAGCACGAATTACTTGCAGTTTTTCAATGTTACTCACCGATCAACTGTACAAGTTACCACTTACCAGTAATAACTTTTATTTACGTAAATTAAGAAACAAATTATCTAGTGTTGGAGTGAAATAACCAGAGTTGAGTGCACGGAAGGAATATAGATATTCATATAGTCGATCTTAATAAGTATCGAATTAAGGTGTGGTTAATTGATTGATTTGAACAAAGGTCATGCAATACCCTTGTCCAGTTGTCCTACACCAACATATCTCTTGTTGTGTTCTAATTAATGGCTTAGCCTAAAGCGGATGAAACACATGTTAAGCGTATTTTTGGACTGACTTAGCCCAGTTATGATCCGAGCCTATATGGTTCCGGGCGATGAGTATGGTGATGACAGAATGATGGTGTAGGGCTCGATTTATTTCCTTTACCATGCCAAGGTAGTTTGGAGACAACGCAAGAAGTCAGCATGTGGGCTTCGGTGGTCATAAGATACTCGGACGATGTTGGTGACACACACTAATTATTCTCAAGATTAGTTTCTGGTTGCATGTGTATCCTTGTCGATCAGTACAAACTTTTTAAAGCAGTATAAATCATAAATTATAAATAATAAAATATAAATTATATCAAACTATGTGTGATAAAGATGAACCTTTTGACGATTATTATTTGACAAATCTCCCAACCAAAAATGGCTTATGATTACTACAAATTTACTTGGCAAAAGGTTTCTTGATGTTATACCATATGTATTATTTTCTAAAAGCTAATAAAATACAAGCTCATGTATGCTAATGCACCAAACAAAATGTTATCGTAAGTGTGATTAAGTACTCAACTATACGACCATCTGGAAGTTATGCTTAACGAACATGAAAATCACATTTGAAAGTGATGTATCCGTCCATTAAGCACTTTAATGAAACAAACATATTGCTATCAAATTATCCAACGAAAATTAAAAAGGCGATATGGAAATTTAGGGAAACAGAAAGAAAATAACATTACAATTAGGAGTGTACATGGACCGGGTTGGTGCGGGTTTTTCAAATACCAAACCAAACCAATTGCTTCGGGTTTTAAAACTTATAAACCAAACCAAACCAACAAAAGTCGGGTTTTTGGACCTCGGGTTTTCTCGGTTTTTTCGGGGTTTTCGGGTTTTTTCCGGCAAAGTCTTCATACAAAATATATAACTTGTACTTCAAATACTTCTTTAGTCCTAGTAAGATGTGGCTATCTAATTAAGATATTATTTAAGAAAATAACACACAATGTTAGATGAGAGATGACAATGTACTAAAATATTTAACAACAAAAAAGTAACGAGAAAATTGCATAAAATAAAATGATCATAATCTAAAAGTACTAAATCATGCTAGAACAATACGGCTAATTTATAAGGCATATTGAAAATGATCATAATCTAAAAATACCAAGTCATGCTAAAATAAGTAAGGTAAGTATTAATTACTTGACTAGATATTAAAGGAAAAAATAACATAAAGTTATGTATTTCACTATTTTAGAATTGATTTCTTTTTTTAGCATTAGTTTTTTTTTTTTTTTGTCATTCCCAGTATTTTTATTTTAGCATTAGTATGAATTTGATTTTTGTTGAGTTACTAACATCTACAGGCTATAAATCTTATTGGACTATTAAAAAATTCTAAATCCAAGCTTAAAATAATATATTAAAAGACAAAAAACTATGAAAAAGTTTAAGAAATATTTATAAATTACATTATAAATAAACATTTTTGCGTATAAAATATGTTTGAAGTTTTATATATGTAATGTCAGGTTGGTTTGGTTCGGTTTGACTTTTTTAAGTTAAAACCAAACCAAACCAAACCAATGGCGGTCGGGTTTTTCTTTCTAAAACCAAATCACTAGTCGGGTTTTTTTCTCGGTTTGATTCGGATTATCGGTTTGGTGCGGTTTGTCGGTTTTCTTTGTACACCCCTAATTACAATAGTGAGGTTTAAATAATTATGAAGGGAGAAACATAATGAAAGAAATAAAATGGGACATCAAAGAGTTTATAAATTTAGACGATCAGCTATAGAATTAGCAAAACATTCTATAAAAATAATAGAGAAAAGAAATCAGCTACCTGATTTGTCACTTGTAGATTGGTTTTGTGCACCACAAATGGTGAGTGGAGAGATATGCCAAATTAAAGGAACAATGTCTTCTATGGGAAATTAAAGAGAATTTTTCCAATTGCCCATGATTTGAGTGAAAGAAGAATTGCTTAATTAGCTGTGCACTTTCTGGTGTTTGAGCACGATTAACAAAATAAATAAAGGATCAGAATTACTTCCAACTTCCCACAACTATGTAGTCCAAAAGTCGGAAGTTATAATTATTAAAAAAAAAAAAAAAAAAACACTCCAATACATTGAGTAGGCATTCTAAAGGTTGCCATTAATTGTACCTTTACGATATGTATTCGGAAGATGAAAGTCCAAGAGAAATGGTGAAAGCATGAGAAAACGGATGGAACGTACGGTAAGACTTAAGAGGACGGAACGTACTGAGACTGTTTGTTTCATTAATGTGTGAATTTTTTATTAGGGCATTAAGTAGTTTTAATATTACTATTTAATATTTAATTAATTATATGGTTTAATGCATTTTAATTTATAGCAGGAGCAAAATGGTAATCTAACTTTGAAGTTAAGAGCTTCCCACTTTTAGTATAATTAATCTATAAGCACGCGCGTTGCGTGTCTGCCCCTCATTAATAAGTAATCGTTTAATAAAATCGTGTGAGTAATATTTAATAATATGTTTGAGCAAGGTATGAGCTAGGAGCTTTAGTGGAAGATCCTTTGGAAGCTTTTGATGGTGATTTGGCCTTTGACATATTTGATGAAGAAAATGAGAATGAAATATTGGATGAATGCTCTGCTAAGGTGGCTAGGGATAGAGATCTTTTACCTAGGCATCAAAGGAGCGGATTCAAGATAAAAGAAGACTCATGAAAGAAAACATAGTTGGGATAGTAAAGTGTCTAAGGAGGTTGTTCTAAGGCAACTGCTAATGAGAGTGGCAAAACAGAAGGAGACAAGGTTAAACTACATCAACAAGGTCCAACAAATCCAAGAAGATTTGATGAAGTATCACGAGATTTTGAAGCTGTTGGAAGAAGAAGACAAGGTGAAGAATCAAATTTTTATCGGACTACATCTCCTTGAAGAATTCACAATTCCAAAAAAAACAAGTTCACAATTCCAAAAAAAAAAAAAAACAAGTGTCTGACTCTATATTCTTGCTTATTTTAATATTTCACTATTTAAGTATTATCAGTTGTAATATCGTCATAGAGTGTGTTATAAACTTTGTGATGATCATAGAATATTTAGTGCTTCTTCTTCTTATTTTTTACATGCATGTTAGTTAGTAGAGGTTTTTTACGCCTCAATAGGATTAGTAAGGTAAGGCCTAGCCTCCTTGCTTGTACTTTTTCTTTGCGTTTCGCTTTTATTATATATAAATAAAAAACTAGCCTTAGACACCTTGCCTAGTGGATTTATATATATATATATATATATATATATCTTATGTTTAAAGTAGTGAACCAAACTTACAAAAGATAATTTAGAGGAAATCACAGAAATCTTGATTCAAATGAATTTGGTTATATATATATATATATATATATATCTTATGTTTAAAGTAGTGAACCAAACTTACAAAAGATAATTTAGAGGAAATCACAGAAATCTTGATTCAAATGAATTTGGTTAATGTAAACCTCTGGTAATCAAACTTAGTTTTGTCATACAATTGAGAAAGTTATAGTTAGTATTAATTTGTAACTCTATGAAGTATGAACCCATCTCCCTCAAAATTCTTCTCATTATGGCTAAATAAAGTGAAAACGTTGAATTTATTAGTCTTTAATTAGTTACTCCCAAGCCACAGACCAAAGAAGTTGAAGGATCAAACACTCTTGAGCCAAAAAAAAAAAAAAAGGATGAAACACATGCCTCAACAGTATACAAAATCAAATGTCTTTCAGATTAAAAAACTATAAAATTTAGTACCCCCTAATTTTGTAAGAGAAAGATCATGCTGGCTTCAAAAATCAAAAGAAAAGAGTGTCGTTATTAATATTTGAGCAGAATAGCCACTTAAGTAAAATAGATAAACAATAGTAAAAGCAGTTCAAAATACTCATCAGATTAAAAGCATGCTAAGTTAATAAGCAACGTGTATAACAAAGAAAATTACTTTAACTCACCTAACATTTTTATAGTACTGGGTGGGATTATGTAATTGTTCCTGGAACTTCGCATATATGATTTAATGTCTCTTTTTTCTTCATATGAATTCATGGATATATTTTCCTCAACTATTTTTGTAGATTGAGTAGAACAAAACAAATCATCAACAGAGATAAAATGAAAAACACCTCTCTTTCCTTCGTGTCCATTTGTATAGCCAAAACGTTTCAGTACTTTAGTTGGGACATTTGCAGACACTATGTATAAATTAAAGGAGAGCTTGAAGAGGTGCTTCAACTTCATACCCTCAAACAATTAATCCTACACGTTTCTTAGAAATTGAAGGCATCATTAAACTACATTAATGAAGAAATAACCATTCATATACAATCAAATGAATTTGGCCTACATTAAACTACTTTTTCAACTTTTTAGGTCCTCCACGTTTTGGACATAATGATCAATTAGTGATGTGAATAATTAATGCAGTTTTTGAAGGAAAAAGTTCTTAAATTCATTTAATTCAATTGCAGGTTTCTTTTTTACTTAAGGGGCAAAATAATACTCCTATTTGATCAATTAAATATTTAATTATATTTTAATTTAGCACAGGGGTGAAATGGTAATCTAACTTTGAAGGTACGAGCTTCCCACTTTTAGTATAAATTCATATATATATATATATATATATATATGATTGTTGTTTATTTTGTCACTTGTTAGTTAATACATGGTGTGAAACCACAAGCAAAACTAACAATCACTATATGAAAGAGAAAATCTTGTCTAATAAATCTAATATCTGGCACACCCCAAAATATGATTTATTATGTTAAGTTCAAAAGGGTTTTCCAATCGAAAGTGACGAAAATTGTGTTTCGAAAAGGGATTTTATTTAGAGAAAAAGAGCCGTCATTCAGCATCGGGTTTTGGTGTGCCAACAACAACAACAACCCAGTGAAATCCCACATCGTGGGGTCTGGAGAGGGTAGAGTGTACGCAGACCTTACTCCTACCAAGGTAGGACGGCTGTTTCCGAAAGACCCTCGGCTCAAGTCACCGTAAAATTAACATCCTTTCTAAAACAAGCTTGACTCTAAAAACTGATCAGCGATAGAGATTCCAGTTAAGGAATTCTGTTGACCGAGGGTAAGGTGTGAGGCATCCCTCGAGTCCCGTGATTTTAGCATGGTCACTTTAATTAACTCGTATTGGCTTGAATTAGAAAACTCAATCAGATAAACTCACATAAAACAAACAAACCCGCGCACAAGAATAGTTCGAAAATTAAAGTCCGAATTATTACAACCCGAAATAAAAGAAAGATGCGAGAAAATAAACATATACTACATTAGGCTAAACTATACTAAGCTATCCCGACATCTCGGGGTCTTCTCCAAGAACGGCCTCCATTTTTTACATTAAATTTTCTTCCTGGACATCCCACCCGAAAATGAATACGTAATGTTCAAAAACGAGTAAAAGAAGACACACAAACAAATATATGAACCTAAATTTGCCTACCAAACCCCCGCGATTGTCCAATTTTGCCTAAACTTAGCACACATCAAAGAACGGATAAGACGTCATACGAAATCCCAACTTCAATTTTTAAATGATCAACCTTCTCAACGTCCGAAATTTAACTTAATCTTCATTCATGCTCAACTTAAAACCATCCTAGTGTTTAAATACCTACTTGAATTTAATCACAATGGCATATTAATTTCCAGAAAACCAATTCACTGAAACAAACAAGATCCAAGTGCTAAAATAATCAACCACCATTCATCACATATAGCCCAAAACAAACATGTATTAAGCTAAAAGGATTAGGAGAGAAGAGATAAAAATTGGACCTCAATTATATTAATTTAACTGCGAAATTGTTGCAATTCGACGCCTGAACTACGAACCGGAGTGCTGACCGGAAAAATTCGAACCGTACCTCAGCTGGCCGGAAACCGACCAAAACAGTAATTTGTTACCCTTTTCTGTTCGGACCCAAATCCTACGAACTCAAATTCGACCCAGAAAATTTCAGCTAGCCTCCATCAATGAAAATTTGCTTAAAAGGGAATGGGTTTTTAAGTCGGGTGTTTGGGTGGTGGCGGAGATGGGGTTTTCCGGTGGACCAAAAGCCTATGTGAATTGTGTATGCTCCAACAGAAAAGATTCCCTTGGGATTTTTTTTTCTTTTCATTTACCTTTTATTTAATTGTAAAATGAGACATAATAACTATTTCTAAATAGAGAAAAATATAGTATTTAACAAAAAATAACTAGCTAAACAAAAATTAAATCCTAAAAAAGCATATTTTTTGTAATTTTCATTTTTTTAAAACACCCAACTTGCACTCCAGAAATATCAAATATTTTTGTTCTTTTTGATTTTTTGCAAATAAGCCTACTAAATAAAAATAGAATAAAATCGACACATCAAAAAATTAAAATTAAAAGAAATATTTAAAAATTATAAGGTGAAACACACTGAGTGGGTCAAAATTACGTGTCTACAATATCTACAGAAAATACTCAACTTCAACACCTAATTATGAGGAAAAAACTGTGCAGAATTTCTACTCTACATGTTTGCCGGATATCATCATCACGTTAGCAATCAACTTCCTCCGCGCTCAAATAGTCAAGTCAAGCCGAACCAAACTGTTAATGCGCACTCTGCTTTTGTCTAATTATTTTGAATATTAAAATAAAGAAAATTGAAGGAAGAATTTGAGTACATGTAAGAATTTTTACAAAATATCCGAAGCAAAATTACATGGGTAATATACAGGTTTGAAGCAAAAGCAATAAACAAAAATGTGCAAAACAAATTGAAACGAATAGAAAAACGAAGGGATAGGCAAAGCTTAAAGATGTTTGGCTATGTGTGAATAAATTTAAAGGGAAGCTAGACTAATATTTTTAATGAGAATTAAGAGGTATTATAAATGTGCAAGATCATATTCTACTGTTTCAAGCTTTTCCTATCCACTATTCCACATAAACAGATAAGTAATTATGTTAAAAATTAGTGCATCTTTTTCTTTTACTGTTTTACTTATTATGGTCTTTTAAGTTTACTAAGTCAAATAATTTAGTTCCTATTATTTAGGAATGATATTAGATTAGGACTCTTAGTAAGTTGTTAGAGTTAATTTAGGAGTTAAACATTGTTGTTTTGTTCATTATATATGCTCTGTATATCTGCTGTAAACAACCAGTTCCAGAGAAAAAACAATAACATTCTTATCTGTTCCATTTCCCATTATACTGCAAGTCTTCTTTTTCTTTCCTCTGTATTCTTTGTTTTATGGTATGAAGAGCAAGGTCATTGATCTGAAGTTCTTTCCTTCTTGTCTATCAAATTGGTTGTCTTGTTAGAGGAGATTGAAAGTTGCAAAGGAGAAGCTTGTGCAGTATGGAGTCGGCAAATGAGGGAAACAGTGCACAGTTTGGTGTCGAGAAGTTTGTAGGGACAAACTACAAGTACTAGAGAATGTGTATGGAGGCTTATCTTCAAGGTCAAGACCTTAGGGATCTTGTTGGTGGTGCTGAAGCAGAAATTCTTGCAAATACTCCGGAAAACGCGGAACCACGGAGAAAATGGAAAATCAAATGTGGTAAAGCTCTCTTTGCTTTGAGGACTTATTGGCAAAGAACTCATCGATCATGTACGTGATGTTAGTTCACCAAAATAAGTTTGGGAGATACTTGCGAGATTGTTCACTAAAAATAATACCGCTAGGCTACAACTGCTGGAAAATGAATTGGCAATGCTATCGCAGGGAGTAATGTCTATTTCTGAATATTTCTTACGAGTCAAAAGTAATTGTGCTGAAATTTCAGAATTAGATCCGGAGGAGAAAATCGGTGAAACAAGATTGCGACAATTTCTTATTCAAGGATTAAAGAAGGAGTACAATCCGTTCGTCACCTCCATTCACGGTTAGGCAAAGCAACCTTCAATTGAAGAATTTGAAAATTTGCTTTCCAACCAAGAGGCATTGGCAAAGCAAATGGCAAAAAGCTTCAAATCAGATCCCGTTCTCTTCTCAAAGGATAAATATAAAAAGAAAATCACGTCAACTGGGAGCAAGAACAATGAAAAAGACTCAAATAGTGAAAAAGCTACTGGTGGCAACTTTGAAAATAGAAAGTGCTATAGATGTGGTATAATTGGCCACATTAAGAAAAATTGTAGAGTGAAACTCTCAAATGCAAATGTTGCAAGTGAAAATGATGGAAACGAGCAACTCAAATGGAAGCAATGCTTCACTGTGGAAGTAACTGAACGGAAGAACGATGATGTCGTGTCAGTTCAAGCTCTCTACAATGATAATGGCTGCAAAGAAGAATGGATCATTGATTCTGGTTGCTCTCATCACGTAACCGGAAATGATTCGCTACTTTTAGAATTGCGTCATCATAACAGAGATCGAGTTGTTGTTACAGCGGATAATTCGACATATCCAGTAGCTAAAGAATGAGTCTTGAAGATTGACGTTGGAGATACACGGTGTAACACCTTGTAGCTTCGGGCTAAGGTTTGACTCATAAGATGATAATATAATGGAACCAATATGAGGGTTATAGGAAGAGTTTTGAAAACTAATCAAGTCCTAAGAAGAGTCTTTGGCCAAAGCAAAGTTAGAAGCCACTCTACGGGGCATATTTTCAAGTGAGTTGTAGAAGGTCTTACTTCCAGCAATAATAACCCCTTTATTAATTAGGAATTTGGGAAAACTTCCTTGATGAAATTTGTAGTCCTTTGAAATACCTTTCCAAAGGTATATTATGGAGGTCAAGCGTACATCTGTACAAAAAGTTATGGCCATTTACTGAAGGATTGCAGATTGCAGAGTAGTCCACTCACTGGTCATATTAGACGGACGAATTATACGGTCCATATAATTTTATATGGACCGTATAAAATGGCCGTATTTCATGAAATTTTGGCTCGACATTCTGTTTTGCACCATGATTAAATATGGTCATATTTTAAGGACCGTATAACTTTATACAGAACGTATAAATGACCATATAATTTTCTTACTCAGTTTAGTATAAATTCAGTCTTCAGTTCTTTTATTTAATTATTCACAATTCCAAGCCATAGGACGAAGGATTTCTTCTCCCAACAATCCAAAACATCAAGGTAAGTCAATCCATGCCCTTCCAAATCAATTCTAACATGTACTCTAATAATCTAAGCAAGAAATCATTATTCCTAATCTAGGATTTCCAAGAAAAACCCAAACTCAAGGCTCAAGGTCTAAACCCTAGGGAATTGTTTCAAGTTTGGAACTTTACCAAGGTATGTAGAACTTCTATCTACATGTGGGAATCTCTACGTTCTTCCCCATGCCTCGTTTCTTTTCTTTTATTTTTATTTTCTTATATTCTATGAAGTTCAAATCTTAGGGCATTAAATCCAACATATTGGTAGCTTATAGTTATGTAATTATGATTATGAATTGTGTATCTATATCCATTATTGTATTCCTAATCTTCCATTACGGTTATTATGAACCCAAGCTTAATCTGTGAATCATGAATTCATCCTCATGCATTCCCATTATGTTTTTATTAAACTTTATGGTTTTATTAGCAAGACACAAACATGTTTTCAAGATAACTATATGTATTTATGATTATTATTATTATTATTTATGAATCAAGAACATGTTTGTAAGACTATGACAAATATCTCATGAAACCATGATCTCACAAGCTATTATGATAATTCACATGTTTTGGGATTTGCTTAGTTAACCGAGAAGGCTCAGTAAAGCTTGAAACTACGTAGCCACTGTAGGATAAGGGTTGTCAGCAAGGAGGTAACACCTTCATTATGCAGTTTGGATCCTTACATGCTTATTATTATTTAAATCGCATATCCCTGGCAAGGCGTGAGTGTTCTGCTGGTAGGACGCAAGTACCAGATCATGTTGTCGGTTATACTATAGCACTCCCCACGTTACAAGCAGTTATATATACATATATTTCCATTGATTTACTGTTTTCAAACTTTACTCACGCTTCATGCTCATGTTCAGGTTATATTCAATTTCAGTTCATGTCCTATACCTATATTGTGTCATGTTCTTCATTTCAACAGGTTTTACATACTAGTACTATTCACTATGTACTAACGTCCCTTTTTGCCCGGGGGCCTGCACTTCACCGTGCATATACCCATTTTCAAGAGCATACACCTGCGCAGTAGGATCACCTCAATTATCAGCTTATTGGTGAGCCTCACTTCTCTCGGGATTCAACATGGAGTCTGCACTAGTATTCAATTTATGGTAGTCCGGGGCCATGTCCTGGTAGTTAATATTCAGACATGTTTTAGAGGTTTCATAGACAGATGTTAGTTATTAGTTGTGCTTTTATGTTTGCAGACTATTACGTTTTCATGCTATGATATTACTTCAAGACTTTATTCCGCAATTACGTTTTCATGATTCATTTAAATTGCATCATACAGATTATGTTGTTGTGATGCCCATGTTGACAAGTAAGCCATGAGGTTCGCTAGGACACGTGCAAGCAAGGCTCGAGTGTCGTGTGTTGCACCCTATTTTTATCAAAGGCTAAACAAAGCACAACTTATGGGACTCTAAATAATTAATTATGTACAGAGTCGCCACCTAGCATTTAAGGTATACTAGGGTACCTATAAATTATTAATATATGCAGCTTAACATGGTCTACGAAAATAAGTGAGATTCTAGGTAAGGGTTCAAATTATTCCGAAGGGAAGGTGTTAGGCATCCTTTAGAATCCACAAATGTGGTTCCCGACTGGACCAATTTAACTATACGAGGGATGTGTAAAAGGCTTGATTATTATTTACAAAAATTAATAAAATTTAGACTAAGAATAACTAACATGAATGTTTATGTGCAACTTAGAAACTTGGGTATGTCACAAAGGTATAAAAAGAAAATGGACATGAAATTATTTTGCACTCGAAGTGAGTTAACTAATTTAACTAGTTAAGTATGTACGCCTAATCAATTAATTATGAGAGTACATTCTAAAGCCTAAATATTGAGGCAAATCACCCTATTTATTCACTTAAGTGTGCTAAGCTATTGAATTAAAACTCTAGCGAAACATGATAACTATCAGAATATTAACTACAAAAATAATAACTGTCTAATATTAATTTATCTAAAACACATAAAATTTAAATCACCTAAGCAGATCATAAATAAATACCACTAGCCTACACCCTAAAAAGTAAAGTTTCACTATATTTTATGCTTGCATAATTTAAGAATGTAAAATATATATATATATATATATATATATATATATATATATATATATATATATATATATATATATATATATATATATAAACAAAGAATTTAAGAAGCTATTTGAACTTCTTTGAGTGCCATCTTCCAAAAAATAACTTCAGATACCTGCATGAGACTTAATAAAAAATGTTAGTAAGAAAATAAATAATTATCGGATGAATTAAAAAATAATAAATAAACTTAAAATAAAAATCCGTCTTTGTACATGGAAGGCCTTGGAAATCGACGGAAATTTCTTCATCGGCCAAACTGTCTTTCGAATTGTATATGACCCTGAACCTGACCCTGATGATGTCCCACTTGATGATGCCATGACCAAATATTTTTTTATGACCAAAACTTAGGTACAATAGTGGTACAATAATTGCAAAATTAGCAGGACCCCAGAATAGTGATTTTGGTGAGCAAATAAAGAGTAATATGAATATTTATATCTATGTGTATGTAATAATAGAAATAGTTATTTAGATGAGAATTAATTAAGGAGCATAATTGATTTGATTTTGTGAGATGTAGTAGAACCAGTAGAGGAAGACAACAGAGAAAGATTGCACCAAATGGGTCCTGCGCCTATATGTGGAATTTATTATTATAAAATCAGAAAGTAAGAGTTCACTCAGAATTGCGGACATGAATTTCAAAGATGAAAAATAGTAAGTTTAGCATCAAGATTTTCTCTAAAGCCCCAGATTATTCTGAAGCACAAGTGAAGAGAAAAATGGAGTGGCTCTAGCTAGAAACTATAATAAAGAGAAAAGGGAGGAAAAAGAGCAGAAAAAATGGTGAAGGGTGGTGTGGTTGCTCGCTGGCTGCTCCGGTTCACCGGAGCTTGAAGCTCCTCGCCGGAGCAGCGAAGAAGATGAAGTGGGGATTGTTTTGGTGGTGTTGTGGTGGTTGGAGTTCACCGGAGGCTGCTGGAGGTTCGGGAGTGAAGGGGATTCGCGAGGAAAAGGGCTGGTTTTGTGGTGGTGGGCAGCGGCGGCTGTGGGAAAAAAAATATGAGAGGAGGGAAAATGTTTAGGGTTTCTTGTTAGGAGAGAAGAAGAGCAAAAATCTGAAAATTAAGTGTGGTGTGTGTGTCCAATGTGTTGGATCCCATCATTAAATTAACCCCCTTTTTCTTATAATATAAACAAACACCCCCTTTTTATGCCCAAAAATAATGAAGCCATACCCCTTTGTCCCCAACCCATCATCTCAATTAACTCTTTTTAAAAAAAAAAAAAAAAAAAAAAAAAAAAAAAAAAAAAAAAAAAGTGATGAGATCTTGACTTGACCAAATTTTACTCTGCGTTTAAAAATTAATTACTCCGATTTTCTCTGCACTGTCGGACTATATTAAAATATAGTTAATTAATACATGTATAAATAATAACGCAAATATAAAATATAAATGTTAATGTCTATGATATGAAAAATGTATTGATATAAAATTAAGAAACAATTATAAATTGCACAAAAATGGTAATATTACGTTGTATATGTGCAAAATAATGATTCTTGAAAAAATGACAATAAATTGAGAAAATTCCTAAAATAATGATAATCATCAATAAATTGTTGAAAAAAGTGAAAAAATGTGTAAAAAATGTATTTCGTGCTCTTTAACGAATCAGGGCCCCCCAAAACATTAATTTTAAGCACGTCGAGCCAAAATTAGGTGTCAACAACTTGTCCCTCTTCGACCGGAGACGATGCAAGAGTTTTCGGACGAAGACGTTGACATGTAACCTATTTTGGCTCGACAAAGAATTGCTAAATGGATATGTACGGAGAATGAGGCCAGACGTTAGTAGAGCTTTGACAATACCCTCAGTCCGTCGGCGGGGTTGCAATAAAAAGAAAAATGATAAACGGGAAGGATTGTTCAGGGCCGAAAAAAATGTTCGCATACCCACGTCGTCGCTTCCAAAATTGCCCCAGTATCGAGCCACGAGATACTGGGAGGGTGCAAGATTGCATACTTGCTGGGGAAAGAATGATTCTCGTCCCGATGTGACCGAACTCTGCATAGAACTTCCTACATATCTCGTCAATCACGAGAATCAGGTCAATGTAGTTCGAAAGGTGATAACTAATGGATGTTGTGGCAAATTTTGATCGTCCAATCAAAATTTTGCCCCAGTGTTGTTAGAATGGTCCTAGCAAGTGTAGGATGAAGAACGGTCGTGCTATGTAACGCCTTTGCTTCGGCGAAGCATGCAGGTGCAGTGCAATGCGGCTGCGAGCATACGCAGGGGCATTTGAAAACAATAAAGAAATGCAGGTGCGGTGCAATGCGGCTGCGAGCATACGCAGGGGCATTAAGAAACAATAATAAAACAAGGCAGATGCGGTGCGATGTCTTATGCAGAAATTTTCAAAGGGCGGTGCGCGGCCCGTGCAACATATGAAAGGCGGTGCTCAGCCTTATGCAGAAATTACAAAGGGCGGTGCATGGCCCATGTAACATATGAAAGCGATGCGAAGGGCGGTGCGCAGCCCGTGCATCGTATGAAAGGCGGTGCTCAGCCTTATGCAGAAATTACAAAGGGCGGTGCATGGCCCATGTAACATATGAAAGCGATGCGAAGGGCGGTGCGCAGCCCGTGCATCGTATGAAAGGCGGTGCATGGCCCATGTAACATATGAAAGCGATGCGAAGGGCGGTGCGCAGCCCGTGCATCATATGAAAGGCGGTGCTCAGCCTTATGCAGAAATTACAAAGGGCGGTGCATGGCCCATGTAACATATGAAAGCGATGCGAAGGGCGGTGCGCAGCCCGTGCATCATATGAAAGGTGGTGCTCAGCCTTATGCAGAAATTACAAAGGGCGGTGCATGGCCCATGTAACATATGAAAGCGATGCGAAGGGCGGTGCGCAGCCCGTGCATCGTATGAAAGGCGGTGCTCAGCCTTATGCAGAAATTACAAAGGGCGGTGCATGACCCATGTAACATATGAAAGGCGGTGCTCAGCCTTATGCAGAAATTTTCAAAGGGCGGTGCGCGGCCCGTGCAACATATGAAAGGCGGTGCTCAGCCTTATGCAGAAATTACAAAGGGCGGTGCATGGCCCATGTAACAAATGAAAGCGATGCAAAGGGCGGTGCGCAGCCCATGCATCATATGAAAGGCGGTGCTCAGCCTTATGCAGAAATTACAAAGGGCGGTGCGCGGCCCGTGCAACATATGAAAGGCGGTGCTCAGCCTTATGCAGAAATTACAAAGGGCGGTGCATGGCCCATGTAACAAATGAAAGCGATGCAAAGGGCGGTGCGCAGCCCATGCATCATATGAAAGGCGGTGCTCAGCCTTATGCAGAAATTACAAAGGGCGGTGCATGGCCCATGTAACATATGAAAGGCGGTGCTCAGCCTTATGCAGAAATTTAAATGGGCGGTGCGCAGCCCATGCAACATGAAAGGCGGTGCTCAGCCTTATGCAGAAATTACAAAGGGCGGTGCATGGCCCATGTAACAAATGAAAGCGATGCAAAGGGCGGTGCGCAACCCATGCATCATATGAAATGCGGTGCTCAGCCTTATGCAGAAATTACAAAGGGCGGTGCATGGCCCATGTAACATATGAAAGCGAACTAGCCTAAACTGTCCTATTAAAGGCGGACTAGCCTAAAATGTCCAATTAAAGGCGGACAAGCCTAAAATGCGGTACCTTTTCGAACAATGAAGTTGCCTCTGCATGGCATTTGAGAGTGATAATGTAACGCAGGTGTGGAAGATAACGCCTTTGCTTCGGCGCGAATGCAGTACAGAAGGTAAGGTCCTTGGGCCATGAAATGGTGCCTTTATGCGATGAGAATGATGCCTTTAGACTATGACGCCCTCAGTGTCCTGTTGTGGGGCTGGACGAGCCAATGCAGTGTCCTATTATGGGGCTGGCTGAGCCCGTGCCTTTTCTCTCAAAATGTGCCATTGGTGGAATTTTTGAGGGCCCCCTCAAAAATTCTGTCCCAGTTTAGAAAACAAACAAAATTTGCATACTTCCTGCGAATGCGATGTGCACTTGCGGGTTTTTTTTTTTTTTTTTTTTAAGCTACTCAAAAATGTTCTCCCAATTTCATGCTTCAGCAGAGAAATACGAGGATCTTTCATGGTAAGACCAGATGTCGATACCTCGTAGAGTTAATAACAACACAACAATCTTGAACTATATTTACTGTGCAATAAATAAGAAACAAAATTAAAAAAAAATAATAGAAAAATCATGAGAGAAAAATCTAGCAAAAATGATTTTTTTTAATAACAATGATTGATATAACATGCCTCAACTTCAATTGGTACGAACAATTAGATTGTGCATAAGAATTCACCATTATTTATCGTCCAACAAACTAAGATCGACTCATTGGTAATTCCTACAGCTTCAAGTGGTACCTCAGACATACCTAAGGATCGACAAGATTGGTTCATTTTGGTTTCAAATAAAGACTTCGAACTATACCTATCTTCATGTTTCAAGTGCCCTCACCAGAAAGAAAGTCTCTTTTCACACATATTCAGTATTTTTGAACTTTGGGACATCTAGAGAAGTACACTCAAACTCAGAAAGATGTTCAATGCTTGCAATTGTAATACCATAAGCTTGGCCGTCATGTAAGTATCCACTAATGAGAGAAACCTTAGCATAGGATCACGTAGGGCTTGTTATGGGGTTGTAATGTAAGCTTGGGAAAAGGGTAGGATATTATTTGGGTAAGGAGTGACTAATCCTTCCCTAAGCGTTGCACTATGTTTGTGCTTAGTATATTTGTGTGCTCTGACGCTGATCTACTTTGTTTTATTGTCCCTTTCTTTTGTACTTGTGCGACCTCTTTTGCAAGTTAAAGCCCTTTTTTTTTTTTTTTAGTTTAGGGTTGCATGCCCGAGACTCTGTGGGGATTAAGAGAATTGACCTGGGTTGTATGCCCGAGGTCTTGATACTAATTCTGGGTTGTATGCCTGAGTGTGAAAAATAAAAAGGAATAACGGGTTGTATGTCCGAGATCCCGAATGACTGAGGTTTTTTTTTTGTGTGTTTTTGTGGGCTCCTTCTTGGTTTGGAGGTCGTTCTTAGCCTTTGTTTTTCTAGGACGGTCGAATCATTTTTTTTTTTTTTTTTGGAAACTTCAGCTCAGATCTCTATCCGCGATTGCACATTTTTAGTACGCTCAGGGAGGTTGGGCCAAGAGAGAGATAGTGCATATAAGCACTCAGAAATGGTATAGGCTTATGATGTGGTGGCCAAAGAAAAGGCTTTAGGCTCAAAGGGGGAATGCTAGGGATAATGTCATTTGGTAGGCTAGAAAGGCTCAAACGGGTCAAAGAAGGCCTACGATCCTTTTCTATGCTGAGTGTTACTCATAATTTCGCCTCAACAGACATTCAAGCCAAGTTCTAGATCACAATGCAATGCAATTGAACGCTATCTAAAGCTCACCACACAATGCACATGAAACAATGAGGTTGGTTTTGTTCTTGTCTTACAAGCATGCAATAGAATTGTTTCAAGTGTCACTTAAGGTATGAATGAGAGGTACCAAAAGAATCTATGGTTTACCACAAAGTCAGTCCTCTCTATCATATTGATTATCACTTGTTTATTTCATATGCACAATCCTAACTGTGTTGGTACCAACCAAGTCAAAGATATGAATCTAAATTATTTTTTTTTGTATTTTTTTTAATAGGGGTACCGAACCGAAAAAGGGTTGCCTACGTATCTCATCTTAGATGAGAATCAGGTGCGCGTAGTTCGTTCAGATAAGATAGAAAGAAAGAAATAAAATATTTTTGTGATTTTTCAAAAATAAAATTTTTTTTTTTTGTGTGATTTTTTGAATAATGAATACCGAACCCAAAAGGGCTGCCTACGTATCTCATCTTTGATGAGAATCATGTGTGCGTAGTTCTTGCCGAAAGGATAGAAAGAAATAAAATATTTTTATGATTTTTCAAAATAAAGGATTTTTTTATGATTTTTTGAATAATGAATACCGAACCCAAAAGGGCTGCCTACGTATCTCATCTTTGATGAGAATCAGGTGTGCGTAGTTCTTGCAAATAGGGTATAAAATGCATGATTGAAGAAAAAACATTTTACAAAATGCAGGGTTCAACGCAAGTCAACTAAAAAATAGTTAGATAAAGTGCTAAGGTAGTGCAAAGCAAATAACAACAATATTTATTTAAAAACAAAACATGTAACAAATAAAGAGTATGTGAAAAATGAAAAAAATGTTCGAAATAAAAGATAAAATTCAACCTAGCTAAAAATAACTGCAAAATGGGATGTACAGTAACCTAGGAATTCTAAGAGTTGGTTTTCCTATGACACAAGGCTCCCGAGCGGACTACTCGAGTGAGAAGGCTACGCGGTCCCCGTTACTCGGGCACCCCGCGCATACGCCAACTCTCCTAAAATTTGGATTCTACGAAAAAAATTCGCGGGTGCGCAAAACACACCTCGCGTGTACGTGTGATAGTTTGAGTTTTCCAGAAGTGGAGGAAATATGAACGGAATGCCAATTTATATAAACCGATAACACGTATGAATATTAATATAAAACCACAAAAAGATAGCAATTAAAGAGAAACAATAAAAGCAATATGCATAATTTACAATAAAGTAAAAAATGAGTATGGTAAATAAAACTTGCTAGTAAAAAAGGCAATAATACAGTGTATGAAATTAAACGCAGATATGTACGTAAACAAATAAGGGAACAAGGGAAAGTATATACATGACGAATAAATACAGGCAAGTAAAATAAAGGAAAAATTCAAATAAAGATAACATACCTCGAATAACAAATTGAGTCCATATGGTTAGAACCTAAGTGTCCCCAGCAGAGTCGCCATGTTGTTGCACCCTATTTTTACCAAAGGCTAAACAAAGCACAACTTATGGGACTCTAA
Source organism: Lycium barbarum (assembly GCF_019175385.1). NCBI lineage: Eukaryota > Viridiplantae > Streptophyta > Magnoliopsida > Solanales > Solanaceae > Lycium > Lycium barbarum. Next base: position 124,516,569 of record NC_083346.1, read on the forward strand.
ATAATTAATTATGTACAGAGTCGCCACCTAGCATTTAAGGTATACTAGGGTACCTATAAATTATTAATATATGCAGCTTAACATGGTCTACGAAAATAAGTGAGATTCTAGGTAAGGGTTCAAATTATTCCGAAGGGAAGGTGTTAGGCATCCTTTAGAATCCACAAATGTGGTTCCCGACTGGACCAATTTAACTATACGAGGGATGTGTAAAAGGCTTGATTATTATTTACAAAAATTAATAAAATTTAGACTAAGAATAACTAACATGAATGTTTATGTGCAACTTAGAAACTTGGGTATGTCACAAAGGTATAAAAAGAAAATGGACATGAAATTATTTTGCACTCGAAGTGAGTTAACTAATTTAACTAGTTAAGTATGTACGCCTAATCAATTAATTATGAGAGTACATTCTAAAGCCTAAATATTGAGGCAAATCACCCTATTTATTCACTTAAGTGTGCTAAGCTATTGAATTAAAACTCTAGCGAAACATGATAACTATCAGAATATTAACTACAAAAATAATAACTGTCTAATATTAATTTATCTAAAACACATAAAATTTAAATCACCTAAGCAGATCATAAATAAATACCACTAGCCTACACCCTAAAAAGTAAAGTTTCACTATATTTTATGCTTGCATAATTTAAGAATGTAAAATATATATATATATATATATATATAAACAAAGAATTTAAGAAGCTATTTGAACTTCTTTGAGTGCCATCTTCCAAAAAATAACTTCAGATACCTGCATGAGACTTAATAAAAAATGTTAGTAAGAAAACAAATAATTATCGGATGAATTAAAAAATAATAAATAAACTTAAAATAAAAATCCGTCTTTGTACATGGAAGGCCTTGGAAATCGACGAAAATTTCTTCATCGGCCAAACTGTCTTTCGAATTGTATATGACCCTGAACCTGACCCTGATGATGTCCCACTTGATGATGCCATGACCAAATATTTTTTTATGACCAAAACTTAGGTACAATAGTGGTACAATAATTGCAAAATTAGCAGGACCCCAGAATAGTGATTTTGGTGAGCAAATAAAGAGTAATATGAATATTTATATCTATGTGTATGTAATAATAGAAATAGTTATTTAGATGAGAATTAATTAAGGAGCATAATTGATTTGATTTTGTGAGATGTAGTAGAACCAGTAGAGGAAGACAACAGAGAAAGATTGCACCAAATGGGTCCTGCGCCTATATGTGGAATTTATTATTATAAAATCATAAAGTAAGAGTTCACTCAGAATTGCGGACATGAATTTCAAAGATGAAAAATAGTAAGTTTAGCATCAAGATTTTCTCTAAAGCCCCAGATTATTCTGAAGCACAAGTGGGCTAGTTTTTGTGTGAAAATCTTGAAACTAAACGAAACTCTTGAAACAAGAAACAAGGAAAAAGTGAGCCTTTGAAACTGAAGAGAAAAATGGAGTGGCTCTAGCTAGAAACTATAATAAAGAGAAAAGGGAGGAAAAAGAGCAGAAAAAATGGTGAAGGGTGGTGTGGTTGCTCGCTGGCTGCTCCGGTTCACCGGAGCTTGAAGCTCCTCGCCGGAGCAGCGAAGAAGATGAAGTGGGGATTGTTTTGGTGGTGTTGTGGTGGTTGGAGTTCACCGGAGGCTGCTGGAGGTTCGGGAGTGAAGGGGATTCGCGAGGAAAAGGGCTGGTTTTGTGGTGGTGGGCAGCGGCGGCTGTGGGAAAAAAAATATGAGAGGAGGGAAAATGTTTAGGGTTTCTTGTTAGGAGAGAAGAAGAGCAAAAATCTTAAAAGTAAGTGTGGTGTGTGTGTCCAATGTGTTGGATCCCATCATTAAATTAACCCCCTTTTTCTTATAATATAAACAAACACCCCCTTTTTATGCCCAAAAATAATGAAGCCATACCCCTTTGTCCCCAACCCATCATCTCAATTAACTCTTTTTTTAAAAAAAAAAAAAAAAAAAAAAAAAGTGATGAGATCTTGACTTGACCAAATTTTACTCTGCGTTTAAAAATTAATTACTCCGATTTTCTCTGCACTGTCGGACTATATTAAAATATAGTTAATTAATACATGTATAAATAATAACGCAAATATAAAATATAAATGTTAATGTCTATGATATGAAAAATGTATTGATATAAAATTAAGAAACAATTATAAATTGCACAAAAATGGTAATATTACGTTGTATATGTGCAAAATAATGATTCTTGAAAAAATGACAATAAATTGAGAAAATTCCTAAAATAATGATAATCATCAATAAATTGTTGAAAAAAGTGAAAAAATGTGTAAAAAATGTATTTCGTGCTCTTTAACGAATCAGGGCCCCCCAAAACATTAATTTTAAGCACGTCGAGCCAAAATTAGGTGTCAACACCGTGTTGCGCCCAGGCCATGGTTCGGGGCATGACACATGGGCTGTCAAGTTGAACGACGTCTATCATGTTAGGATTTGAATCCCAAATCCGACCTTTGTAAGCAGGTTCCCAGGAAAGATTGGAGGGTCACAGCTGGACCGCTTAAATACTAACCTCCTTAGACAGAACCTACTTACGCCGTGATGTAAGCGAAGAATAAATAGCACACACAGATTTATAGTGGTTCACCCTCAATGTGAGAGCTACGTCCACGTTGCTGCTGCAGATCTTATTAAAGAAGAAATATTACAAGTGTTTACAATATTCAACCTCACAACCCCAATCCCAATTACACTCAAGAATTTTTACTAAAAATTTTCTCAAAGACCTTTTCTTACTTAGGCCTTTCACTAAGAGTATTTCTCTTAGATTTTTCTCTCTTTGGGATGTGTTGTCTTCTTCAATTTTTGGTGTGTCTAGCAAATGAGAAAGCTTCCCTATTTATAGGTATGAGATGAACCTATTGATGTCATTAGTGACTCAAGCAAGCACTTGACAATTTGCCAAAGACAAGGAAGATGTTTTCTTCCTCAAAACAAGGGAAGTGTTTTCTTCCTCAAAACAAGGGAAGTGTTTTCTTCCCTGAAATAAGGGGATGGACCCAACAAATCTCCCACTTGAAGGCTAATTTTAATTTGTCTTCACACTTTGATCGATGCAGCAGCTCTTTCCTAGTTTCATACTTCGTGCAGACCAACTGAAGCTGAACATAGCTTCAGTTTGTCTATCGTCACTGCCTTTGTCAGCATGTCTGATGGATTCTGACTCCCTGCGATCTTCTCAAGCACTAACGCTCCATCTTCCAAAGCTGATCTAATGAAATGGTACCGGAGTTGTATGTGCTTTGCTCGAGCATGGTAGACCGGGTTCTTTGCCAAATGAATGGCACTTTGGCTATCACAATATAGCACACTTCCCTCGTGGTCCTGATCCAACTAGAGAGAGCTACTATCTTTTGCAACTTGGAAACCCAAGAGATTGCAGTACCTCCGAAGGTGTAAACATACCCGGATGTGCTCTTTCTGCTATCAACATCGCTACCGTTTTCAGCATCAACATACCCGGATGTGCTCTTTCTGCTATCAACATCGCTACCGTTTTCAGCATCAACATACCCTTGCAATCCTGTTTCTGATTTTCAGAAATACAGAGCTGAACTCGAGCTGCCTTTCAGATATCTGAATATCCACTTCACAGCCTCCCAGTGTTGCTTTCCCGGATTGCTCATAAATCGGCTGACAACTCCCACTGCATGTGCAATGTCTGGCCTTGTACATATCATTGCATACATAAGACTACCGATTGCAGATGCATAAGGTATCTTGTCCATCTGCTTCTTCTCATCCTCGGTTGTCGGCGACTGATCCTTTGACAACCGAAAGTGTCCAGCCAATTGAGTGCTGACTGGCTTGGCATCATGCATGTTGAACCTTTTGATAACTTTCCTCACATATTCTTCTTGTGAGATTTTGATGCCCTCCTTGCTTCGGTCGATTCTCATCCCAAGGATTTGCTTTGCAGCTCCCAAATCCTTCATTGCAAACTCTTCCGATAACCCTTTTTTCAACCGATCAATCTCTTGAAGGTTCGCTCATACGATTAGCATGTCGTCGACATAGAGTAGCAGTATCATGTACGAGTCTTCAAATTTCTTGAAGTAACAACAGTGATCTGCCTCGCACCTTGAAAAATCAGCTTTCTTCATAAAGCTGTCAAACTTTAAATACCACTGTCTTGGAGCCTGTTTTAGTCCGTACAGACTCTTTTGAAGCTTGCACACCAAATTCTCCTTTCCTTTGACTTTGAATCCCTTCGGCTGTCGCATGTAAATTTCCTCGTCTAGATCACCGTGAAGAAATGCAGTTTTCACGTCCATCTGTTGCAGATGTAGATTTTCCTTTGCTACCAGTCCAAGAACAGTTCTGATAGTCACCATCTTGACTACGGGAGAGAAGATCTCCGTATAGTCGATGCCTTCTTTCTGTTGAAATCCCTTTGCAACCAGCATTGCTTTATAACGCTTGCTTCCATTGGGTTCTTCCTTTATCCAATAAACCCATTTGTTTTGCAATGCCTTCTTATCCTTTGGCAACTCGGCTAACTCCCATGTATGATTTGCCGATAGTGAATCCATCTCATCTTTCATTGCCTGCTCCCACTTGGTCGATTCATCGACTTGCATTGCTTCTTCATAACATTCCGGCTCCCCTCTATCAGTGAGTAGAATGTAGTTGAGGGATGGAGAGTATCTGTGAAGTGGCTTCCTGATCCTGGATGATCTACGCAACTCTGTGATTGGCGTCTGTTCATTTGTTTCAGAATCAACACTTTCATCAGCACCTTCTCGGATTGTTTGTTCCTCTGCCTCGGCTGTACCTGGCTGCGGCTCAGGTGTCGGGAAGTCCCTCAAATCGACTATTTCCGATTCCTTGTCCTGACATTCTGAATTCTTTTGCAGCTTGTCTTTGTATAGTACCTCTTCGTTGAAGACAACATTCCTGCTTCGGATGATCTTCCTATTTTGTTCATCCCAAAATCGGTACCCAAGCTCGGTGTCACCATAGCCAATAAAGTAACACTTCTTTGATTTTGGATCAAGCTTGCTTCTAGCCGTATCATCATTATGAACATATGATAAGCAGCCGAACACTTTCAGAAATGAAAGATTTACCTTCTTACCACTCCAGACTTCTTCTGGAATTCTGAAATCCAAGGGAACTGACGGTCCTCGGTTAATTAAGAAGGCCGCGGTATTGACTGCATCTGCCCAGAATGTCCTGGGCAGTCCAGAGTGTATTCTTATACTCCGAGCACGCTCGTTCAACGTTCGGTTCATTCTTTCAGCTATTCCATTTTGTTGCGGCGTTCCAGGAATAGTCTTCATCATCTTGATCCCATTATCGGCACAATACCGTTTGAAATCACCATCGGTGTATTCTCCGCCGTTGTCGGACCTCAAACACTTCAACTTGAGGTTTGTTTCATTCTCGACCATGGCTTTCCATCTTTTGAATACACTAAACACATCGGATTTATTTTTCATAAAATAAACCCATACCTTCCTGGTTGAATCATCAATGAAGGTCACGTAGTAGTGTGATCCTCCAAGAGAGGGGACAGTGGTAGGTCCACACACGTCTGTGTGCACCAATTCCAGCTTCTCAACCTTCAACTTCCTGCCTGCATTTGAGAAGCTTACTCTCTTTTGTTTTCCGAGAATGCAGCTCTCACACGTATGAAGGTCCACAGTATTCCGCTCCGGAATTAAGCCATTTGTCACCAGCAACTTCATTCCCTTCTGGCTGATATGCCCCAGCCGACAATGCCACAAATCTGTCTTCTTTGTGTTGTCAACCACAGCAACAGTATCACGACAGCTAGTCGTCATGTAGAGAGTGCCAATCTTCTTTCCTCGGCCAACTACCATAGCACCTTTCGCCACCTTCCAAGACCCATTACCAAAGTTGAGATCATATCCTTCATCATCAAGCTGACCTACTGAGATCAGGTTTCGCATCAGCTTTGGAACATGTCTAACTTTTGTAATCTTCCACGAGGATCCATTTGACATCTTCAAATTAATGTCTCCCGTGCCAACAACGTCTAGCAGCTCTCCATCGGCTAAATAAACTTTGCCGAGATTCCCAGCCACGTAGTTTGTCATTATATCATGATGTGGGGTGGTATGAAAGGACGCTCCTGAGTCAAGCACCCAAGAGTCTATCGGGCTGTCAACCGATAGCAACAACGCATCGCCAATGTCTTCCGTAGCGGCGTTGATTCCAGCCCTCTTGTTGTCCTCCTTCTTTGGCGCCCTGCAGTTCTTCTTGAGGTGGCCTGGTTTTCCACAGTTCCAACACTCAAGTGTTCGTCCTGGTCTGGATTGACCCCTGCCATTCCTTGACTTCGATCTGCCCCTATTTCGGTTGTAGTTTCTGTCATAATTTATGCTTCTGTTTTCAACATTAAAAGCAGAACTCGTCGATGCCTCTCCAGAATCTGTCCTGCGCACCTCCTCAGCAAGGATACGATCCCTAACATCGTTGAACTTTAGTTTGCCACTGCCGACAGAATTACTAACCGCTGCTCTCATTGGCTCCCAGCTATTTGGTAGGGATGCCAACAAAATTAGAGCTTGCACTTCATCATCGAAATTAATTTTTACCGATGACAATTGATTTACAATGGTATTGAATTCATTTACGTGTGCAGCAACATGAGCATTTTCCATCATCTTTAGATGAAATAGTTTCTTCATGAGAAATACCTTATTATTTGCCGAAGGTTTCTCATACATGTCAGACAATACCTTCATCATATCTGCGGTGGTCTTCTCTTTTGCTACGTTGTGAGCAACGTTCTTTGACAGCGTCAGCCGAATGACTCCTAGAACTTTTCTGTCGAGGAGATTCCAATCTGCTTGCTTCATCTCCTCTGGTTTCGGACTCAGAGGTTCATGAATCTTTCTGCCATATAAATAATCTTCAATTTTCATTCTCCAAAACGCAAAATCTGTACCATCGAATTTACCGATGTCGTGTGTCGTACCATCTTCGCCTCCCAGAGTTTCTAAATCACAACACAACCTGTTGCTCTGATACCAGTTGTTAGGATTTGAATCCCAAATCCGACCTTTGTAAGCAAGTTCCCAGGAAAGATTGGAGGGTCACAGCTGGACCGCTTAAATACCAACCTCCTTAGACAGAACCTACTTACGTCGTGATGTAAGCGAAGAATAAATAGCACACACAGATTTATAGTGGTTCACCCTCAATGTGAGAGCTACGTCCACGTTGCTGCTGCAGATCTTATTAAAGAAGAAATATTACAAGTGTTTACAACACTCAACCTCACAACCCCAATCCCAATTACACTCAAGAATTTTTACTAAAAATTCTCTCAAAGACCTTTTCTTACTTAGGCCTTTCACTAAGAGTATTTCTCTTAGATTTTTCTCTCTTTGGGATGTGTTATCTTCTTCAATTTTTGGTGTGTCTAGCAAATGAGAAAGCTTCCCTATTTATAGGTATGAGATGAACCTATTGATGTCATTAGTGACTCAAGCAAACACTTGACAATTTGCCAAAGACAAGGAAGATGTTTTCTTCCTCAAAACAAGGGAAGTGTTTTCTTCCTCAAAACAAGGGAAGTGTTTTCTTCCCTAAAATAAGGGGATGGACCCAACATATCATGCTCCAGGTTTGAAGAGAAATTTAGTTTCAGTTTCTCAAATTACTGATTCTGGAAAATATATTTTGTTTGGTCCAAATGATGTGAAGGTTGTTGATAATTTAAAGAACATAGTTGCTGATGTGGTTCTTACTGGTGAAAAGAAGGGTTCTTTATTTGTTATGGCAGTAGGGGAAGCCTATGTGAAGAAGACAAGTGAAACAGATAGCGGAACAATTTGGCATGCTCAACTGGGGCATTTGGGATACCAATTGTTGCGGCAAATTTCTTCAAATAAATTGGTGGATGGTATACCATCTCTACAGAATATTCATGAAGATGTAGTTTGCCAAGGTTGTTAATTTGGAAAATCACATCGTCTTCCATTATCGCAGGTCCACTATGTTTGAGTTGGTTCATATAGACTTGATGGGACCAACAAAAACAACAAGTTATAGTGGTTTTCGCTATGTCATGGTACTTGTAGATGACTTTTCAAGATATACATGGGTGAAGTTCTTGAAAGAAAAGAGTGAAACTTTGTCAAAATTTGCTGAATTTAAAACTGCCGTGGAGAAAGAATTTAGGGTGAAAATTAAATGCTTGCATAGCGATAATGGAGGCGAATATATGTCAAATGATTTCTTCAAGTACTGCGATGATAATGGTATTTAAAGACAAATGACATGTCCAAATACCCTTCAACAGAATGGTGTTTCCGAAAGGAAAATAGCTCATCTTGTTTCTATGAGCCTTTCCTGGTTGCACGATAAAAATCTTCCTCGAGATCTTTGGACCGAAGCTATTCAATGTGCTAGTCATGTAATAAATTGTTTGCCTCCATGGCCAGGTAAAGAAAAATCTCCATTTGATATTCTATATGATGAAAAGGCAAACATAAATTACTTTCGGGTATTCAGTTCAATTTGTTACGTCCATATTCCAAAATCTAATAGAACTAAACTTGACCCGAAAGCAAAAAAACGTGTATTTATTGGTTATGATTCATATAGGAAAGGTTGGAGGTGTATGGATCCTGAAACCAAGAAATTTGTAACTTCCAGAGATGTTGTGTTTGATGAAACACGATTCAGTCCAGAAAACCAGCAACGAAGAAATCATTATTGAGGGCGATCAAGACCATTTACAGCTGATTCCAGAGAGTAACTTGCAGGCTTCAAATAATAATGAGAGCTCAAAGTCCAAATACTTCAAATGCTGGTTGTGGTGAACAACAAACTGAAAGGAGGTCAACAAGGGAGAAAAGACAACCACGTTACTTCAGAGATTATGAGATACAATTGAACAATTTCTCAATTACTTCATGCTTCTTTACATGAGTATTGGATGAACCAGTAAGCTTTGAAGAAGCAAAAGGCCATCCAAAGTGGGAAGCAGCTATGCAAGAAGAAATTGAAGCTCTGAACAAAAATCAGACGTGGGAGTTGGTGTCGAAGCCAGAGAATAGTGAGCTTATCACTTGCAAATGGGTTTATTGTTTGAAGAAAAACTCAGATGGGGTTGTCAATAATACAAAGCTCGGCTTGTCGCGCATGGTTTCTCTCAAAGTTATGGGCTGGATTGTGAGGAAACATTCAGTCCAGTTGCAAAAATGTAACTATAAGAACCATTTTTTCTCTTGCGGCATCTAAGAATTGGAAGTTGTGGCAACTTGATGTAAAGAACGCTTTTCTTATGGAGAATTGGATCGTGAAGTGTTTATGGAGCAGCCTAAAGGATATGTCTCTAAGCAGTATCCTCATCACGTTTGCCTATTAAAGAAAGCGTTGCATGGTCTTAAACAAGCACCACGTGCTTGGTATGGTAAAGTTGCCCAATACTTTATCTTTTGTGGTTTTAAAGTTTCTGATGCAGATTCTAATTTATAAATTATAATCAAATGTGCACCTGATGGTCTTATTATATGTGGATGACATGATCATTACCGGAAAATAATGAAGCTACGATTTCAATGCTGAAAAATGAACTTTCTGTTCGTTTTGAGATGAAGAATTTGGGGGAAGTAAGCTGTTTTCTTGGTCTGGAAATTGAAAAAACAGATCAAGGGTATTTTGTCTCTCAAAAGACATACGCAAGGAAATTGTTGTATCGTTTTGGCATGGGGGAGTCGAAAGAAAAAGCCACTCGAATGGAACCACATCTCAAGCTGATGAAAGATGAAGGAAATGCATTAAACGATGTCAAAAAATTTCAGCAACTTGTTGGTAGTTTAATTTATTTAACTATCACAAGACCAGAGATTGCTTATTCTGTGGGAATTGTGTCTCTGTTCATGCAATGTCCGAGAAGTTCACACCTAGATGCAGCAAGAAGAATTCTTCATTATGTGAAGGGCTCACTTGATCATGGTCTTCTGTATAAGAAGACATGAAAAATTCGTGTTAAGCGGATTCACCGACGCGGATTGGGCTGGAGATGCGAATGATAGACATTCAACTTCGGGATAGTGTTTCAATATTGGTTTAGCTATGGTATCTTGGTGCAGCAAGAAGCAACCAGTGGTAGCATTATCTAGCACTGAAGCTGAGTACGTAGCAGCAACTATGGCTGCACAAGAATGTATGTGGTTGAAGAGATTAATATGAGAGATGTCCTGCAAAGTTGATTATGCTGTTCAAATTAGATGTGATAATGAAAGTGCTGTCAAGCTTGCATCAAATCCAATCTTTCATGGTCGGACAAAGCACATAGAGGTTCGTCAGCACTACATTCGAGAGAAAGTGCTGAAGCAAGAAGTTGTTCTGAAAGGAATTTCTACAAATGAGCAAGTCGCAGACATATTTACAAAGGCCTTGGTAAAGCCTAAGTTTGAATATTTCAGAGCTGCTCGTGGAGTTATTGATCGTAAGCATGCACTAAGGGGGAGTGTTAAAAATTAGTGCATCTTTTTCTTTTACTGTTTTACTTATTATGGTCTTTTAAGTTTACTGAGTCAAATAATTCAGTTCCTATTATTTAGGAGTGATATCAGATTAGTTATTGATTTAGATAGGACTCTTAGTAAGTTGTTAGAGTTAATTTAGGAGTTAAACATTGTTGTTTTGTTCATTATTTATGCTCTGCATATCTGCTGTAAACAACCAGTTCCAGAGAAAAAACAACAACATTCTTATCAGTTCCATTTCCCATTATACTGCAAGTCTTCTTTTTCTTTCCTCCGTGTTCTTTGTTTTAAATTATAGAGGAAGAGGAAAAGTTTAAGTAATTTAATTTAAAATGTATCTTTTGAATTAACACATCCAAAAATGGGAAATAATAGGAAAAATGCCAAAAAAAGAGAAAAAAGATAAATGTCAATGGAGGTCATAGAGAGGTGACACATAGCCATAGGGTCTTCATTCTCTACGACCAAATTTTTAATACACAGGCTAAAAAAAATTAATAGCAAGCATAAAGTGGAACTTGTGATATATTTTCTGATTTTTTGCCAAGATAAAGAATCTTCAATGAATAGTGATTCCAAATATATACACATGTTGTTTCATTCCAAGTCAAGGTACCTCTTATTTTCTACTAAGTACTGATACATTTTTCTGTCATTCTTTTTAACAGTAGTTGTCCTGGAAGCTTATCAGCTCCTCGATTATTCAAACGAGTACCTTCTACCTTCTATCAACACATGAGGTGAATCCAGAATTTAAAATTGAGATTGTTAGGCTGAACACATCACATTTTGAAATTATGTGTGTGTGTGTTTTGGGTTGAAACATTGGGTTGCTTGAAATCATCGAAAGAAGCTCTCTGCAAGGGTTAAACAGGCGAAAAGAAATCACCTAGTATTTCTTTTCGAAATTTGAATACTGGTCTCCCATGGTGTATGCTCATCTCACTTTTATAGGGTGACAATGTTTTATTTGGATTAAACGTGTTCTCAGATTTCATTTATCACTTTTTGTTCTTTTTTTGTTTTTTTTTTTTTTTTTTTCTGGAGAATTTGCTGAGCTGCTGGATATATTGATTCTGGAAAGAGGAGACATTCTTCAATATTTTCAAGAAAATTTCAGCATCCAAGTACTAAAACCATTTTATCTCATCTTTGATGCTCTGCCTAAAATGATCTACTAAATTAGCTGAGTTGTTCCCAAGAATCAAAACAGCCAATTATTAATGGAATCCTTGTCAGCTATCTGTAAAATACTCGTTAGGCCAAGGGCTTTCCCGGATTGCGTAAAACTATAAAGATACAGCTGCGGAAGCAGAAATAATGGCATAGGAAATAATATTATTTTCGTAAAGTAGAGACCCTGAAAGAGGTTCACGAATACCACCAATGTCTACTGAAGGAGCAGCAATATATCTTAGTATTGAATTTGATTGACATAAAAATGACGAATTGACTCTTGTACTTCAAACCCCACATTCTTTAGTGTGAGCAAATGATGTGATTTCATTTTAGTTTTGTAACTCAAGAGTATTGCTGGGAAGCAGGGGCGGAGCTACATAGGGCCGAGGTGTTGAATAATAGGTGTTGAATCTCCTTTGGCTTCTTCGTATGTTTACTTTTTTATATTTTGAACCCTCTTAATGAATATCCTAGATTCGCCACTGCCGGGAAGTATGCAAACAAATTCTTGATTTATTCTTTTTTGGGAAATGGTTTTTTGATGAATATGGATAACTGGTTTTTCCAGAAACATTAAATTTTTTATATGTTATTTTTTGTGTGTGTAGAATCGAATCGATAGACATTTGATCATGCAAGAGCAAATGGGGAAACTTGAGGAAGAGCTAAGAGACATGAGAGGGCAGTTAGTTTTTGTTGAAGAAGAAAAGAACAGAGTCATTAATGAACTTAGTGAGATAAAACAAGTTGCATATGAGGCTAATCATCAAGCAAATTCAGAGAAGTGTATACCGAAGTTAGGACTTTGAAAGAATAGCTTATTAATAAGCAAGAAGAAATAAAGATAAACGATAAGAGTATCAATTCCTTGAAGTTGGAGCTGTTAGGTTTTTGATAAGGTGTGAATGAAAAATGAAAGAACTCAAAATGGAGGGGAATGCCAAATTCGGAAATGGAGGGAAACGAAAAATTCCTTTTTTACAAAGGAACTTTGTCCCACATTGGTAGGGGAAAGTAAGGCTAGCGTGCTTATATATAGAAGCACTTCTTCTCACTCATAAAGAGTTGAGAGGAAAGTCTCCCTCGCGCCATCGTCGCTCGGCTCACTTCGGATACGATCAATTGATTGATATACTTTTTTGACCAAATTTATTTCATCAATATTATTTTTATTAATGTTTTATTACCATTAACTGTAACGATAATTTAAATTCCTCCGTTTTAATTTCCGGACATAGTTGTTTTATGTAAACAGCCATTTTCGCGAAAAGTCGCCTGGAAGAGTTGCATCTCTTCGGACTGGACTTAACCTTCAGGCCAGGGGCGGAGCCAAGTGTAGTTGAGGGGGTTCATCCGAACCCCCTCGGCAGAAAATTACAGTGTATATTGAAGGTTAAAATTATTTTTTTATGTATATATGGTAGGTGTTGAACCCCCTTAGCTTCTTGTATATTTACCTCTTTATATTTTTGAGCCCCCTTACTGAAAATCCTGGCTCCGCCACTGCTTCAGGCTATAAATATTGGCTATTCCTCAGTTCTCTTCTTTCTGCATAATACTTTCTACACAAAACAGAAAACTTCCAAGTGTGATTTGGCAGATTATTTGCGTTTGAGGTACCGCTATACCGGTGACGGTAATCCGGTATATCTTGGGAGGAAATAATTTGTAACCTCGAGTACTTAGGGGATTAATTCCTTAAGGATACACTAAATTTAGTGTGCTCGGATTTGTTCATCACTATTTCTTCTTCTTCTTCTCCATTTATGATTTTATTTAGTTTCTGTTTCTAGAATATATTTTCATTTCATGCAAAGAGCACATGTTGCATTTTCATGGAAGATTGCTCACTGTGGATAAGTTGATAAAATGGGGTATGACAGTCTCTCCAACATGTGTTCTTTGCCAAATGCATGATGAAACTAGAGATCATCTCTTCCTGTTATGCCCAGCAGCAAGGGTAATCTGGGATAAGGTACTCACCTGGATACAAAGAGATCACATAACTGCTAATTCATGGGATGAATATGTGAAATGGGCAGTGCACCTTTCAAGAGGTCAATCACAGAACTCCAAAGTGTTTAAACTCATCTTTGCGGAATGTATATATGCCATTTGGTGTGAAAGGAACCAGAGAATTTTTGAAGAAACATACAGATCGACTGAAGGCATCACTAGAGAAATAGCTTACTTATGTTCTGTTCGTGCTAAGCCTGGGATTAGATCTCTCATGCATAGCTTCATTTTTAGTTAGTAGCTGTTTCAATGTGTAATTGTGTTACCATGCAGCTGAGGTCTGCTAGGAACCGTTTAGATAGGTGGCTGCATTTATAGCCAGGCAATGGTGCTGTAATGTTCACATTTGGTGATTAATGGAAATGTTAGTTACCAAAAAAAAAATATTTTCGAATACAGAAAATTAACAAGCTTAAGGAACTTATTAGAAAAAAAATGTGATCTCAAGTTACTAGAGAGAGAGATGCTAGTTTAGGAAAAGCAAAAGAGGGATTTAGTCATGTAAAAGCATTCAAGATTCGTAAGATGGATTGGTTGTTTGATTTTAGGGGAAGGGTTCAAGAATTAGAAGATGAATTGGAGAATACGAGTTATCGGAGTCCAAAATTTTTTATGATTGGGATTTCTCCTCTTCATGAAAAAATTGAATCTTTAGACACTTAATCCAAGCAAAATAGCAGTTATCTTAATTATTGTTGCAACGGGGAGATTGCTAATTCAATAGAGAAGGAAATGGAAAATCTCAAGTCTGAACTCCAATTGGCAAAAGAGAATGAGAAAATTGCATCATCAAAGGCCAAGGCTTTGAATGATGAAATGAAGTTGGCAAATGAGGCAGAAGAAAAGAGCAGAAAAGCCTTAGATGATTCAGCGTTAGCGTTGAAGGAAGTTGCTTACGAAGCATCTGAGGCCAAGGAAAAAGTTAGTGCTACACAATTAGAATTAGCACAAGTAAAAAAGGAGGCTGAAATCTGGAAGGGACGATCAAAAGCAACACGGCTAAGATATAAAATGTTTTTGGATGAAGGGGAAAAGGAAACAGAACTGCATAGCAACACAACAGAGCTATTGAAATTAGAGGCAGAGGAATGGAAAGAAATGAGCTTCATCGCAGGTATAAAAAAAGCTCAAGAAGAATGAGATCTTTCTCTGCACAAGGCTACTAAGCCCAACGAGTCTCTTCAAGAAGCAAGGAAGAAAACTATAAATTGAGAGACATTCAAGCAGGCTATCAATGAAGCAAATGCTGCAAAAGCTGCTGCTGACTTAGCTAGACGGGAAAATTCTCAACTGAAAGATTGCCTAACTATAAACGAATGAATCAATTCATTTTCTTTTTTGAGAATTTGAAAACCTTGTGAATGATAAAGCATCCTCATTAAAATGTCAACGAGTATAAACGGTAACTTTCTTCAGCATCAACAGAATATAGACATGCAGGTTAGCAGCAAAAGGCATGAGTTGCCAAAGGAAATGATTGAGGAATGCGAAGATTTAAAAAAAAAAAAAAAAAACAGCCAGGAATAATCCATCCATTTCGTAACTGTTTTGACAATTCAGATAATAATATAAATTCAGTTGATAACCTCAAAATGATATAGCTTTCATAAGAAAGAATTTTCAATATACACTTGTATATAGATACAGCTTTAAAAGGTACAGTTATTTTCATCTTTGATGCTTTCATACTATGCTACATTAACAAGGTTATTCAAAATTAAAATTCATCTTTCTATTTTATCTGCTACCGATTAATTAGGATACGGTTTCTACTCCTGCTAATAGTTTAACACATTCGTTGTTATTACTATGGGATCCTAAAGTACAAGGAGATTTTACTCGTAGATAGTTAATGCCGGGTTGTAGTTGGGAAAAAGAAGGTGATGACTGATATCTGAGCTTTGACTAGACAACATTAACTCCTATTCACTTGTTTCTCAAGTCTCTGAACCAAATAACAAGCAGTTTACACTTTAATAGCTACCGTTTCATTTGGTTCTGATATTCACAGGTTTTTAAGGAATGAAATATTATCAAGCACTTTACTATTTCGAGTAGTATTCATGATTCTACCTTTTTCTTAAGAATTGGCTTTGAGGTTTTAAACGGTGTGAAAATCCGAGTCTAGGTCCGGATGCTGGATCCTCACCGTTAGTGATGGCAAATACTATGTTAGGTGTTGGATATCCCCACCATCTGAACCATAATCTTTCCTAGGGACAACTTCTGCAAGGATAGACATAACCGGCATTATTAATTTTACAAATCTCACTGCACTGACCATATTAGTGAAATAGAGTAGAGATCATGTTTCTTTTTTCCAAAAATAAAATTCATCTTCCTATTTTATCTGCTGGCGTATTCAATATTGATTAAGACAGGGCAATAGTTAATGCAGTGTATAGTATTTCGGAAAGCAAGATAATGACTGTCATCTGTGCTTGAACCAAATAAAGGACACAAATTAATAGCTACGGTCTGTTTTTCTAAAGCAAGTTGATGGACTTTTCTATGCCCTCCGTCTCAAAATATATGTCGTCCTTTTTAAAAATAGTTATCTCAAAATATTTATCGTTTAAAGTAACCAAGACAAAATTAAGTAGTTTCTTCCTTTTTTACCCTTGTATTAATTAGCAATATTTAAGAGATTCTCATTGGTGATAGAGCAAACATTTATTGAGGAGAGATTATATGATGAAATATGTTAAGGGTAAAATAATCAGAATACTACCCTTATAAATGCTATCTTAATGGGCATGTAAATGAAAAATTTGATAAATATTTTGAGACGGAGAGAGTACTATTTTGTGTAAAAAAAAAAACAAATTTGAGTCAACGGTCAAGTCAAGTGGACATACTATTATTTTTTAGGAAATCCAACCCAGTTTTTACAAAAAAAAGTAACTGAAATATGGACAATAACCTACGTGGTTTAATTTTTGACAAAGTAAATTCGTTAAACTTTTTAGAAAAAAAGATTGTGAAAGATTATTATTTTTAATTATTTGAGAAAAGGCGTTGTTTTAGAAAGCACTTTGATTAATTCTTTTAAAAGATAGAATTTGTTTTGGAAAATAAACACTATTGGTCCTAGTTACCATGTCTCAACCTTTTGCTTCTTCCACCACTGTCACGATGAGAAGTTTCTTAGCATATACTGTATATTATTTCCAAGTCCACGCCAGTATTTTTTAATGTCTTGTCTCTGAATATTGTCATTATTAGGTGTGCGAATAAAGTCCTATATTGTAGATGAAAAGAATGTATAAAGTGCAGGATACTCTAACTAATGGTTGAGACTTTTCGGAGAAACCGTGTGAACTTGACATAAAACGGACAACATTACACCATTTTAAAAGTATCTTTGGGTTGGTTAAGCTCAACAACTGATAATGGACCACATGAAACTTAGTTCAGGGGGAGACCCATACGTGTATCGTAGTAGTGGACCACATGAAATTTAGTTCGAAGTAATGATTGTTGGGTGTGCGAACAAAATTCCACATTGTTGGTTGAGAATATTGGAAAGTAACACCAACTGCATCTTAATCATTTGAGATCTTTCGGTTGGCCAATAATTGGACCAAGAATACTTCTTTTTACACCATTTTAGAAGTATCTTTGGGTTGGTTAAACTCAACAACATCATTCTTTTTCGAACAAATTAAAAAAGAAAATGTATCACATAAATTGGGACAGAGGGAGTAACATATTTGCACATTATAATCCTTTTCCATTTCTTTATCTCTTCTTTTCTTTTTTCCAGGTATGTTGGTGCTATATAATGGAGTAACTTGGGACACTACACAAATTAATCCAGTGTCCAAATTCCCTTGAAGCAATCTGTTTCCAAGTGCATAGTAACAACATGAAGAAGCACATTGTCTTATTGATTCTCCTCTTTCTAGTTCAATATTACTCTCTTTCGATATCAGTTGCTTCATCAAATGAAACAGACCAAGAAGCTCTACTAGCTTTCCAAAATCTTATTACAAGTCCTAGTCATTTTTTGGCCAATCATTGGACCAAGAATACTTCTTTTTGCTCTTGGTTTGGCGTCACTTGCAGTACAAAAAGACAAAGGGTTGTGGCCTTGGAACTTCCTAATTTGCAATTTCAAGGCACAATTTCCCCGTCTTTGGCCAATTTGTCCTTCCTCATAGAGCTTAATCTTGGATACAACAGCTTCTATGGTGGCAACCCTTATGGCCTTCGCCACTTGCCTCGCTTGCGAGTGATTGACATTCAAAACAATCAGCTAGAAGGAATTATTCCAACAACTCTATTTCAACACCAAAGAGTTCAAAAGATTTCATTGGCTTACAATAAACTCAGTGGTGAAATGTGGAAAGGGCCATGGTATGTACCGGAACTCAGAATCTTAAATCTTAGGAACAATAGCTTCATGGGTATAATCCCTCCTTCTATCGGAAATGCCACAAAGTTGCTGAATTTCAATTTGTCTGGGAATAGAGTCAGCGGCAACATTCTGAAGGCGACCGGTAATCTGACCTAACTTACAAAGTTGTCCTTGTACGACAGTCAATTAACAGGTTCGATTCCTGCAACATTGTTTAACGTCTCTTCGCTATTTGTCATGTCTCTGGGAATCAATAGACTTTCTGGTCCTCTCTTGCTTGATGAAGGGAATATTGTGTCAAATCTAGAGTTTTTAAGTATAGATGGGAATCAAATTTCTGGTCAAATTCCTTCCAACATATGCCAACTCACAGAACTCAATGTTCTGTTCATACCTTTCAACAACATAACTGGATAAATATCCAAAAATATTGGTTGTCTATTGTCACGCCCCGAACCTGAGCCTGGACGTAACACGGCACCCGGTACCTGACTGCATGTGACCGAACGAACCAACTGGCTGGCTGAATCAACATGTGATATAAAAAAAACATAACTGGAGGTGGAAACAACTAAACACATGCTGATATACTAAAGGTCTGACTAAAATCATAATGCGGAAATACTTAGACAATCTGAAATATCTGAACGTAGCCAACATGGCTTAACCCAAAACAACTGAACAACTGCCAACAAGGCTAACATAATAAATATTTGACTGTCTGAACTGTGTCTATGAAGCCTCTAAGAATACTGAATAATAGAGCTATCTATAAACTGAAATAATTAGATAGCTGACAACGCCCCGAAGGAATTTGGGGCTCACCAGTAGCTGTTATGTGCACTCCTAAATAGCTGAGTCGTTAACCTGTATATTGTTGCCTGCATCGCGAGATGCAGGTCCCCAAGCAATAAAAAGGGACATCAGCACATTTGAATTGTACTGGTATGTAAAGCAACTGAAGCAATAAAATAGTGAAACTGAAACTGATAATTGTAACTGTAATAGCAAGGAAGTAGAGATATGAATAATCCCTGCTCTGTATCTGAATCATCTGTATTATATGTGTTTGTATATGTGGGGCCTCGGCCCAATAATAAATGCACGCTATGGCCTCGGCCTAGTAGTGCGTCAGTCAATGGCCTCGGCCATGTATACGTATACACAAGACTGTGCTGTGCCCTCGGGCAAAATCACATATGTATAATTATGGTTAATTAATAAGGACTGAGACCATAACAACAATGAACAATGCTGAACTGAAATAGACATTATGGACTGAATTGAAAACACTGACTGTTTCTGAGCATACTAAATTTCTAGACTGAGACTCATGTGGTAACAATACATAAGTCTATAAAGATTACATGCTGAGTTCATGATATTCAAATTGATAACCATGAACGAATTCTGTAACTGCAACCCTAGAAGATAACAGTTCTACAACATATCATAAAACTGGGCTAAACTGTATTCTGAGTCAAATTACTGACAAGTATGAAGAATGAGGCCTCACATACCTTAATTCCAGCCTTTGAGCGTAATACAATGTTCGTTAACCCTTTCAACTTTGATCTATATCAATACAAGTCAAAGGGATTCTATATTAGCAATAATATTCATGCTTTGGTCATCTAAGCATTTTATCAAACACTTAGTGGGCATAAAGCTCCACAATCTCCATTAATGGTGTTTCTTCACCCAATTCCCATTCTACTACTTCTAAGTGATTCTACAATCTCAATTAGGTATAATTAACATCATTCTCCATCACCCATATCATTATAACAATCTCAAGTCAACAATCCAAAACCCTACTATAGTTCGTGTAATTCTCTTTACTAAACCCATTTACTATTCTCCCAAGAACTCATCAATTCACTATTATGAATGATTAGAGTGTAGAAGCATTACCTTTTTGACGTTCAATCCTCTTGAATTCTAGTTCTAGGGTTTCCACGCCCAATAATAATGTTACACTCACAACTCTATTGATTAGAAGGGTTTACTCAAGTTAGAAAGAGATTAGGGACTTGAAATTCAACCTAGAATCGTGATAAAACTTACCTTGGAGGGTTCTTGAGGCTTGGGACTTGTTCCCTCTGACTTTAGGGTGATTTTTCGGGACTATGGGTGTTAGGAAAATAAACCCCAAGGTTAAATGTAACTTAAAACGCGAAATCCCAACTATTAACCCGAAATCGACCTGTTTCGCGATAGTTCCGCGATGTGGGTGCATCGCGCAACATTCTGCAGGTCACTACTCAGAGTTGCGCAATCGTCCCGCGAATCGGGGCCATCGCACGCGCCCTCACGCGCCCCGAGAAGCGACGTGTGTTGGTTTTGCGCAGTGTTTGGTAAAATGGACATAACTTCTTGTACAGAGCTCTGTTTGGGATCCACAATATACCGTTGGAAAACTATTTCAAAGGGCTACAACTTTCATGTTTTAAGTTTCCTCAAATTCTCAACGGATTTTCACGACATTTGGCTGGAAGGAAAACGTATCAAAAACTTAGCCGATTTTATAGAATTTTAAGTGTCTTACTATTAGCCATATTGAGATGATCATATCTCTGATTGGCCTAGTCCTTATATCGTTAGAAAGGTATTTCTACATACTACAACTTTCATTAAGGGTACTTTCTCAAATTCCCAACTAATCAAGGATTTATGGCTGCCTGAAGTAGGCCTATCAACCATTTTCGCAAAATGTTCAAACCTTCAGTTTTTTCACTAAAGATCTATTGACATGAGTCTAACCTTAGTTCTAAGATACGGGGTGTTACATCTATCCAAGCTCGAAAAGTTCTATAGTGGTGATAATCTAATAAAAGGGACTATTCCCACTTCATTGGGCAATATGTTCGCTCTGAGAGATCTTAATTGTGCAAGCAATCGCTTTTAGGGGCCAATTTCTCCAGAATTGGGGAAGCTATCAAATTTGAGGCAAATTAGCTTTGAGAACAATAAGCTTAATGGGAAATTCCAAAGGCTATTTTTAATATATCTTCTTTGGAATTCATTTCTTTCGATTCCAACAAACTCTCGGGGAGAATTTCAACCACTGCAGGTCTTCATCTTCCGAATCTTAAGGGACTTTACTTGTCAGACAATTAGCTCGAAGGGGAAATTCCTCAGTACATCACAAATGTTTCCAAGCTTGAGACACTGGTAATAGCATGGAACTTTCTCACAGGAACATACCAATCAACTTACCAATTAACCAAGAGAGCATGAGTTGTTATTCTTGAATTCTTTGGCAAACTGTAGGATGCTCCGATATCTACAAGTGGGTTCCAATCCGTTGAATGGCGTTTTTCCCAATTCAATTGGGAATCTTTCATCTATTGTTCAAAACATTTATATAGCAGATGCACACATCAATGGCCTCATCCCCACAGGCATAGGCAACATAAGCAGTCTAAATACCCTAAGCTTTAAAGGAAACAACTTGGCGGGATCCTTCTGAAGTTGGTAAGCTTAAACAACTCCAAGGGTTGTATCTAAATAACAATAAATTGCAGGGACATATTCCAGAGGCGGCATGCCATTTATCTAATTTGGTTCATTTAAATCTGGAAGGTAATGAGCTCTTTGGTTCAATTCCAGCATGTATAGGAAATCTTAGCATGCTACAAGGTCTTTTGTTGGGTTCTAACAAATTTCCATCAAAGCTACCTCTAAGCCTTTGGAAGATTAGTGGTCTTCTCTATCTATACATGTCACAGGGTTCTATAGTGGGAGAAGTACCACCAGATATTGGAGAACTAGAGGCCATTATAGAAATAGATCTTTCTGGTAACCATTTTTCAGGGATGATACCAAGCAATTTGGGCCACCTCCAAAATCTGAAGGGTCTTAACCTATCCAACAATTCATTTTCAGGCCCAATTCCGTTATCCTTTTCCAACTCGATAAGATTGGAATTCTTGGATTTGTCTTTAAATACCTTGTCAGGTACTATTCCTAAGACATTGGAAAAACTCTCATACCTTAAAAGCATCAATGTCTCATTTAGTAGTTTAAATGGTGAAATACCCAGTGGTGGTGTGTTTGCAAATTCCACTCTGCAATCATTTCTTGGGAACAAAGGTCTATGTGGAATGCATATATTGGAGGTTCCTGCTTGTGCTATCACTACTCCTGGACAACAACCAAAGTTTAAAGTGCTTCTGCTAAAAATTGTTACTCCGGTGCTTATATCATCCTTTCTAATAGTCTTGTTGGTCTCAATTTGGATAATGAAACGAAAGAAGAAAGGAAAGTCCAAATATGTTGAAAAGGTTCCAGAGATCAGGACTTATCAATTGATTTCTTATCATGAGATTCAACGAGCAACAAATAATTTTGATGGATCTAATTTAATTGGTGTGGGAAGCTCTGGTTCTGTGTACAAAGGAACATTATCTAGTGGAACTGTGGTGGCTATAAAGGTTCTAGATTTGGAAAATGAGGAAGTATGCCAGAGGTTTGATACGGAATGTGAAGTCATGAGAAATGTTAGACACACAAATCTTGTCTTAGTGATCACTACTTGCTCTAGCGAACACATAAGAGCCTTTCTTTTGCAATACATGCCCAATGGAAGTCTTGAGAATTGGTTGTACAAAGAAGAGTCCTACTTGAACCTCCTTTAAAGAGTCACCATAATGTTTGATGTGGCTGTGGCAATTGAACATCTACATCATGGTCATGTCACTCCAATAGTTTACTGTGACCTAAATCCAGCCAACGTTCTTTTGGATGAAGATATGGTGGCTCATGTTGGTGATTTTGGAATCTCTAAAATTTTAGCCGTAAGCAAGTCCATGGCACATACCGAGACACTAGGAACTCTTGGTTACATTGCACCAGGTATAAAAAATCTACTCTCCTTTATTTTCTCTTATCATAATTAAGCCTCTCCAAATTCTTGAAGTAAAATAGCAAGTCTTTATTGTACAGGATTATTGTTATATTTCAATTTAGTAACCTTTGTTCATTTCATTCTTTTCTAAGAATATGGCTCGGAGGGAATAGTGTCCACTAGTGGTGATGTTTATAGTTACGGCATCATGTTGATGGAGGTTTTGGCCAAAACAAGGCCAACTGATGAAGAGATATGCAATGAAAATCTTGACTTGAGGAAATGGATAACACAAGCATTTCCAGGGACAATGATGGACGTTGTGGTTGCCAATCTTTTTTCTGAAGAAGAACAAATCACTTCTAAAAGTGAAATCTGCATAGCCTCCAATGATAGAATTGGCTTTAAACTGCACAAAGGAAACGCCTAACTCAAGGATAACCATTAAAGATGCAGTCAAGAAGCTTAACAAAATGAAGAACACATTTTTGGAAACATAGAAGTTAGCATCTCTTAAAGTGGTGTTCTTTCTGAGTGACAAGTTAATAAATTGCTTTTATTAAATAAAGTCGTTTGTACTACTTGGAGTCATCATGTATTGTTTGTACTTTTGCACGTTACACCCCGTCATGTTGTAATTTCATATTTGAGTGGTGACGAACCTGTTTTACTTTCTTTGGTGACAATGGTTTCAATGCTTGAATAAACCAGAACTAAATCGAGAAGTACTGTGAAAGTATTTAGTTGCACTATTTTGTTGTATCCATTCGCAAGATTGAAATCTCTCTTCCACCTCTTATCACATCTCCTTCGTATTTTTAAGGTTTAATTCATTAGCTTATTTCTTTCTAATAGTTTAACAATCTTCTTTTGAACTAATCTTATCCTTGTAATAATTATGTTGAGATATCTCATTTCCATCTCCGCCAACCTTTAATATTAGGGGATAGCAAGTATATAGCGGAATAGTTGAGATGTGTGTATATTGGCCAAACACCACCATCAATAGGAAAAAAGAAAAAAAAAACTTCATCTTTGTGATTTACTTTGAAACAAAGTTAGATTATTGGCTACTCTCTGTTCAGTCTAACCTGAAATTTAGGATTCAACTGAATGTCTTTTGAGGAAAGATTTTCTTTCCTTAATTTTGGAATTTGGATACTCTCTAGCATATCTTCAAGTCTGACATCAAATCAAAATGTAAATAAATAAATAAAATCCAGCATTTTCTCTAGTTCCTTTGCATTCAACTACTATTTTATCTCATGTGAATGTACACGACTAGACATAAAATTTAAAGGAAGTAAAAAAAAATAAAAAAAATTGTATACTATGATGTCTTATTGCTATAAAATATGACAATCAAGGGTAATATTAAGAAGTTTAAGCAAAGTTATTTTTAAGTTAAAAAGGTACAAGTATTCTTTTTTTTTTAAAGAAAGAGTATCAATAAAATGAAAGGGGAGAATAAGCAAGAATATTTCATAAATAGTTATAGTTTAGAGCATAATTACAAAATATAGCTACAATTTGTGTATTTACTAAATCACTTGTATTTGAAATTGCTTGTATCAGTTGTATCAGCAAATAATTAATGTATCAGCTGGAATCGTACGAAAGAGCTGTATCAATGCATACTGTGTGTTTTTCCTACAAAACTCAAAATATAGCTACATTTTATATTTGGGCAAAGGTGCAAATATACCCATCAACTTTGCAATTCAGAGCAAATATACCCGTCGTTATAAAAGTAGTGTATATATACCCATGCCGTTACAAAATGGTGCAAATATATCCCTTTCGTTGACTGAAATTTTTTAAAAAAAATCATTTAGGTTATTATTTAATTTAAAAAATGCCACGTGACTTTAAAAAAAAGTCTACCTATTTTTTTTTTAATTTTAGTAGACATATTTTTCTAAACCCATATGTAATTCTTTTTTTCTAGTGTGTCGGATTTAGTTCGTTTAAAAAAATATCTCCGTGACTTTAAAAAAATAAGTCTACCCACTTTTTTAAACGAATCAAACCCGGCCCACTAAAAAAAATTACTATGTGAAAATTACGTGGCTTGTCACCCTTCTAAGAGTTTGAACATAATTAGCACAACTTTTAAAAGTTCCTCAAAAATAGCAATTTTATTACCTTTTTAAAAATATTAGAAAACAAAACTCGCGGATAATTAGAACATGTAAAAACTGCATACCACTAAACTAGGATCCAATTATATTTTCTTCATGTTTATCATCTTTTCTCTCTCCATATTTTACTTATACACTCCCTTAATATATATATATATATATATATATATATATATATATATATATATATATATATATATATATATATATATATATATATTTATTATATACATGGTATAATTCAATTATAAGATAATTTTATTGAGGTATAATATAATATACATGGTATAATTCATCTTTAGAGGTATACTGAAGTATATTATACACCGTATAATTTAACATATGCTATGGTATTAAGGTTTAATATTAAATATACCTGATACAAATATAATATACATGGTATAACTCATTTTTAGATGTATTTTATACATAGTAAATAAATATACTATACGATAAAATCATATTCTTAAATTGAAAGGAAGTAGGAACACTTTTTTTTTTAAATTAAGCCCGTTTGGGCATTTTATTAACATGAAGCAAAAAGCAAAAAGGCTGAGCCCAAAAGTGACCTAGCCCCACATCAACAGTAAACGTCCAAATAATTTTGCCCTATCTACTTACAATGCTCAGACACTTATAAAGTTAAAACAAGATAAGGACCCCCTTTTTATTTTAGAAGCTATATGCTTAAAAGAATATCGCTATCAACGAGGCAAATTCCACACTTGGATAGGGACCATGAATCTTAATGGCTCATACAATCCCCGGGATCCCTTTTGACTGGATTTTTAACATTTCCAGCTTGACCAGACACCAAAACGAAAAGACAATGGGAGCAAGCTCGATTAACTAATAGTGCAGCCACTGTAGTAACCCATTTAGGAACCAAACAGATCTGCTACTCTATGAGGGCACACAAAAAAAAATCCCAACTCTTTTAGCCCAAAATTGACTCCTGAATATAAGCAACTACAATGTAAACTAATTTCTAAGTAAAGACACAAAACAAAGGATTACTAGCATTTGATCACATTAGAACAACCAAGTTATTAAACCTTCAAAATTTATAAAACATCATCAAAGCATCCACTGGAATTGCCTTAGACTCTTAACTTAACTGGGTTCCTAACTAAACACATGTTAAATCTTGTATTTCTATATGTTAAACCCAATTTTGAAGAAAGCAACACATAAACAGACAAAACTAATTCATTTCTATAAAAGGCCCATTTTAAAACAGTCTTGGTTTCAATATGAAATAATAGCTATAGCTTGAACTTAAATGCGCACACAGAAAAAAAACACATATTGGCAGCATTTCGATTACAGGGATAATTTCTAAAGTTTGAGATAAATAATGTGAACGATCACCAGCCCACACACAAAGAAAAAAAAGAAAGGCATTGGATCATGGATCAAAGCTTAAAAAGAAATGAAAAGGATGGATTGCAAAACTTTGTATCGACAATTAAAACACAAACTTAACATGGCAAATTTGGAGTCTGAGCACATGACAGAGCAGTAAAGGGAAGTTTTAACACAACAGATATCCAAAACAGTGTCAAAGATCAAACACAGGGTCACGCTTATTAGTCGCAAGGAATGAAGTTCACAGAGATGTTTTTGCAGTGTCGACAGTACAGGAGATCATGCCATATTTCAGAATTCCCAGTTAAATACAACAACATATATAGGAAAGAAAAACAAATGCCAGACAGTTCAGGACAGGGGCAATATAATCCAGAATTGCAAATCTTATTACACATAAAGAGACCTGGGAAACAGACCCTTTTCATAGGACAAACATGACAGAGCATACTACAACTTCAACTTCATATAACTTCCCCAACTTCAAATAACATTATAAACTAGTTAAACATATGCCGAGATCAAGATGGAAGGAGTGGGCAGAATCTTTAGATTTGAAATAAAGGAAAGCTTAAGTCATATTCTCTTATTCATTTACCACAGAAAAACTCAGTATTCTACACCATTCCTAAAACATGAATTCGGATCACGAGACGAACAAAAAAAAATTCCACAACACAACAGGATTTTTAACACAAAATAATGCATTCATCGATCAGCTGCATAAGGAATTGTATTAACACTTTAGATCTGGTTTCTACCTTCTGCGTCATATTTAGGACAGGGGTGATACACCAAGTGAGTTCAATTAATGGTACTAATGAAAGAAAACCAAAGATAGACCTCAAGCAACATCTATTACTCTATCATGTGAATCCTTACAGCCGATCAATAAACGTCGTTATCAAAAGAAATCGAACTCAAGTGATCAAGTAAACCAGATTTTGATCCTTTTACAAATGATAATACAAGTCTTTGAAACAAGTGTTGCAGCAATGACATGGTAAACTTAACCGAAATCTCAAAACAGCCATTTAAACATTAATCCTATCAATTTAAACAAACAGCCATGACCTTATAGATCGACATGAATCTCAAACTAATCAACCAGCATCATATATCAATTCGAACAAGCAGCAATGACCTTATCGACTAAAAAAAGAAAACTTCAATTAACCAAACGTCAATAATAACGCCAAATGCCAGAACAAACTGTAAACTAACCGACACAATAACTATAAGGCGAACTAGCAGAAAACGATAAAATTAAAAAAAAAACAATAACGAGATAAAGATTTACCGACCTTTTGTAGGCGCAGTGAACAGGGTGTCGAGACCTCGAATCTACACTCGAATACGACGAACTCAAACTCGAAAAAAAATCTTTCGAATTAAAACTCGACAGGAAGCAGAACAGTATACTTTTGTTTGAAAAAGGAGAAATTCCGTTTGTCTCAGGAATTTCAAATGTAAATAAGGGTTCAGACCAGATTAAAAAGAAAAGATTTTGTAACAAAAATGCTCCTGTATTCTAAATCTGTCTCTCAAATACTGAATCCGTTTTTCTCACAATTTGAAAAAATCCCTCCAAATATTGAAAACATTTTTTTCTAAATCTCCTCCATAAATCCCCCTAAAGATACTGAATCCCCCCCCTTTTGTTGAATGTCGTCCCCCCCTTTTTATAAGGTCACGATTAGGGTTTAATAAAAAAAAAAAGGGAGCGCGGAGGAGGACAGAGATGACAGAAGAGTGAAGACAGCACAGAGGACAGGCATGGGAAGCAGGAGAAAGTGGGGTGTCAGAGGAGGCACGTGAGGAGAGGAACGTGGGTGTGAAGAGGGACGGTCGGCGATGGTGGGGAGAAACGTGAGGAGAGAGGGAGGTAGAAGAGAGAGATGAAGAAGATGGAGGAAAGGGTGAGGGAGGCGGAAAATGAAGGAGAAGGGAATTAGGGTAAAGATAAGGGGAATTGGACCGGGTCGGGTCGCGGGTAATGGGCTGAAAATGTGGGTTTATAATGTGGGTTGGGTATAAAAAAATGTGGGTTATTTATTTGGGTAGGAAATAATATTGTATTTGTATTTCGGGTCATTAATTTGGCTGAAAATTATTGATCCTTCCTCCGCTATTTAATTATTTTGGGCTTCCAAATTAATAACTAGTACAATATTTATTATGTGAAGATAAATAGTAATTAATATGTAGAAAAATAAGGATTTTAGAAAGTGTTGTCTAGTAATTAATTTAACGAATCCGAACCCAAAAACGAAACGATGACTAACTGTTTAAAATTTATGATAAAGTAATGCCCATAATGTTGAAAATAAAAGTAGTGATATTAATAGTAGTAGCAATAAAATATTGTGAAAAATAAAGTATTTAGCTCGTTAGTAAATTTAGAAACCCGGATAAATTAAATAGGAGAGGGACAAAATTGGGTGTCAACACTGCACATCCGCCTCTTCTTCTTGTCATCAGGAGTGATCTTCTCATCGTTGTTGTGCTAATGAGGTTGCAAATGCTCTCAAACTCCTTCATTTTGTCCTCGAAATCACAGGTATTTTCCTTGTTTCTTGAATCTTGTACGCATCTGTCGAAATGACCATTATGGCTGCTAACATTCTAATTGTTTTCATGTATATGCTGGAATCATGAATTTTACTTATGAGAAAATTGATCTCCCTTTGAATCTGCAAATCAACCCTTGAACCTTTCAAACTCAGGTATGTCTCCAAAATTTCAAGCCTGCTATTTCGTTCCTCATACGCTGTGTATTTCATTTCTATTACTTGATCTGCACTCTTAAGTATGGAATTTGGGATTTATCGCTGTTTAGAATCTTTCTTAGCTCCACTTCCATCTCATTGAAATGTCCATATACTGTTGTTCCTTTGTCTAAAGCTCTGTTAGCTAATGCATCAGCTAATTGATTTCCTTCGCCTAAAATGTGAGTATATGTTACCTGTTTCCCCTCTCCCATACGTTTAATTTCATCAACCCAATTTGCTAAACTCCAGGGTGGTTTCCAGCCTTCCTTTAGAATCTTTTGAACAAATTGTGAGTCAGATTGTATTATGATTCTATTGAACTGATTGTTGTTGCACCACTTGATAGCTTCTAAGATTGCCACTGTTTCTGCTTCATTATTAGTAACATGTCCTATCTCTGCTGCTCTGGCAAAAAATAAATTTCCCTCCTCATTCCTTACACAAAAACCAAAATACCCTCTCCCAGGGTTACCTCTTGATGCATCATCAGTGTTGCATATAATCCAACCCCTAAGAGGGGGTTTCCAAATCACTTTCTTGTATTTCACCTGTGTTATGTATCCTTCCAAAAACTGTAACATGTCCTTCCAACTGTGAGGAATTTGTTGTATTGAAGGATTTCTGAATCTAACCAAGTTCTGAATTGTAACATAGATCTGAATTCTTTTTGTTCCAAGTGTTCAAATGACACTGTTTGGGGTATTCTAACTCAGCAACGACGTACTAGCTGTTAATACATAATTAACTAAATCAAAGTGATATATGCATTTTCCAACTGATTTCCTCTCTCCATGTTTATATGCATTTCTTCTCTTCCATAGCTCCCACAGAACTATAGCCGGCACAGCATAAAACACTGGTTTCAACCTATTATTAACAGGTTGTTGCCACCATTTAACTATGATTTGTTGTAGTTGAAGTCCTTCAATATTAATACCTGCAAGAGAGGAAAAAAAGGACCAAGTCCTGTTAGCAGAAAAAGACCTAGCGAAAAGATGTTAAATTGTCTCCTCCTTAGGATTTGAACAACACCAACATCTAGATGCTAGGTTAATATTCATTCTTTTCAACACATCATCCAATGGAACCTTAAATATCCAGCATCTCCACATGAAAAAGGAGATCTTAAAAGGTAGTCCTTTTATCCATATGTATTTATAAATCTCATTCTCCCGTCCTCGCAGTCTCAAAAAATCCCAGGCTAATTTAACTGTAAAATCCCCTTTGCTATCCAGAAGCCACCAATGAATATCCTTCTCCTCAGTCATCACAGGCAGTTTAATAGTATCCCTTATGTGTTGTACTACATCTCCTGGTAATATTAGTTCTAATCTTGCCACATCCCAATTCCCATCAATCACCATTTCTGAAACATTTTGAATTTTGTCATCATATGTGTCCCCTGTTGTGACATAGTATAAAGCCCCTAAACCTGTCCAATTATCATACCAAAACAAAGCATTGCCCATTTTGGTTTGCCACCAAATGTGTTGTTGTATCAAGTCCCTAGCTTGAAGCATCTTCTTCCAATTTTGTGACCTATACTTCCATTGTACCACAACTGCATTTTCTTTTTTACAGTATTTATTGCTGAGATAAACACTCCACAGGGATGGTGAAGTTCTAAACTTCCACCATATTTTGCAATATAAAGCCATGGATGCATCATGAAGTGATCTAAAACCCAGTCCCCCCTCCTTTTCTGGTATACACTACTTATGCCATGCTGACCAATGTCTATTTTTACTTCCACTTGTGTTACTCCAGAAAAACTGTGCAAAAAGCTTGTGCATTTGTGTAATTACACAATCTGGGTGGTTCAAAGCAGATAAAAGATGAATGGGCATACCTTGTAACACATGTTTTATTAAAACAACTCTTCCTCCAAAGGATAGCATTTTTCCTTTCCAAGATTGCAATATGTGCATTATTTTTACCAGAATAGAATTATAGTAATCCTTTTTCCTCCTACTATAGAAAATAGGGCAACCAAGATATGTGAATGGGAAATCCTTTCTTCCAATTCCTGTTATCACCTCCACAATTATTTTTATATCACCTATGACATTATGGTGCATGTACACAGAGCTTTTATCCCTGTTTACCTTCTAACCTGATGTTTCTTCATATCTTTTCAAAACTTCCATGATTTTCTGTAAGGATATGATATCAGCAGAGGCAAAAATGATCATGTCATCTGCATATGCCAGATGATTGATCTTAGGACTCCATTTAGGAAGCCCATATCCTTTGAAATGTGGTATCTAGTGCAACTGATTTAGATTTCTTGAAAGAACTTCTGCAACCAAGATAAACAGAGTGGGGGATAAGGGGTCTCCTTGTTTTACCCCCCTAGATGATTGAAAGAAATCATGTTGTTGCCCATTTATTAGGATGGAATACCAGTTATTACTGATTATTCTGAAAATCATGTCCACAACATGTGAGTATCCCATCTGTCTCATGACTTTTGTTAGAAATAACCAAGAGACCCTATCATATGCCTTAGCCATGTCCAATTTAAGTACCACATTTGCAGTTTTAGTCCTCAGCCTTATATCTGAAACAATTTCCTGTGTTAGCAACACATTTTCCACTATACTCCTCCCTTTAACAAAACCAGCCTGATTTAGAGAAATCATTCCTTGAAGCCCATCTGCCAACCTTTCATGGATTAATCTATAAGAGATCTTGTTACTAAAGTTACTCAGACTTATAGGTCCCATATCTGAGAAAGTATTCACCAATTCCTTTTTTGGTAAGAGGACCAAGTTTGTGTGAGTCACAAATCTTGGTAATTCTGTACCACAAAAGAAACTTTTCATCATGTTAGTTACATCCTCCCCAATTATATCCCAACAGAATTGATAGAATAATCCTGTAAAACCATCTGGCCCAGCAGCACTTTCACCATTAAGTTTAAACACTATCTCCTTAACTTCTTCCTTATTTGGCAGGGCTGTGATTCTGTGATTTTGTGACCATTCTGGGTACATGGTCTAGAATGCCAAAATTAGAAGGATCTGGTTCCTTTGCAAACTGATCTTGGAAGAATCTAATGGCTTCATTTGCAACTTCTTCTCTTTCTTCTAACCATACCCCATTCTACCCCTGTATCCTTCTTATCTGTAATCTTTTCCTTCTACCTTGCACATAAGTATGAAAGAACTTGGTATTCCTGTCCCCATCATCAAACCATTGCATCCCTGCTTTCTGTTTCCAGAAAGCCTCCTCAAGGTGTAAATATCTATTTAGTTCAGCATGTACCTTGTGTAAATTCTCCCTATTCTGAGGAGATGGGTGCAACTCAAACTGGACTTCTTGTGCCTTTATGATATCCTCCAGAGACTCTATCTGCTGAAATATGTTCCCAAAAGTGTTTTTGCTCCAAATCACCAAAGCAGCTTTAACCTTCTTTAACTTAAAATGGAATAATGAAAAAGGGTTAGCCATGAAATCTGCATCCCAGTTCTCTCTCACTATATCCAAAAAAGTATGATGCTTCACCCAGAAATTTAGAAACTTAAAAGGTTTTCTAATAGGTTCAGAATTTCCAGCATATGAAATAAGCATAGGAGCATGGTCAGACCCTGATCTAACCAGATATTGGATATCTATATTAGGGTAAACAGTTTGTAAAAACTGATTTCCTAAACATATATCCAATCTTTTAAAAATACAATCACTCCCACTCTGACCATTCCACCAAGTAAATTTGCTCCCTTTAAATCCTAGATCATACATCCCACAATTATTAATACAAGACTTAAAGTCCTGTATCTCCTGTAAACTGACAGAAAGTCCTCCATATTTTTCCTCCTCTGAAGTAATTACATTGAAATCCCCTCCTATCATCCAGGGACTGTTACAATTTTTTGCAATGTCTTCTAAGCTTTCCCACAGAAACCTCCTCTCCACTTGGGTACATTTTGCATATACCACAGTGATGAGTAAAGCTTTCTGCATTCCTTGAGCTTTGATCTTTATAGCAATGTGCTGCATGTGATCATGAATTATTTCCATCTCAAACATCTCATCCACAAAGATCCAGATCTTGCCAGATATATTTGCAGCAGCAGTATGCATATTCAGTCTTCTTCTAAAATCTTCCATTTTATCAGGATCTTGAAAAGGCTCCAAAATCCCTATGAAACCAAAATGGTACTTAAGGTTCATTTTTGTTAGCCTTGGAAAAGCTTCCATAGTATTCACTGACCTAATGTTCCATATCATTGCATTCATCACTCAAACATTAGTCTTACTCAGTGCCCTTCTAGTTTGAATACCAGTTCCATGTGGAACACTAGAGTCTCTTTGTTGCTTCTTTTTGCCTCTTCCTCCCCCTTTGAGACACTTTGGTGAGATGTCCCCTTGCGTTAATGCTGCCTGATAGTGCTGCTCAAGTGATTGACCATCCATATCATTTCTACCATCACTGCATTGTATCATGTTACCCTGACTGTCTACTTGTTTATTTAAGTTGCTATCCCCATCCTCCGTATTTTGTTGTGACTTCTTACCACTGCTGACTGGGCTTGTATATTGTACAGGTGCATGTATATCCTCCTTGCTTTGTCCAGTGTCCTCCATATTATATGGTGGATCCCCATTAGAACTATTGGTACCTCTTTTTTCTTCATTAAATTTTGTACCTTGTAACCTGTCTTTATTGGTAACATGTGATGATTCACTCATTATTGTTGTTACTTGCAAGTTTTCATCTTCTGGTGTTTTCTCTCCTATGATAGAGCTTTTCTTTTCCCTTATATCTGCTTGCTGGTCAGGTAATGTATCTATTTCTTTTGCTTCTTCTATATTCTTCTGGTTGCTACTATCATCTTCTTCATGGCTTTCATCTCCCCCTTCTTCTAACCTCTTAAGGGATGAAATTATTGGCTGTCTTTTATCAGAATGAAAAACCCTCTCAATCCATTCCTTTGTGTTTGCTGGAACACTTTCATCACTTTTGCTTTCCTCCCTTTCTTCTGTATTAGCTATGTCTTCCTGATGCTTCTCTTCTAAAACTGTAAATGTATTGCTTGTTTTCATTCCTTCTACTGCATATTGTTCCTTTCCCACTTCTGCAATAATAACCCCTGACTTATCCTTGATGTATTTATTGTTTCTCCTTTGCATCCATTCCCTCTTACCGTGATAATTCCACCCTTTGTTATTGTTCTCCCTTTTCTGTTGTACTACTGTGGACTCCTCTGCTTGAAAAGCTTTCATCTCTTCTCTATGTTTCTTTTGCAATTCTGGATTCAAAATTCTGCATTCAGTTTCTCCATGCCCTTGTAATTTGCAATGTTTGCAATATTTTGGCAAATAGTCATAATTTATCTTGATCCATTTTGATTTGTTTTTTCCAGTATTTTCATCTACTTCTGCAATATTGATTCTATAAGGATGAGTTGCTAATAAATCAATTTGCACCTTCACTTTTGCACAGCTAGGCCTGGTCCTATTTGTCGTAGCCAAATCCACTGTCAAAGGCTTTCCTACTGCAGTTGCCATGGAGAAAACAGCTTCTCTTGCAAAAAAATTTGGAGGTAGGTCTGGAAAGCTAATCCAAGCTATTGCCACTGATGTTTCTTCTTCTGGTTTGAACCATGGGTCCCAAATTAATGGTCTCATCTGACAATATCTCTCATGTACTTTAAGGTAATATGCTGGAGTGGATAGCATCTTCACATAGTCTTCAAAGAGAGACAATCTAATCAGAATGTATCTTTCATCAATAAGGCCAATGGTGGCATTCCCTTTGATTGCACATTGTACTGGAATTACTTCTCTTAGTTTCTTTATGTCTATGATATCATAAGAGAATTTGCCCAAGATTGCATATTGTAAATCTTCTTTGATTATCATCTGGTGTATTTCCTTAGAATTCCAAGTTATGTAGGGTTCACCATCTACAAAAATAACAGTCTTGGATGGGATATCAATCTGTTGTGTATTCTGTACTGCTGTTGGAGGCTTCAAAAGATTTGCATAATTCTGTTCTTTATCTTTTCCGTTGGGCATATCTAAAGGGACGTTTAGGGGTTGTGCACTACTGGTTGGTTGGGTTGTTCATTTTGAAAGAACTGATGCAGTCATGGTATTGTGGGTAGGTTTAAAGGATGGGAAAGTGGAAAAGTACTGTGAATGGTTAGGTGGAATATGCTCCGGTGGAGGCCCACGGTGGTTGTGGTGCTTGATTGAGAAATGTTTCTGATAAGTCTATGGTCCCTACTAACAATATAATTAATTAATTTAGATACCTGTGAGCTGGATGGAGAGAAAAAAATGGGATCTCAGTGCATTTCCAGAAAGGATGATCGGATAAGGAAGTAGGAACACAATTGTTGGTGTGGAAGATAACTTTTTTAGCAAAAATGTAGGAAGAGAATCAAGATTGTTAATGAGTGGCCATAATCTTGCCCAACTACATTCCTTTAATAGAGGAATCGTTACAATATGTAATTCCTCACTGCCATTCAATGTTGATTAAATAATTATGCTAAGGTCTTGTAAATATTTTTCTATTATTGTATAGTTATGTTTTTTTCCCTTTAAAAAAGGGGAAAAGACACAAATGGCCGGTCGGCCCAAACTTATCCCGCCCAATGGCCCAACTTTGTACAAATCCAAATTATAGCCACTACAATAACTCCAGCCGTTAGCCACTTTCACTTCTTTTGCTGCCTTCTCCATTTTTCTTCTTCCTCTTCCACCTTCTTCTCCATCTTCTCCTCCTCTTTCTTCTTCCACCTTCTTCTCCAATTTTATTTGATATAGATTACTTTTACAGGAAAATGTTTACCTCATCAAAGATCAAAACTAGCAAATGACAAACCAAAGGTAATATCTAGAGCCATGTTTCTCACAATTTTAAATAAGCAGATTGAAGAATGCAAATAAAATAGTATAAAATAAACAAAAGGAAGAATGAGTAAAATATACGAACAAGTGCAAAGATAAAAAAACCAACAATTCATAAGGGAGCACGCACGAAAGGATACATATGATTGTCGTTGTTTTTTGTGAGTTGCAAGTTACGAAAATGGCAGAGGTTTCATATGAAGACGCCATTGCATGACTGAAAAAGCTTTGATGTATAGAAACTGTATCATATGTGTATATACTAGATGGAGCAGCCCAACATTAAGTTGGTGTAAAAAATTCGAGCTTTGATTTGCCTATGCAGTGAATAATTACACTTAGATAAAAAATAACGCCATAAAAAATGTAACACCTCGTAACTTCGGACGAAAGTTTGACTCATAAGATGATAATATAATGGAACCAATATGAGGGTTATAGGAAGTGTTTTGAAAACCAATTAAGTCATAAGAAATGTCTTTGGGCAAAGCAAAGTTGAAAACCACTCTACGGAGCATGTTTGCAAGAGAGTTTATAGAAGTTCATACTTCCAACGATTATAACCCCATTATTAATTTGGAATTTGGGAAAACATCCTTGATTAAAGTTGTAGCCCTTTGAAATAGCTTTCCAACGGTATATTATGGAGGTCAAACGGACATCTTTGCAAAGAGTTATGCCCATTTTACTGAAGCCTGTCTTCGCTGGAAAATGGGTGACTTCGACGGGAAGATCGACGTTCCGTCGATCTGATCGACGGTTCGTCGATCTGATCGACGGTTCGTCCTTTGAACCGTCGATTGTGCATTGTTCACTGGAAATTTGACCAATTCGACGGAGCAGATCGACGCTCCGTCGATCTGATCGACGGTTCGTCCTTTGAACCGTCGATTGTGCATTGTTCATTGGAAATTTGACCAATTCGACGGAGCAGATCGACGCTCCGTCGATCTGATCGACGGTTCGTCGTTTGAACCGTCGTTTGGTCCGTTAAGTACGTTTTCGGGTCAAAAGTCGGGTTTACGCGTTTTAAGCTATATTTAGGACTTGGGGTTATTTCCCCAGCCTCCCCATTCACGAAAATACTCTCTAAACTCATAGAGAACAAGTCCCAAATCTCAAGATCTTCCAAGGTAAGTTTCTATCATGATTCTAGATTGAATCCAAGTCCCTAATCCCGTTCTAACTTGAGTAAACCCTTCTAATCTATAGAGTTATGATTGGAACATTATAGTTGGAGGTGAAAACCCTAGAACCCGAACTCAAGAGGATTGGACTTCGAAAAGGTAATGTTTCTACTCTCTGAACATTTATAGTTGTGAATTGATGAGTTCTTGGGAGAATAGTAAATGGGTTTGATAAAGAGGATTATATGAACAATGCTAGAGTTTTGGATTGTTGACTTGGGATTGTTGTATTCATATGGGTGATGAAGGATGATGTTAGTTACATCTAATTAAGATTGTAGAATCACCTAGAAGTAATAGAATGGGAATTGGGTGAAGAAATCACCATTAATGAAGGTTGTGGAGCTTCATGCCCACCAAGTGTTTGATAAAATGCTTAGATGAACAAAATATGGATATGATTGCTAATATAGAATCCCTATGACTTGTATTGCTATAGATTGAAGTTGAAGGGGTTGAAGTACATTGTGATACGCTCAAAGGCGGAGGTTAAGGTAAGTAGAACTTCCATCCACATGTGGGAATCTCTACATTCTTCCCCATGATCCGTTTCGTAAAATCCATGAAGTTCAAATCCTAGGGCATTAAACCTAAATATTGGTAGCCCGTAATTATGTACATGAAGTTTGTATCCATATTCGTTATTGTATTCCTAATCTTCCATTACGGTTATTAGGAATCCTAGCTAAATCCGTGAATCATGAATTCTTCCTCATGCGTTCTCATTATGTTTATATGAAACTTTATGATTTCATCTAGCAAGTTACAAGCATGTTTTCAAGACAAGTATATATATATATATATGATTTCGAACTATTGTTATTACTCATGAACGAAAAACATGTTTTTGCAAGATTATGACAAGTTATTTTATGAAACCATGTACAAGCAAGTTATGATTCATGATATACCATGGGCAGCAAGTGCCACTATTTTCATGTTCATGTTTTGGGAGTTGCATTAATTACCGAGGAGGGCTTCAGATAGCCTGAA
The DNA here is from genome assembly GCF_019175385.1 of Lycium barbarum. NCBI lineage: Eukaryota > Viridiplantae > Streptophyta > Magnoliopsida > Solanales > Solanaceae > Lycium > Lycium barbarum. The sequence continues at coordinate 124,554,801 of NC_083346.1, forward strand.
ACTACGTAGCCACCGTAGGATGAGGATCGCTCCACCCATGTCCCGGACGATCTCTCATAATGACTGGATCCTTTCATATTTTATTAAATCTCATGTTCCCTGGCAAGGACTGAGTGTTCTGCTGGCGGGACGCAAGCACCAGACCATGGATTCGGTTATAAGTTATTGCTCTCCCTACTTATGATATTTTTACCGTGTTTTTATATGTATATGTATGCACTCATGTTCATGTCCAGGTTTGCAGTTTCAGTTCTCATCATGTTATTCCATGTCCCATGTTATTTCTTTCAGTTGCTATACATACCAGTACATTCAATGTGCTGACGTCCCCTTTTTATTGCCCGGGGGCCTGCATTTCACGATGCAGGTACGAACTTACAGGACGACGCCTCTGCTCATTAGGATCTGCACGTATCAGCTTATTGGTGAGCCCCATCTCATTCGGGGTTTAGTTAATTTTTGTTTATGATTAGTTATGCATCTGAGGTATGCTGGGGGCCTTGTCCCAGTAAGTATGTTTTCCAGACAGACTCATGATAGAGGTTTCATAGACTAGACAAGTCAGTTATGTCATGTCAAACATTTGGAGTCGTATAACCATTTTGGTTCACTCATGTTTAATCAAGTATTTTATTTAGTATTGTGACTTACCATGTTTTATAAAGGCTCATCATGCATTCACGTTATATTCCGCTTATGTTATGTATTATGCTGATTCAGCAAGCCATGTGGTTCGCTCGGTCACATGCAGTCAGGCACCGAGTGCCGTGTTACGTCTAGGCCATGGTTCGGGGCGTGACAAAGCTTGGTATCAGAGCCTAGGTTCAAGTGTCTTTAGGGAGTCTATGAAACCGTGTCTAGCGGGGTCTCTTTTATATGTGTGAGGGCCCCACGCATATAAACAGTTGACCACCAAGACATTCAGGATTGTCTCATTCTTTCATAATCTAGATCGTGCAGTAGGGCAGTATATTTAGGATGATTTCCTAATTCGTGCGTATACGTGTTTTCAGAAAATGCCTTACAAAAGAACTTACAAGAAGAGAAACACATCCACCAGTCAAAGAGCTGCAGCTGGAGCAGCTCACGAAGAGACTGTTCCGACTCAAACAGCAGTCCCCACGGTTCCTACAGCTACACCTCCTAACGCTCCGGACATGGATATGAGAGGAGCCATCCAGCTGCTTACTCAGATCGTTGCCAACCAAGCGCAGCGACAAGAATCATCCCCTAGTTTAAGTGCCAGTGTTGGGTCAAATAGTTCAAGAACTCAGGAATTCTTTTGAATGAAACCTCCGACTTTCACAGGGACTAAGGCTGAGGAGGATCCGCAAAATTTTATTGATGGCCTACAGAAAGTGTTTCGTGTTATGCATGTCACTGAGACTGAGGCAGCAGAGTTTGGTGCCTTTCAATTACAAGATGTTGCTCAAATTTGGTATGAGACATGGGAACAATCTCGAGGGGAGGAAGCATCTTCTGCTACTTGGGATGAGTTCGTTGACGCTTTCCTTGGCCATTTCATGCCTATCGAGGTCCGGGAAGCAAAGGCTATGGAATTTGAGAGGTTGAGGCATGGTAGCTTAACCGTTCAAGAGTACTATCTCAAATTTATTTCGTTGTCTAGATATGCTCCTCACATGGTTCCCGACATGAGGGCAACAGTTAGGAGATTTGTACTGGGGTTGAAACCCGAATTGCATAGAGATGCCAAGACTGCTGCTCAGAATGATAAAATGACTATCTCTAAGATCTTGGCATTTGTGCAAGGTAATGAAGCTGAACTGAAGGAGGAGGAAGCTCTGCAGAAACAAAAGGATAAGGAATTCAACAAGAGGGCTAAATCTTCAAGTAACTTTAGTCAGGGAGGAGATAGGCGGTTCTTTAAGAACAGGTCAGCAGGACCCGTTCCATCTGCAGCTAGTGCCACTGTCCCTAATTTCAGAAATGACAAGAAGCAGAACTTTAGACCACCGAGTTCTCATTCTCAGGCTAATGTGGGTTAGTCAGTCTATACTATTCCAGCTTGTAGCAAGTGTACTAAGAGACACTTAGGTGAGTGTCGTATGGGTACAAATGTGTGCTATGGTTGCGGCCAGAAGGGCCACATTCAGAAGTACTGTCCATCAGCCAGACAGGGAACCGGAGGTAATGTGACGCAGTCCATAAATTCAACAACTCCTCGTTACAATCAGGCCCAGCAAGGGCGTGGGCCGACAAGGCCCGGCAATACGAGCAGTGGTCAGAACCGTTTGTATGCATTGACAGGTCGTCAGGATACAGAGGCTAGAGCAAATGTTGTCACAGGTACACTCACAGTTTTCACTTTGGAAGTATATGCCCTTATTGACCCAGGATCCACCTTATCTTATGTAACCCCTTTTGTTGCTAACAAGTTTGGTATTGAACCTGAAAAATTGTATGAACCCTTTGAGGTGTCCACCCCAGTTGGGGAGTCTGTTATAGCTAGGCGTATTTACAGGGGTTGCCCAGTTTTGGTCTATCACCGCAGAACCATAGCTGATTTAGCGGAATTGGAAATGGTAGACTTTGATGTGATCATGGGTATGGATTGGTTAGCTTCATGTTATGCCACCGTATGTTGTAGAACTAAAGTGGTAAGATTCGAGTTTCCTAATGATCCAGTCATAGAATGGGAGGGTAATTCAGTAATACTAAGGGGTAGATTTATTTCTTACCTAAAGGCCAGAAAAATGATTTCTAAAGGCTATATCTATCACCTAGTTCGAGTCAGGGATTCAGATGCCCAGACTCCAACTCTCCAGTCCGTGCCAGTTGTAAATGAATTTCCAGAGGTCTTTCCCGAAGATCTTCCAGGAGTCCCTCCTGACAGGGAGATTGAATTTGGAATTGATCTACTTCCCGATACTCAGCCGATATCTATTCCGCCATACAGGATGGCCCCAGCAGAGTTAAAGGAGTTAAAAGCCCAATTGAAAGATCTTCTTGATAAGGGGTTTATTAGGCCTAGTGTTTCGCCTTGGGGAGCACCAGTCTTATTTGTTCGAAAGAAAGATGGTTCCTTACGTATGTGTATAGATTACCGTCAGCTGAACAAGGTCACCATTAAGAACAGGTACCCTCTTCCTAGAATAGATGACTTGTTTGATCAGATGCAAGGCGCCCAATGTTATTCTAAGATTGATCTCAGAACAAGCTATCATCAGTTGAAGGTTAAGGAAGTTGATATTCCGAAAACCGCTTTCAGAGCCCGTTATGGCCATTATGAATTCCTTGTCATGTCATTTGGGTTGACAAATGCACCAGCTGCTTTCATGGATCTTATGAACAGAGTCTTCAAGCCTTATCTCGATTTATTCGTCATAGTCTTTATTGACGATATTTTGGTGTATTCCCGTAATGAGGCTGAACATGCAGAACATCTCAGAATAGTGTTTCAGACTCTTAAGGATCGTGAGCTTTTTGCGAAATTCTCAAAATGTGAGTTTTGGCTTAAATCAGTGGCATTCTTAGGCCATGTAATCTCGGGTGAAGGTGTTAGAGTTGATTCTCAAAAGATTGACGCCGTAAAGAGTTGGCCCAGACCCACCTCAGTTTCTGATATAAGAAGTTTCTTGGGTCTGGCAGGCTATTATCGACGCTTCGTAGAAGGATTTTCTTCTATCTCTGCTCCGCTGACTAAGTTGACTCGGAAGAAAGTTAAGTTCCAATGGTCAGATGCTTGTGAGCGAAGCTTTGAAGAATTGAAGAAGAGATTGACTTCTGCTCCAGTTTTGACTTTGCCAGAGGGAACTGAAGGATTCGTGGTTTATTGTGACGCTTCGGGAGTTGGTCTCGGATGTGTCTTAATGCAGCATGGTAAAGTTGTAGCTTATGCATCCCGTCAGCTCAAGGTTCACGAAAGGAATTACCCGACTCATGACTTAGAGTTGGCAGCGGTAATTTTTGCACTTAAAATATGGCGACATTATTTGTATGGAGTGCACGTTGATATTTTCACGGATCACAAAAGCCTGCAGTATATCTTCAAGCAAAAGGAGCCGAATCTTAGACAAAGGAGATGGCTTGAATTGCTTAAAGATTATGACGTGGATATTCTCTATCATCCGGGGAAAGCGAATGTTGTAGCCGATGCTCTTAGTCGGTATTCCATGGGAAGTTTAGCCCACGTGGACGTGGATAAGAGAGTTATGACAAAAGAAGTCCACCGTTTAGCCAATCTGGGAGTTCGACTTTTGGACTCCGAGGATGGTGGAGTGGTTGTTCAGAATAGTGCTCTTTCCTCTTTAGTCGTTGAAGTCAAGGAGAAACAGTTTAATGATCCCTACTTGTTGCAGCTGAAAGAGGGGATTCACAAGCATAAGACGACGACTTTCGAACAAGGGGGAGATGATGGTACCTTGAGGTATCGAGGTAGATTATGTGTCCCAGATGTAGATGGGCTCAGGGAGCGAATCATGTCAGAAGCTCACAATTCCAGGTATTCCATTCACCCAGGTTCCACTAAGATGTATCATGATCTCAAGGAGATTTACTGGTGGAACGATATGAAGAAGAATGTAGCAGATTTTGTAGCTAAGTGCCTGAACTGTCAGCAGGTGAAAGCCGAACATCAGAGGCCTGGTGGTCTGGCTCAGAATATTGATATTCCTGTCTGGAAATGGGAAATGATCAATATGGATTTTGTATCAGGTTTACCTCGTTCAGCTAAGAGACATGACTCCATTTGGGTGATCGTTGACCGACTTACTAAGTCAGCACACTTTTTGCCAGTCAAGACCACATATTCAGCAGAAGATTATGCCAAACTGTATGTTAATGAGATTGTCAGGTTGCATGGGACACCAGTGTCCATTATTTCAGATCGTGGTGCTCAGTTTACAGCGAGCTTCTGGAAATCCTTCCAGAAAGGATTGGGTACCAAGGTGAACCTCAGCACGGCTTTTCATCCACAAACAGATGGCCAGGCAGAGCGTACTATTCAGACTCTGGAGGATATGTTGCGAGCATGTGTCTTGGATTTCAAAGGTAATTGGGATGATCACTTACCACTCATTGAGTTTTCTTATAATAATAGTTATCATGCTAGTATTGGGATGGCACCATTTGAGGCCCTGTATGGGCGAAGATGCAGATCACCAATTGGTTGGTTCGAAGTAGGTGAAGCAGAATTGTTAGGGCCAGATTTGGTTTATCAAGCTATGGAGAAAGTCAAATTAATACAGGAGCGGTTGAAAACAGCTCAGAGCCGCCAGAAGTCTTATACAGATGTGAGACGTAGGGACTTAGAGTTTTCAGTCGACGATTGGGTGTTCCTTAAAGTCTCACCTATGAAGGGTGTTATGCGATTTGGCAAGAAGGGGAAGCTTAGTCCCAGATATATTGGACCTTACAGAATTCTACGAAAGGTTGGTCTAGTAGCTTATGAACTTGAGTTGCCACAAGAGTTAGCTGTTGTTCATCCAGTGTTTCATGTATCCATGTTGAAGAAGTGTGTGGGAGACCCTTCGTTGGTTGTTCCTGCTGATGCTATAATAGTTAAGGATGGCCTCACCTATGAGGAGATCCCTGTAGCCATTCTTGATCGTCAAGTTCGCAAGTTGAGAACTAAGGAAGTAGCCTCAGTGAAAGTCCTGTGGAGGAGTCAGAAAGTTGAGGAAGCTACATGGGAAGCCGAGGAGGATATGAAATCCAGGTACCCGCACTTGTTTCAGCCTGCAGAAGAGATTTATGATGAAGCACCAAGATTTTGAGGTATGGAAGCTTTCTTTTCATGTTTTTGGTCGTGTGTGGCCAATTTATAATGCTATTGTGATGTAGCCCTGTGAGGCAATGATATTATGGGTTTTTGTGACAGGTTGGTAGTGCCTTATTACAGGGGAAACTCTAGCGAAATTTTTGTAGAATCCCGAATGGTTATCATTCGAGGACGAATGATCCCAAGGGGGAGATATTGTAACACCTCGTAACTTCGGACGAAAGTTTGACTCATAAGATGATAATATAATGGAACCAATATGAGGGTTATAGGAAGTGTTTTGAAAACCAATTAAGTCATAAGAAATGTCTTTGGGCAAAGCAAAGTTGAAAACCACTCTACGGAGCATGTTTGCAAGAGAGTTTATAGAAGGTCATACTTCCAACGATTATAACCCCATTATTAATTTGGAATTTGGGAAAACATCCTTGATTAAAGTTGTATCCCTTTGAAATAGCTTTCCAACGGTATATTATGGAGGTCAAACGGACATCTTTGCAAAGAGTTATGCCCATTTTACTGAAGCCTGTCTTCGCTGGAAAATGGGTGACTTCGACGGGAAGATCGACGGTTCGTCCTTTGAACCGTCGATTGTGCATTGTTCACTGGAAATTTGACCAATTCGACGGAGCAAATCGACGCTCCGTCGATCTGATCGACGGTTCGTCCTTTGAACCGTCGATTGTGCATTGTTCATTGGAAATTTGACCAATTCGACGGAGCAGATCGACGCTCCGTCGATCTGATCGACGGTTCGTCGTTTGAACCGTCGTTTGGTCCGTTAAGTACGTTTTCGGGTCAAAAGTCAGGTTTACGCGTTTTAAGCTATATTTAGGACTTGGGGTTATTTCCCCAGCCTCCCCATTCACGAAAATACTCTCTAAACTCATAGAGAACAAGTCCCAAATCTCAAGATCTTCCAAGGTAAGTTTCTATCATGATTCTAGATTGAATCCAAGTCCCTAATCCCGTTCTAACTTGAGTAAACCCTTCTAATCTATAGAGTTATGATTGGAACATTATAGTTGGAGGTGAAAACCCTAGAACCCGAACTCAAGAGGATTGGACTTCGAAAAGGTAATGTTTCTACTCTCTGAACATTTATAGTTGTGAATTGATGAGTTCTTGGGAGAATAGTAAATGGGTTTGATAAAGAGAATTATATGAACAATGCTAGAGTTTTGGATTGTTGACTTGGGATTGTTGTATTCATATGGGTGATGAAGGATGATGTTAGTTACATCTAATTAAGATTGTAGAATCACCTAGAAGTAATAGAATGGGAATTGGGTGAAGAAATCACCATTAATGAAGGTTGTGGAGCTTCATGCCCACCAAGTGTTTGATAAAATGCTTAGATGAACAAAATATGGATATGATTGCTAATATAGAATCCCTATGACTTGTATTGCTATAGATTGAAGTTGAAGGGGTTGAAGTACATTGTGATACGCTCAAAGGCGGAGGTTAAGGTAAGTAGAACTTCCATCCACATGTGGGAATCTCTACATTCTTCCCCATGATCCGTTTCGTAAAATCCATGAAGTTCAAATCCTAGGGCATTAAACCTAAATATTGGTAGCCCGTAATTATGTACATGAAGTTTGTATCCATATTCGTTATTGTATTCCTAATCTTCCATTACGGTTATTAGGAATCCTAGCTAAATCCGTGAATCATGAATTCTTCCTCATGCGTTCTCATTATGTTTATATGAAACTTTATGATTTCATCTAGCAAGTTACAAGCATGTTTTCAAGACAAGTATATATATATATATATGATTTCGAACTATTGTTATTACTCATGAACGAAAAACATGTTTTTGCAAGATTATGACAAGTTATTTTATGAAACCATGTACAAGCAAGTTATGATTCATGATATACCATGGGCAGCAAGTGCCACTATTTTCATGTTCTTGTTTTGGGAGTTGCATTAATTACCGAGGAGGGCTTCAGATAGCCTGAAACTACGTAGCCACCGTAGGATGAGGATCGCTCCACCCATGTCCCGGACGATCTCTCATAATGACTGGATCCTTTCATATTTTATTAAATCTCATGTTCCCTGGCAAGGACTGAGTGTTCTGCTGGCGGGACGCAAGCACCAGACCATGGATTCGGTTATAAGTTATTGCTCTCCCTACTTATGATATTTTTACCGTGTTTTTATATGTATATGTATGCACTCATGTTCATGTCCAGGTTTGCAGTTTCAGTTCTCATCATGTTATTCCATGTCCCATGTTATTTCTTTCAGTTGCTATACATACCAGTACATTCAATGTGCTGACGTCCCCTTTTTATTGCCCGGGGGCCTGCATTTCACGATGCAGGTACGAACTTACAGGACGACGCCTCTGCTCATTAGGATCTGCACGTATCAGCTTATTGGTGAGCCCCATCTCATTCGGGGTTTAGTTAATTTTTGTTTATGATTAGTTATGCATCTGAGGTATGCTGGGGGCCTTGTCCCAGTAAGTATGTTTTCCAGACAGACTCATGATAGAGGTTTCATAGACTAGACAAGTCAGTTATGGCATGTCAAACATTTGGAGTCGTATAACCATTTTGGTTCACTCATGTTTAATCAAGTATTTTATTTAGTATTGTGACTTACCATGTTTTATAAAGGCTCATCATGCATTCACGTTATATTCCGCTTATGTTATGTATTATGCTGATTCAGCAAGCCATGTGGTTCGCTCGGTCACATGCAGTCAGGCACCGAGTGCCGTGTTACGTCTAGGCCATGGTTCGGGGCGTGACAAAAAATATACAACCCATTGCCTTTAGGAAAAGTTTATCCCATCCAATCCATATTCCAGTCTCCAGACACTCTTTTCCCGTTAATATCACTAAGCAATCAAGAGTTTCGGATCCAATAGATTAAGGATAACATCAAACATTACATCATAGGAAAACAAAATCTTGCGCAGCTATAGTTTAAGACAAAGAAAATAAGAGATTAAGGTATCCACTAATTCACTATAGTTATAATGATGTTTGTGGAGTATGTCTTATTCACTAATTCCATCATAACTATGTCTTATTCACTAAAAGCTAGAAACGTGCAGCTGCAAAGTGCTAGTTGCATATTCAATTGGAATTGCACCTCTTCGTATATATGCGGCAGAGAAGAATAAAAAAGAAATGAACAAAATTTCCAGCAGCAATACATGGGACCCTAGTAGACAGCCCAAATCTTGCGAACTTTCACTTCCACGCTTGGCTCCAAGATCACAGTGTCTTGTGCCTTAAAACTTATATTCCTGATAGTATCATGTATTTAAGAAATGTTAACATGAAATAAGCTCTGAAACTGGTAATTTAAAAAAACCTAGAGAGAAAGGAATCAACAAAATCTAACATCGTCAATAGGAAAACAGCATACTCCCAAAATTCACCAACATACCATGCTAATCACAACAATTCTCAAACAAATCATTTCAACAATGGAAATGGGTCGAAATAATCCGAAATTTGAACTCATGAGAAATGAAGTATTGATCTATTTGCTCTCGTTTAGAATATTCGCGCATGAAGTTGGTCAGGCTTTTTCAAGATACCTCAATGATTTGAATTCTGAGATAGCAAAAAGGATCCTCCGGCACAAGAGATTTAGTGAACAGGTGCATGTACCATACAGCAGCTATAACCAGGAAAATGAGTCCATAAATTAGGACACCAGTGAGATGCAGTATGTAACTGCTAGTCTGCTACGTCATTATCAAACAGAAATCCATCCAGGAGAACTCAGAAGATATAGCACCTAAAGGATTATCCGATTTTCTAGCACATGAAATTGAAACAATACCAAATTTCTGGAAATGAAAACAACTCAGAGGCTATTGGGACCATTATTGTAAATTGAACACCATATTAGACTACTATTAGTGTTGTTTTTGCATATAAGGTACCTGTTACGTTCATTGAATATATTAAATTTTATGAAAATCTCAAAGCGGATACTTTTATTCTCTCTAGATATATGCACTGTCAATGCTATTATGCAACTAAAAGAAACAAACTCATGTTCAATAGCTACTCTGAGTCTATAGTCATAGAAATACAACCAATTTATTTGAAGCCCTTACATCTCGAAACATCTGAGACTTCCTTAGGAATGAGGCTCTCGTCAATCAACTCTAATAAACTATTTAGCAAGAAAATATTCTCACCTTTCCCCACTTACCGTGGAGTTATGAAAAGACAAAGATAATCATGAGAGAACCAATCACTTATATCCACAGAAATCTGATATGGCCACTTGAAAGGTGAATCGTTAATATATCAACTTCTATTCCTAGCTGGCATCATCATCATCTTCTTCTTTTTCTTTCTCTTCTTTGCCAAAAATATGATCTCTATATTACATAATGTGGCTAAAAGTATAAACTTTTCTGTAGAGATTTGCTTTTGGCACAAGGGTAAGAAATATGTGACCTCTTTTACATCAAATTACTAAATACGTAATGATCATATTTCACAGTAATTTCCACTACCACGAAATACAATTGAGACACTATATATATATACATTACATTCACATGGACATGAACACAGAGATCCGTCGAAGGTTACACGGGAAAATAAGCTCTGAAAACACAACTACTACGAAACCACCATCTCATGAACTTTAAAGACGTGTAAAATTCATTACTAAATTCGTTACTGTAAATATTTGCTTCACAGATTTCATGATCTAAAAAATCAATTTTAGCTTACTACAGTTAAGGAGACAATAAATACAAAAATTCACCTGGGAAAGAAGAACTAATATTGATTACCCAAAAATTGAATTTGGCATCTATTTCCAACCCTAAGCTATGTACAAATTGATACTATCACCAACATGCATGTATACATCCAATAAGAAACTATTTAAAAGAACACAAAAAATTAATAGTTTTTCACTCGGACTCTTCGAAAGTGTTGCCATACCAGTGTTGGATCTTCCAAAAATACACTATTTTTTAAGGATCCGACGCGCACCCAATGACATTTTAGGAGAGTCCGAGTAACTTAGCTATTGAGAACGATGAAATCAGCATAGATGACTTGGAACAAAATGGAGAATTAAGCAATTGAAATTTAAGTAACTAACCTCTCCATTTATTTTCAAGCTTGCTCTAAATGTTCAAGATTTATGTAGAGTGAACTTTGAGTCCAGAGTCTTGTATATTCTACTGTATCATCATATGACCCTCTTGCAATTTATCCTTGTCCAACTCCTATACATGTCCCCAAAAAAAAAAAAAATCACCACATGGCCCGTAAATGGGAAATGGTAACAAGCTATACTTTGAGTTATTCTTCTTCCATGCACATGGTGGCTATCAAAAGATGTATATGTTGCAAACTCAAAAGCGAGCTACAATCTGAACTTCTTCCCGCTCAAACCTTTTAACAAATAAGAAAATGAAGATAAGTTCATCTACTACAAGTATTTTAATCTTGCTTAAATGAAAGCCACACGTAAGCAAATTGTTGCACTAAAAATGCATTCGATAGAGAATACACAGATGTACAGATGAATAAAAGCACCGTGCAAAGCAAGAAAACAATCAAATTCAGATTTTAGGAAGAGAGCTTTTCAGCATTACATTAGATGTGAAATCAAAAAAGGTTGATCTTACTACCTCGAAATGACAGAGATGGCTAGGCTAGCTAGAAATTAAGATTTATAGTTTTGCTCAGTACTATTTCTCCCAGATAAAAATAGATCTGCTTTCCATCAAATGGTTACCAAGTACAGCTAGCTCAACACCCCCGAGCTTCTTCGAAAGTTAAGATCCTTCGACCTACAAATCATGATTCTATTCAGGTGAAATTTTTTCTTATCCAAAAATGAATGTACTAATAAGCACAAACAGAGAAAACAACTAAACACATAGAAGGTAAAAGTAGGTTCTATCTACTTTAAGTGTCCTGACCTGACGCAACTATCCAGATGGTGTTGTGGAAGTTGGATCTAGTAGTATATGCAAAAAGTATTGTACGCAAAATTATTTGCATATGACTTCATTTCCTCGCCCATTGAGAAAGATGATATCTTGTGTGTTCTGCCTATACGTTATTTGTCAAGTCAATATTTGATAAGAAGTTCTTGAACTGGAACATATATAAATTTAGGCAACTAAAAACATTTTAAGAAGTCACCTTATTCATTAAACAACCTGAGCAACATTACATTTGTGTTCATAAAATATGAAGCAAATCTCCAGTTAAGCTAGAAGAAAACCAACGAAGCATGACAATAGTTGAAAAGTTGAGGAATTCCTCTCAGGGAACCCAGATAGCGAGGAATTTAAGAAAGAAAAACATAATAGACAACAATAAGTTTTTCTCATTTACTTACCGAAAGAATAAAAACTAAAAGAACAATAAGCTCCATGAAGAAAAGAGAAGAGACTTAGTTTTCTTTTTTGATGAGTTAGTTAATTTTTTATTAACAGAATGCAGTCAGCAAAAAGTTCAGTACAAATATATTTAAGTCACGTGCAACGAAAATAAATGGTTTAATTATCTACCCAAATATGAAGGTACCTGTTCATACTGAAAGATAAAGTTCAGATATTGTCAATTTTCTTTACCTTCTTGTGCTTTACATTTATCAACAACCTGCAGTTTACACGTCCATCGTCAGTCTCAAAGAGTCATAGCATGTATACCCAATCTCTGTGCCATTTTTGTTGCAATCTGAAAAATCATGAAATTATAGGAGTACATTATATATCTGTAGCTAATCAAAAGACTTACGAGATTTTTTTTTTTTAAAATAATTTCAGTATGTACTATATTGTAGAAAGTCAACATCCATCATTTGTCGTTGCTAGTCCGCGACCACTACATTCCAATTAAATGGATCACAAATGCATGGTAATATCTGGTTGCAAAACCATCCATGCTGGATGGAAACTAAACAATTAGAACAGATTATTATACTCTGAAGTCCTGCTAAGCTATGTTGCCCGGACTCTCCAAAAATGATGTCGCACCCGTATGAGATCCTTCAAAAATGCACTACTTTTGGAGGATCCGATACGCACCCGTATCCATTTTTGAAGAGTCCGAGTAACATAGCTGCTAAGAATCTCTTGCAGATCGATTATGCCAAGTTGAAGAAGAAAAAGACACCCAAAATCTCCAACATTTCTTAATTTTCTGTTTAACATTGAAGTCCTTTCTAACTCATATTAACTATTAGTACTTATGGGAAACATGAGAATGTAAATGAAGAATTTTTAGGGGTGTAGTGGATGAAAGTAAGCCACTGATCATTGGAATCCGCGACTTAAATAGCACAAAAAATAAAAAGTTGAACCAAATTAGTACCAAAAAAAAAAAAAACATAAGTAGTATTCACGCACGAAATTCGTGCGTGAAAGGACCAAACTGCAAAAACGCAGCCTTGGCCTTTCACGCACGAAATGGGGTGCTCATATATTTAAAGAGGCGGCGTAAAGATGTAGTAAGTCTTCTACTAGACAAAACCTCTTGCTAAACACTGCCTTGGTATCCTCACACAAACATGTGTGATAAACTGTAAATAAAAACAAATCAGATATCATATCTATGCAAAATCAAAAACCATAAACATGCAATAGACACAGCTTTTCCCATGGGAGCCACCAGTTATGACAGAGCTTCCCATTAGAAGAAGTGCCATTATAAAAACAGTAGATGCAACCAAACTGGGTTTAAAGTACTCACTACTTCATGGTGGAAATCTGGGGACCAGGAAATCAGCATGACGGCACCAGCAACGAAGAGTGATTTCTTGTACAAAATAGTGTAGTAATCCTCTTCATTGGTGAAACAAAGTAATATTTGTCGACAAGTGCAAGCCCTAATCTTCACCTGGCCGTTCAGAGGATTCTTTGCACTGAAATCAACTCGGATTTCTTTCATTTTTGGCCTCCTATGGAAGAAATTCCCAATCAAAGTGAGCTTATACTTGGGGATTAAGCTTTTACGGTGGTTCTCTGAAAAGGTTACTGTTGGGTATCCCGTATAGGTCGAATATTGCACTCCCATCGGAGGTCTTGATTTCTGATTCTCATGGTGTTCGACAAGTCGGGTCAATATATGATCACCCATTCACGCACGAAATTCGTGCGATTTTCGTGCGCCAAAGGCCAACCCTGCAAATTTGCAGTTTGGTCCTTTCACGCACAAAATTCGTGCGTGAATACTACTTATGTTCTTTTTTTTTTTGGTACTAATTTGGTTCAACTTTTTATTTTTTGTGCTATTTAAGTCACGGATTCCTGATCATTGTATACGTCAAGGATGAACTATACTGAACATCAATACATGCACATAACATATTTAGCGGCGTGGAAATATAATAAGCAATTTTCCAAAGCAAATTCAGAAGACCAAAACATAAGATACCATTTCTTTCGTAGTTGTAATTTTAATAGTGTAGACTGGGAAACCATCGGTAGAGATTAATTTCATTAGCTTAAACCATGAAAATCTATTCTTGTTGAAGTTTATCATCTGTATATCTTGTATGATGTAATGTCCAGTTGAAAAATAAAACATTTCAATTACCAAAATAATCATCAATTTTCTTTCAGGCATATCATCAAGCACCTTAGATTTATCTGTATCATGTCAAGTAAACTAAGAATTAAAACGATTAAATGACTGGGAAAAAAAGTAAAAATACAGCCAGTAGGAAAGAAACTATCACTAACTATAAACCACTCTTATAGCATTTAGATTTAGATATAAAAGACCATCAAAGTATGTTCATCGATATTTTCACGACCCAAAAAACGAAAATTGATGTATTTTATACACGTGTTGGTAAATAAATTCAATCACTAAGTCCAATTTTATGAAGCAACCTGCCATGGCCATAAGAAAGAACTGAGAAAATATTAAGAAAGAAAATGAAATAGAAAAGATATAGAGAAGACGGTCAGAGAAGCAAAACTATCATGGAATCGTAGAATTGAGAAATGGAAAGACAAACCCAAATTTTAGCAGCAAGGTACAGTATATGGAAAAATGAAGAGTGGAGCGTGCCGAAAAATATATGAGAAAATGAAAGTGGAAATGAAAGGGCTGTAGTGTAAGAATAAATTACCGGAAATACCCTTGACAAACAATTATAATTATCCTTTTGCCCTTGTTCGTCCCATTTTGCCTTGTTCATCCCATCCAACTGTCATTTCTATAACAGAAGAAGAAGATAGATAGATAGAAGAAAAAAAATATGTATCCCTGCTATATATGTATATAAAATATATCATATGTATTGAAAATGTATTATATGTGTATATAATATGTATTCCTATTGTGTATATATATATATATATATATATATATATATATATATATATATATATAATGTATCATATGTATATAAACTGTATCATTCTTGCATAAAAAGTGTATATATAATTCCAACATGTATATAAACTGTATCAGTCTTGTATAGAAAGTGTATCATACGTATAAAAAAATGTATTATAGAAACCGTATCATTGTGGTACATAATATGTGTCACTATTGTATACGTAAAAAAAAATATCATATTATTATTGTATAATATGTGTATAATAAATGTATAATTAACGTATAATTTATGTATAATAAATGTATGATTAATTCTAGCATATGTATATATGCTATATATAATTCCGACATATGTATATATGTTATAGCAGCCCTTTAGTGGCGAAGTTTTTGTGGCGACTTAGTCGCCACAAAAAGTCTCTTCTTAAAAAGGAACGTCTGAGCTGTTGGGCCGGCTAACCCTTTTTTGGCGTTAATTTGAGCCGATCGGACTCCTGGTGGAATTAAGCTCAAACAGTGGTTAAATGTGAAATAGTTTAGCTAAGTGGACACACAATGTCCTTTCCCTTTTAAAAAAGTATGTCTACTCAAAAAATGGGTTGACTTTTTTTAAAGTCACATGACATTTTTTTAATTAAATAATAACCTATATGATTTTAAAAAAAATCAACAAAAAGTGTATAATTACATCATTTTGTAACAGCAGAGATATATTTGCATTATTTTGTAACGACAGCATATATACACCAATTTTGTAACAAGTGGTATATCTACTGTGAATCATAAAGTCGAGAGGTATATTTGCAGGTTTACCCTTTATATTTTATTGAAACTATAACAATGTATTGTAAATACTGTTTAAATAAATATTTGCCTTAATTTCAGCTTATACATACGTAATTTTTTAAAAATATTTTATCGTTAGCAAATAAAGACAGCGGTCCTTGGATAAGTATGTAAACCCATTTTCAGACAGTAATAAGATCCCAGCAAGACTAGTCAAAGATCTACTTCTCCACTATTTCCACTTTCTCTCTCTTCCATTCTTGATTATAGACAATCTTTTTTTTTTCCCTTCTGGTAAATTAATAAATGGCGAGTAGCGGGTATGGGGATGCGAGTCAAAAGATAGATTATGTGTTTAAGGTTGTGTTAATTGGTGATTCAGCTGTAGGCAAGTCTCAAATACTAGCTCGATTTGCTCGTAATGAATTTAGTCTTGATTCTAAGGCTACTATTGGTGTTGAATTCCAGACAAGAACACTTGTTATACAACATAAGTCTGTTAAAGCTCAGATCTGGGATACTGCTGGTCAAGAACGGTAAATCTATTATTTTTATTGTGTTATAGCAAACTCCATTTCTCCTTGTTTTGCATGAGTTTAAGTTCGATGAACTGAATATTTTTCACAATTAGGCTACTTAAAAGTTACTTAATTTCAGTTAGGAGGGGTTAGGAGTAGAAGATCAAACTTTTGAGCATAAGTTTGAATATGGTTAGTGGCGGAGCCAGAAATGATGTGAAGAGGAGGAGTGAGGATGCACCAATTAGGAGATGTGAGAGATTGGCGGTCGCAGGAGTTAGGAGAGGTAGAGGTAGGCCGAATAAGAACTGGGGAGGTGATTAGACTGGACATGGCACAGCTTCAACTGACTAAGTACATGACCTTAGATAGGAAGATTTGGAGATCGAGGATTATGATAGAAGGTTAGTAGGTAGGTGTGTTTTGTCGCGCTGTGTGTGAGAGGAGGGGGGGGGGGGGGGGGGGGCTAGTTTTTCCAGCTCCTCTTCTTCTTCTTTTCTTAGTAGTAGTAACTAGGTATCACGTCCAGTATTATCCTTGTGTGTTGCTCCATTTAATTTCTATCTTAATATTTTGTTGTGCTATTTTTCTTGCAATCCTGCATTAGCTACGTTTCTTTTGAGCTGGGGTTCTATTGGAAACAGCCTCTCTACCTCACAAAGGTAGAGGTAAGGTTTGTGTACATTCTACCCTCCCAGACAAGTGGGATTACATTAGGTTGTTGTTGTTGTTGTATCTTAAATGATCCCGAAAACTTCTTTTTATAATTTAGTCTCTTTGGATGAAAGAGAGTGATTGTCACTTGAGAATTAACGGGTTGTTGGTTTGAAGAAAAGTTATGCTGGGATTAGTTGTGCTGGGATTAGTTATGTTGGGATCAGTTGTCCTGCTACTTATTAACTATTTAGTTTGTTGTATTAAAAGTAAGCATTGTAATTTTTAAGAAGAAGTTTGTTTAAAAAAATACCCTCCACCTTATTTAATAGAAAAAGTGTTTGAGGGACGTCAGGGGTATTTTTGTCATTCTTATTGTTTTATCCGGGAATAAGTAATTCCGGTACTATTATTCCACCATCTAGTAAGGATAACTTATCTCGGTACTCTTCGATTCTTGTTGTGTTACAATTTCTCCTTTTGCATGAGCTTAAGTTCGATGAACTAAGGATTTGCACAATTAGGTTACTTAAAAGTGACTTAATTTCAGTTAACTCTATTTAAATCGTATTGATTGGTGATCTAGAATAAATGGTAAGTAAACTGCTATAATAGGTTAAATTATGATGATGATGATGATAAAATTGATTACACTGCAGTGCATATAACTTGAACCCCTTGTATGGAAGGAATTAGGAGTAGAAGATCAAACTTTTGGGCATAAATTTGAACATAATATAGTGGTAGAGGTGGATTTTTTTCCTTCCAAATCAGAAAAAGACAATTCTTTATTGTGAGTTTTTAAGCTGACATGGCAGCTGTTAGTTTTGAAGGGTATAAGTGCTCCACTTTACTAACGACGAGGGTAATTTTGATACCAAAAGATGACAGAGGTAAAAGTGGTCTATTTCTTATAGTTGAAGGGTAATTTTTGGCCCTTTCCCGTTTATCTTAAATGATCCCTAAAACTTCTTTTGATAATTTAGTCTGTTTGTTCAGAGAGTGGCTGTCACTTAAGAATTAATTGAGATGTTACTTGGGATCTTGGATAAATTAGGAAATTTGCGTCTTCTTAAATCTCACACTCAAATGAGAAAAAGTGAACTAAAGCAAAGAGTTAGTCAAGTCCAAAATGCAAGCGTCACTCATCTATGTATTATAGAAAGAAGATACACATAAAACATCATAACTTTTTTTTTTTTTGACTACTATAAATCATAAATATCTAATTTTTCTAAATTTGATTGTCAATTGGCATAACTTAATTATATTTTACATAAATGTAAATGCAACAGAATTTTGATCTTTTAGAATTGATTCAAAATTGAACAGTCACGTGTCTTGAGTAGAAACATCCACGTGTCTTGAGTAGAAACGTACGGTAAAATATCATTTTAACTCAACAATATGTATTTGACCAAGTTGAGTAGACTCGGGCTTAATTTTTTGTCAAATCAGTTGAACTGACTGAGTTGGGTAGGCTCGGTCCTAGTTTTCCTTTTCACTTGGTAACTTTAGTACATTCTTCAAGATTATGCACCGTATACAAAATTTAGTATAGGCCGGAGTCGAAAATATCTTGGTATTGATAGTTGAATTTCAACACATGAAGAGCCAACCTTCTATTTGTTGCTCTTTGTTTGTCAAATATGTTCTCTTGTCTAGCAGTAGTTTGATATAGTTTTGAATACGGAAGGTATCTGTCCTGGATATTGTATGTTAGGTTGATGGATTCCCTTTACTGTTTTTTGATTCCATCCAGTTTGATGGTAACCAGATAGCTCTTAATCCACTCATATTCCTTGAACTATTAGGTTGTTTTTCTATTCACTATCATGTGAAAAATTTCTGTCCTTTTGTCGCTCAGCCTTTCTGAAGTTACCTATCGAGAAATGTGTATTGATGAATCTGTAAGTAGCTGTGAAGTATAATTGTTCAAGTGTCTTATCATTGGACAAGAAAGCTATAGGTTCAGCTGCTCTTTTTGGTTGTAAAGTGGACAGGTGATAAAGATTTAGTCTAGATTTCAAGTTGCTTCATCATAGATTAAATGGATAGATTGTAAATGTTTGTAGTATCCCGTAGAAAATCTAGATTACAAACTGCCCCCTGTCACCCGTTTAGCTGAAGAGGAATGCATCAAATCGCTCCTTATATAGTTTATGTTATCACGAGTCTTGATGGGAACTACTAAGGTCATCTGGCATCTAAGCTAGGACCAAAGAGGAAACTGAGATAAGATTGATAGAGCATCCCTGGATTTATATGGTAGCTACTTGATTAGTATTAGATAAAGTTTTGATTCTCTCTCAATATCAAAAAGATAATCCTTCTTTGTGCATCTCTCTAACTTGTTCTTCATATTGTGTCTGCTGGCCACCCAGTTTTGAAATAAATATAGTCTTATCAATTTTTATCATGATCCAGTATCGGTCCAACCATCTTCAATTACTTTGCTAGTACTGTATCCTCGTCAATCTCAGGTTGAAAATGATGTTGGCCTTCCATGCCTATCCTTGATCTTCTCCTTCTTTTAACTCGTTTTTACAACACTCGTGTACTTCACTAAAAGACCTTAGTGTTAAGTTGAACTTGGCACTGTTCAAGTTCTTGCGTGTTGCATGTCGCATGTCCTAAGTAGTCATCAAATTTTTCAATTGACCAGACCAACAGCTTCATTTAGAAGTCCTATAACAAACTGCTTCATTTCAAGATGAACATGGATAGGAAAATCTCATTTCCGGAGTTCTCTGTATGGCTCACTTGTGCAGCTTGAATTCTTCGCTTTGGTGGTGCATCTATCCCTTGCACCAAGTAGCCACATTATGAGTTTACGCTAGTATCCACATTTGTCAAGCCTAACTTTGGAGGAGATATCAGTTCTCTTTGTGAGCTTCCATCTGCTTCTTTTTGTTCAGTCTTCTTAAAAGTACCCCTATATGACAGGTTCCTCTATTGTATATAAGACCCCAAGTTTTGGGCGTAAAGGCCACATTGAGATGCATCTTCAAATTGGAGTTGGTCAATATTATGGGGGATGAATGGGAACATTCTAAAACATCAATGCCACTTGAGATTGGGATAAAATATGGCTTTTCTGGTTGCTAGTTGCTTCCTACTTCTTAATGTGCAATATATTATGCTGTTATCGATCATATGCCGTATTTATTCGAATTACTATGCTACTATCAAATTACTATCATACAAGTACACTGCCAAATAGTCTGTTGGAGTTAGTAGCACTGCCAAGTGGTCTATTGGTGTTTAGTACTTAAGTTTGCCCTTCTGGATTCTCACCAGCTTTTATAAATACCTGTTGCCAAGTGTTGATGTTCCCGTCGGACTGATATTGCGATAGGGATTTGATTAGCTTTATTTCCAAATTTAACACTTTTCCTTGTCTAAGACTGCTTTTAGACTCGATAACTGAAGTAGAAACTTAACAATTTTGTAACTGATTTCATCATTTCCTTGTCATTTTTAGATATAGAGCTGTCACAAGTGCATACTACAGAGGAGCTGTTGGAGCTATGTTGGTTTATGACATAACGAAACGCCAAACATTTGATCACATACCCCGTTGGCTGGAAGAGTTGCGTGCACATGCCGATAGGAATATCGTGATCATTCTGATCGGAAACAAAACAGATCTCGAAGACCAACGAGCTGTCCCTACCGAGGATGCTAAAGAATTTGCCCAGAAGGAAGGATTATTCTTCTTAGAGACTTCTGCATTGGAAGCGACAAATGTGGGGGATGCATTCTCGACTGTATTGACAGAGATATTCAACATCGTAAACAAGAAGAATCTTGCTGCAGATGAGAATCAGTCCAACGGGAATCCGGCATCTTTAGCTGGGAAGAAGATTCTTGTACCTGGTCCCGGACAAGTTATCCCAGAAAAGAAAGCATGTTGTAGATCTTGAGATATCGGGATTCGGCGTTTCTTTAACTTAGGTGACAATTTTAATGAGTATTACTGTATTAATGTTTCAAAGTTTTACTGATGGTAATTCTTGAAAATCTCATGTATTTGGTTGTAAATTCATGTTGTTTTTGTGATGTTTCTATGAAAGGAAATGATTATATTGTTCTCTGTGTGGAGTGAGGCGAGTTATAATATGTTTTTGTTAAGCTTCATAACATAATCTTTCAATATAATTTGAAGGTAAGCCATAAGCTTTTGCCTTAGGGCATTGGTTTAGGTTTTTCTTGTTCTTTTCATTCTTCTATAGCTTCTTCAACCTTTATAGGACAGTGTTTGGATGTTTTCCGCTTTTATCATTTCATATTCAATTTTCTTGGATTGCAATTGATCTAAATGTGTGGTTTGAATTCTTGAGGCCAAATTTTTTTTAATGAGGAGCAAAATGTCATTTTGACGACTAGTAGCCTGTTTGGCCAAGCTACGAAAAACATGCTTATTTTGAAGGTGTTTTTGTTTTGTCAAAAGTGCATTTAAAAAACATCAGTTTGTGTTTGACTAATCAATTTGAATAACACTTTCGTTAATAGAAAGAGTAGCAATTTGTGTTTTTAAAAGTGTTTTAGGGAGAAGTTACCTTTTGGGAAAATACATTAAAACCCTCTAATGTATAGCCGGATTAATTATGACACACCCAACCTTTGCGGGCGACCTATTACCTCCCCCAGTCTTAATTTTTCAGTATTTTAGTGACCTTTTAGCGCTGATTTTTAGTGACCCCCAATTTTTTATCTTACGTGTTGTACAGGCGCCTTTTAATTTTCCAATTCAGCATTATTTTTTTAACTCCCTTTTCATTTCACCCTTAAACGTAAACAAAATTAAAAGGCACAGATTTTAAAACTCCCCTCTCTCTCTCTCTCATCGATTTTCACAGATTTTGCACTGTTTACCTTGATAATTTTCAACCGATCTTCCACCGCATACATTAATTCGCGTAATACTTAGTGATTTCTAGGGTCGTTTTTGCATTCTCAAGTTTGGTGAAGTTTGTTTTGTTGAAGAAGGCTATCATTCGTGAGGTAAATGTAGGGTTTTGACACATTTAATTATTTGCTTGCATTCTAGGGTTTTGAATCGGGTGTTTGTTAATGTAAGGTCATTTGTTAGGGTTTTGACACATTTAATTATTTGCTTGCATTCTAGGGTTTTGAATCGGTGTTTGTTAATGTAGGGTTTTTTAGTAGAATGAGGTAAATGAACGAATAACTTTTGCTGCTGATTTTGTTAAAAAACATATGTTTCCCTTTGATGTTGCTTGTTGGTGAGAAATTTTGTTGATTTGTAATTTAAGGGTTTTGTTAAGTATTGTTGCTTTGTAACTTTCAGGTATGGCTGATTTTATTTATGTTACGTTGAGATGGTTTTATGGTGGGGTATTTGATTTAAGTAGTGGTGTGCCAAGATATGAGGGTGGTAATTGTACAAAATTCTTAGATGTTGATGTTGATACGTTGTCATATTTTGAACTTAGGGACTACATAAAGGAATTAGGATATAGTCCAAGTTGTGGTTTTAAGGTGAAGCCCCCTAATAGTGACATTCTTGTAGATGTACTTACTGACGAGGATATTTTGGACCTTTCCCTAAGTTTGAAAGATGGGGACATTGTGGAGATTTATGTCTGTCACATGGTAGATGAACCAGATGTGCCCCCATTGCCTTTGGAATTTATTGTTCCCAACAACTAAACAAAAAGTGATGCTTTTAATAAAGTTGGTGAAGGTATCCAATGTGAACCAAATGTTTGTCAAAGCAACCCTAATGAGAACCCAGCCACTGAAAATACACCACTTGAAACTGCAGCAACTACTACTTCACCCTCTCAATTTACCACTAATTCTTCAACCCCACAAACAGAAGCTGCTGAAAATTCACCCAAACAAACTGAACCTGAAGATGGTGAAAACGCAAAGCAAGTAAGTAGTGACCATGTTGACTCTCAATCAACAGATTCTGATGTTGAATCAGATGTTGAATGTGATGTAGAATCAGACCGTGTGACAGTATTTAATGGTCCAGATGGTGATGATGGATCTGATGTACATGAGGAAGTTAGAACATTTAGGGTTGAAAGGAAAGCTTATAGGAGAAGGATTAGAAGAGAGAAAAAGGGGCAACCTAACATTGATGATGTACCTTTAGGTGAAGTTGAACAAGACATAGAATTTGATGAAACAGAACCTAATGAAAGAGGTTTAGAAGGAAGGGTAGGTGGTTTGACTTTGCACTGCACTATTGAATTTTTATGACTTTGCATTTTACTTGTAGAGGGGAACATAGGCTGATTTTGCTGCTTCTCAAGCCAGTACTACTTCTCAAACATTTGATGCTTCTCAAACATTTGCTGCTTCTCAAGCCAGTACTGCCTCTCAAACTAATGATGCCTCTCAAACCTTTGCTGCCTCTCAAACAACTGCTGCTTCAAACAATGTCCCAAGGCTAAGGGGGAGACCAAGAAAAGCACCTGTGGTACCTGAAACTCCTCCAAGACCAAGGGGAAGGCCAAGAAAAGAACCTGCAGTTGCTACTCCAAAGCCTAGAGGAAGGCTAAGAAAAGAACCTGCAGTTGCTACTCCAAAGCCTAGAGGAAGGCCAAGAAAAGAATCTGCAGTTGCTACTCCAAAGCCTAGAGGAAGGCCAAAAAAGGTAACAGAGGCTGTTGCTAGTCCTGCCCCTGCTGTTCTCAAAAGAGTTGATTCTGAGGGTCCCCCTTCTTACCCAAATAAAAGATCTAAACAGTTGGTATGGGAGTCTTTGTTGCTGAAAGTGGTTATACATCCCTGAATGTAAGTTTAATATTTTCTTTACAATGGCATTGGTATGTGAAGTTGTGAAGTGACTACTAATTTTCAAATTTGCTTATTGCAACATGGAATGCCTACTAGTAGAGTGCTGAATTTTGGTGGTAAACATCAAGCAAGTCAGCCTATAAGATCTGCTGAAGTCACAGGAGACCTTGGTCACAAGGCACGACAAGCGATGAGGTACAAAGGCAAACCATGCTACTTAAGAAGCATGCTTGATGAGATTAGAAGGGACAAACTCAACAAGGCCACTAGCAGCAAAGGAAAGAGGCCATGAAAGTGATGGCCATTACTTAGATTACTAGAATTAAGTTGCTTTTGGATATTAAACACTTTGTATGAATTCGGCAGTTTGGAAGACTTGGGAGACCAAGAAATCTGCATTTTTAATAATACTCCGTGCTGGCATCGCACTTGACGCTTCATCATCGTCATTTTGACTACAAAGATTGTTCAACTCCGATTTGAACTCTTTCATTAAGAACTCTAGAAAAAGAAAAAAAAAGTGAAAGATATAACATATAAATAAAAGATAAGAATAATAATGAGTTTGGAGAAAATATTACTTACCACTAGAATGCATGGCACAGATTTCAATTTTTTTTTTCTTCAAGCTTTGGCGAAAATGGAGTGAAGAATCGAAAATGAAGAAGAAGGAAGAGAAAATAAAGGGGGAGGGGGGTGGGGTGGGTTTTTCCCGTTAATTTTATCCACGTGGCAAAAAATAACTGGTCAAATGCCCCCCTCACGTGCTGCTTGGTCGTGTAGTCACGCACACTGCCAGATCAACGCTAAAAGGTCACTAAAATACTGAAAAATTAAGACTGAGGGGAATAGGTCGCCCGCAAAGGTTGGGTACGTCACGTAGAAACCAAACATGTATTAGGTACATTAAATTTTATACATAATAAAAAAATGCTACCAAACATGTTACATTATTTATATAGGATTTAATACATAAATAACTTAGCTCC
The DNA here is from genome assembly GCF_019175385.1 of Lycium barbarum. Taxonomy (NCBI): domain Eukaryota; kingdom Viridiplantae; phylum Streptophyta; class Magnoliopsida; order Solanales; family Solanaceae; genus Lycium; species Lycium barbarum. The sequence continues at coordinate 124,579,582 of NC_083346.1, forward strand.
TACCCCATCTACCAAATATTCGGGGCTTATAGTACCAAATGATAAATTCCACTCAACAAATGAGATTTATGTTTAATAGGTTAGCAGTGTTCCCATTTTTAATTTTCTAAAATAAAACTAAAGATATGGATATTTCTGTCATTTCACCGGGGGAATAATATTGCAAAAGCGACACAAGCATCAGCAAATGGAAGCTCCAATCTGGTGCTGAGAATTATCATGTACATTCACATTGGAAGCTCCAATTCTAATTAAGAGATTGCATAGTTTAATATATTTGCCATGTTTTGAGTATATTTTAATGAAATCATGTTACCTTTACCTAAACTTTTTTAAAAAATCCCACTTTATTTGTTTGTATAATGTCAAGAAATAATAGTAGGCAAAAAAAAGTTATATACTCCCTCCGTCTCATAATAAATGTTACCTTAATCAATTTTTTTATTCCATAATAAGTGTCACCTTAGGATATCAATACATATATTGACTAGTTTTTTCCATCTTTGCCCTTGGACAAGAAATGGCAAATGATGATGGTTGGATTCCCAATGTCAAAAGATGAACTACTCGTACGTGCTCCAATCATCAAGAAGAAATATTTTTTTTACATAAGGGTAATTTGATAAACTTTACACTTCATAATTGGTTTCTTAATATGCGTGTTTTTTATTAAGATAACACTTATTATGGGACAGAGGAAATATATGATTACAAATCGAACAACCAAATCAAACGGATAAATGCATATTATATTTAGTTTTGATTTAATTTTAATAATTTAAAAACCGACTAAATTGATTTTATTTTAATTTTAAGCAAAAATCATCCAAACCGACTTGCGTACACTCTGGCTGAAAACAAAAACAAAAAAAAAACAGTAAAAACAACAAATAATACATAATTGAACCAAAAATAAAATAAAAATTAGACAACCCTCGACTACTACTAATTTTAATTTTGTAATCTTCTAAAATAAGCCTGACAGCAATCTAAAGATATGGATATTTTCGTCTTTTCGCACGAATATCTAAATTCGTCCTTATTTTGCTCTCAGATGACTCCGGCGACACGTAACCCCAAATTTTTACTCCATCTTCGTCTTCGCCTCCACAGTTTCCGGTGGATCCTTATAGCTTCTAGAAGTTTCTAAAACACTGAGTGCTCAAAAATGGGGAATAAGATCGCGAAAACGACACAAGCATCAGCGATGGAGTATTACCTACACGATTTGCCTTCATCATATAATTTAGTGCTGAAAGAAGTATTAGGACGAGGTCGTTTTTTGAAATCAATTTTGTGTAAACATGATGAAGGACTTGTCCTTGTTAAAGTTTATTTTAAAAGAGGAGATTTCATTGATTTAAGGGAGTACGAACATCGTCTTGCCAAAATTCGTGATATATTTACCTCACTTGATCATCCACATGTTTGGCCTTTCCAGGTTAAGTAAAAATTTGAGAATTTTTTTAACACTCTGTTTGGATGATTATTACAAATTGTTACTGTATTGTTTTGATGAATACAACATTTGATAAATTGTACTGTTTCCCCTAGTTTCCAGGTCTGCTTCACTTGTGTAAACCTTCAATACGCAATGTAAAATTGGTTCAAATGTGTTGTATTAACTAAATTTTTGCTTGATTGACGTTGAATTTAAAAAAAAAAAAAAACTGTGGAAAACTTGAAAAATATGTTATCAGGTGGATTGAAGATCTTATATTAGTAACATATTTGTTTAAGAGGAATCTAAGTACGCGTTTGGACATAAAAAATGGGAAATTTGAACAAAAATAGTAGTATATTTCGACTTGCTGTCTTCATATAATTTAGTGCTTAAAGAAGTAATAGGACGAGGTCGTTTTTTGAAATGAATTTTGTGTAAACATGATGAAGGACTTGTCCTTGTTAAGGTTTATTTTAAAAGAGGCGATTTCATTGATTTACGCGATTATGAACACCGTCTTGAGAAAATTCGTGATATATTCACCTCATTAGATCATTCACATGTTTGGCCTTTCCAGGTTAAGTAAAATTGGCTGACTTTTTTACTTAATTTTTGCCTGATTTACTTTAAATTTGATTTTTTTTTTTGGATAAAATTACGCTATATTTACTTGCAGTAGGCCATATTTTGAGTTTATTTTGAGTTTGTTACCATGTTTAGCTCATAATTGTGTATAAACACCTTTTATACAAGTTTGATACATATGTATAATGCTTTTCCGCATGTATAATATTATATATTAGGCTACATGGCGTAATATTTTATGTTGGGCTGTATATTGTTGAAAAATTTCCAAGATATTAGTTTAGAAGGAATCTAAATATTGAGTCTTTGCTTGATGTAAAAATATTGCAGTTCTGGCTTGAAACAGATAAGAAGGTGTGGAGGTCGAGGATTAGGCTAGACAGTTAATAGGTAGCCGAGTTAGTTATTGATCGCGTAGTTTCTTTTCTTCAATGTGTTTTACTATCTTCCTTATTTGTAGTATTAGTTAGTAAACATGTAGTTCCTTTTCTTCAATGTGTATTGCTATTTGTTGCTTCATTTGCTTTTTATCTTGCTATTTTGTTGGCATATTTTTCTGGATACTATGCGTCAAATCCTTTTCTTTTCTTTCTAGCGGATGGTCTATCGGAAACAGCCTCTCTACCCCACAAAGGTAGGGGTAAGGTTTGCTTACATCCTACCCTCCCCAGAACCCACTTGTGGGACTGCACTGGGCATGCTGTTGTTGTTGGCTTGAAATAGATAAAGCTGCTTAGTTGAGACAAAGTAAAATTGGCAGACTCTTCACTAATGTTTTACCTACATTGACTTTGAATTTGCTTTTTTTTTTTTTCTTTCTGGGGAGAACTTTGAAAATATGTTGGCAGGTGGACGTAAGATCTTATATCAGCAGCATATTAGTTTAACAGGAATCTAAATACTGAGTCTTTGCTTCATGCAAAATGTTGCAGTTCTGGCTTGAAACAGATAAAGCTGCTTATTTGTTGAGACAATACTTCTTTAACAATCTTCATGATCGTCTTAGTACTCGACCTTTCCTCTGTCTTGTTGAGAAGAAATGGCTTGCTTTCCAGGTAATACTTCTTCTCCTGTCATCCATTGTTATAGTTCTGGTTTATCAAGTTGCAAATAGTCATATCATGTACTGCTACTTTTGCAGTTGCTTTATGCAGTGAAGCAGAGTCATGAGCATGGAGTGTGTCATGGTGAGATGACTCATGATATGAAATTATAAATGACTCGTGAGGTGGAAAACCTATAACTTGGTCAGGCCTTTATTTTTTCTCTTTTTAAAGACTGGCATGAACTCGGTTGCAGGTGATATCAAGTGTGAGAATGTGCTGGTCACATCTTGGAACTGGCTTTATCTTGCGGACTTTGCATCGTTCAAACCCACTTATATTCCACATGATGATCCTTCTGATTTCTCGTTCTTCTTTGATACCGGTGGACGAAGGCGATGCTATCTTGCACCTGAGGTTTGAATAAGTTGTTTCCTTTTGTTGTTTAGTATGAGTAAAACTAACTGCTTTTTTATTATAAATTATTTGTTGGCAGAAAAAATTGTGATTTAATGCAAACAAGTTACACATCAGCATTTCGAATTCTTAAGTCTCTCTTCTGTATTTATGATTGTTGCGAGTAGTGGACACTACACATAACAGAATTTAAATTTGCTTAGTTGAAGTACTATTATCAAGTACATTGATATCTGTGAGTTCCACCAGTTTCTAATTTTGAACAAAGGCAAACAGATATCTTGTGCATGTTTGACTGGTGAGGGCAGTCAGAAGTGTTTTTCACTTGCTCCACTGCCCAATTTCAGTCCGAACACAGCGACCTATTCACTATTTCCCACTTTGGATGGAAGAAACTGTGCCTTATGTCAGAGATGTCTGTTTGTGATTCTAATCGAGTCTTAACCTTCATATTCAGTGGACACCTGTAAAGAGATTTCGAGTAGTAGTTTTGTTAGTAGAAACTTAGTGCAAAGTGTACAAGAAAAACGAATTATTGGTCATAAGTGTGTTCAAGAGCTGTTCAGTGTAGGCATAGAGTGAACTTTGGGAGACATCAATAAGCTTGAATAAGCAATAGTATGCTAGAATTGCATGTATCTTAGCTGAAAGGGGAAAAAAAATGACAAATGAAAAACTGCATGTTTCTTCTAGAGGCATCCTTGTTGTCCCACACCATCTCCCCTTCTTTAATAGATACATTGTTTTATGCACCATGATGTCAAAGTAATTTTTGCATAAATGGCACTAATTTTCAGAGATTTTATGAGCATGGAGGTGAGATGCACGTTGCACAAGATGCTCCTTTGAAGCCATCTATGGACATCTTTGCTGTCGGGTGAGATTTTTTCTTGAGTCATTATTTTGGATGGCCTCTCAAAACTTTACTGTTTCTTTTTTTCTCCTTTCAAATTTACTATTAAGGTACCGAACTAAAACTTCTACTAGAACTTTACCAGAATATTTATATATCAACTCTTTATGTGGTCCTCCCTCTAGCATTATTTGTGTTGTGGCATTTTCCATGGTAGCAATGGTGTCAGCATGATGGCCACTGATAAGTATCAAAGAGATTAATTGCTATTCGACATGAGGTACAGTAATCGGAAGATTTAGGAAAGTTATGGCTTGCTCAATAGTTTGCCTTTTTTTACTTTTTGTAATGATTTCACATCGAACAAAAAAAAAAAAACTACTAAAAGTGTTTTACTTTATCAAGAAGGAAAATTGACTATTGTATGATTTATTGTTCCAACTGCACACTATAATAACCAATTGAATCTTTCTTCTTGATCTTATTAATAGCCAAACGGAATCAGTTAAAATAGACTGGAGAGAGTTTTTTATACCAAGGTGTATTTGGTTGGGACCTGCCGAATGAAGAAAAACAAACATTTCACTATTGAGGAAATGGTGTATTCTTGTTTAATAAAGAGATTAATTACCCTTATGTTGGCTTGTGATAGTTTTGTATCTAATAGGAAGGGAAGAATATCATACACGCAAGGGATGTTGTTGAACATCAATCCCCCATAAAAGTAAGAAACACACGTCATTGTTGTGTAATAAGGATTTGAGTATTTGAACATTATATACATTGCACCAGGTGTGTTATTGCTGAGCTTTTCCTCGAGGGTCAGCCATTATTTGAATTATCTCAACTGCTTGCTTATCGCAGAGGACAACACGATCCCAGTCAACTTCTGGAAAAGGTATCTTTTTTGTTTTTGTCTTCTTTCTAGTTTCTTAGCTTAGCATTTTTCTTGTTAAAACATTTCTTGTGTTATTGTAGCACCTTAGTCTGTTGAATTTTGGAACATGACTTAATTGTTGATTAAGGTTATGAATAAAAAATTTCCGTAAGAATTATTTGCGTTCTATTCGTGAATTCTTGCTTTTATTCTGATAAATGCTTATTCATATATCTTTAATGCAGATTCCAGATTCAGGAATCCGGAAGATGATTCTTCATATGATTCAATTGGACCCAGAGTCACGGTGTTCTGCTGAAAGCTATCTGCAGAACTATGCAGGAGTTGTGTTCCCGAGCTACTTCTCACCATTTCTTCATAATTTCTATTCCTTGTTGAATCCCCTTAATTCCGATGCAAGGGTAAGATCATAAGCTTACATCTATTGTCTCTTTTGGTCACCCGCTTCAAGATTTGTACTCAGTAGCCACATCTCGTTTGTAGGTTCTGATATGCCAGACCTCTTTCCATGAGATCCTTAAACAAATGATGAGTGATAAGCCTGGTGACAGGAACCCCCCGGCTGCGAGTCGACATTCAATTCCTGCCAGTCAAACACTGCAGGAGAGTAATATGAACGGAAATCTGTGTTTAGTGAAGGACTCATTGAACAACAAAGAAGAGATAGAGAAGGGCTCAGTTCATGATCGCTTTGATCTGCTTGGCAATGTGAACACTTTGCTTAGGGATGTGAAACAAAATAATCAATGTCCTGTTGTGAAGCCAGTGCTTGAGGATATAGCCAATACAGCATATTCGCAGAAGCAAAAACAATGCCACATCCGATCTCCAGGTGAACAGGTCCCAGTCAGCTCCATTTCTTTCAAGAGAAGCCACCATCCCTTCTTAAAAAAGATCACCATGGAAGATTTGACTGTGTTGATGTCTGACTATGATAATCAGTCGGACACTTTTGGAATGCCTTTCTTACCATTTCCTGAAGATGTAATGAGCTGTGAAGGAATGGTGCTGATAGCCTCATTGTTGTGTTCCTGCATACGTAATGTCAAATTGCCTTTTATGAGGAGAAGTGCTGTATTACTGTTGAACTCTTGCTCCTTGTACATTGATGACGAAGATCGGTTGCAGCGTGTACTTCCACATGTGATAGCAATGCTGTCGGATCCAGCAGCAATTGTTCGTTGTGCTGCCTTAGAAACTTTATGTGATGTTCTTCCTTTAGTTAGAGATTTTCCTCCAAGTGACGCCAAAATATTTCCTGAGTATATTCTCCCTATGCTTTCCATGCTTCCTGATGACCCAGAGGAGAGTGTTAGGATTTGTTATGCCAGCAATATATCGAAGCTTGCACTAACTGCTTATGGTTTTCTCATTCACTCAATAAGCTTGAGTGAGGCAGGTGTACTAAATGAAACAAATTCATCCCAGAATTCATCAATATCAACCTCAGATCAACCAGTACGGCCACAGAGTCTAAACAGTGATACACAACTTGCTCAATTAAGGAAGTCAGTTGCGGAGGTTATTCAAGAGCTCGTGATGGGCCCAAAGCAAACTCCAAACATCAGGAGAGCACTATTGCAAGATATTGGTAACCTTTGTTGGTTTTTTGGGCAGAGGCAAAGTAATGACTTCCTGTTGCCCATTCTCCCTGCTTTTCTAAATGATAGAGATGAGCAGCTCAGGGCAGTATTTTATGGGCAAATCACTTATGTCTGTTTTTTTGTTGGACAAAGAAGTGTGGAAGAATATCTTTTACCGTACATTGAGCAGGCTTTGACTGATACAACTGAGGCCGTAATCGTCAATGCACTAGATTGCTTGGCCATTCTCTGCAAAAGTGGCTTTCTGCGCAAGCGGGTCCTACTTGAGATGATAGACCGTTCTTTCCATTTGTTGTGCTACCCTAGCCAATGGGTAAGGAGGTCAGCTGTAACCTTTATTGCCGCCAGCAGTGAGAGCTTAGGAGCAGTTGATTCTTATGTTTTTCTTGTCCCAGTAATAAGGCCCTTCCTTCGCAGGCAGCCAGCATCTCTAGCTTCAGAGAAAGCCCTTTTCTCATGCCTGAAGCCACCAGTTTCAAAAGAACTGTACTGTCAGCTTGTGGAAAATGCAAAGAGTTCAGATATGCTCGAGCGACAAAGAAAGATATGGTACAATTCACCACCTCAGTCAAAACAATGGGAAACTGCAGATTTACTTGACAGAAGTAGCAGTGAGTTGGATCGACTGAAATACTGGCCTGGGAGGAAACATGATTTCCCGGGCTATAAATCTGCTAGTGATTTAACAAAACCAATTGATTTTACTGATTGTGATGATAGTCAGACCAAGGTGAAAGCTGTGGGAAGCTTAATACAAGATCCTCCTAGCATAATGGATAGCGGGGATCGCCTCCCCTCTGAAAAATTACAGCTATCTGGCTTTGTGTCCCCACAAGTCAGTGGTATGAGCAGCTTTATTGATAAATCACCTGAAGGAATTCCTTTGTACTATTTTAAGGAGGATAACAAGAGATCAGTAGGCACTGGTGCAGCAGCTTCTGATTCCTCATTTCCATATAATTCATTTGGATTTGGATCTTCGTCTTTGCCTTGGATGGATCCTGTGAACAAGTCATTTAACTTGGCAAATTCTGTTCCAGCACCTAAGCTTGTGTCAGGTTCAATAAGCATTGGCAATAGTTCCACTCTGTTGCGGAGAGTTGTACATGAAGTGGAAGACAGGGAAGCTGATCAAACAGCATATGTGAATAACAAGTTTCAGGACATTGCATCTGGTAAATCTAAAACGGGTTCCCTAACAATGGAAGACAACACAACCGCAACAGATAGAACTGATTTATCATCTTTTGCCAGAACATCTATGATTACTGATTCAGGATGGAGGCCTCGTGGGGTTTTGGTTGCTCACCTCCAAGAGCACCGTTCTGCTGTTAATGATATATCCATTTCAGCGGACAACAGCTTTTTTGTTAGCGCATCTGACGATTCTACTGTTAAGGTTTGGGATTCAAAAAAGCTGGAGAAGGATATCTCATTCAGGTCAAGGTTAACTTATTCTTTAGAAGGAAGCCGAGCTTTATGCGTTACAGTGCTCCAAGGTTCTGCTCAAGTTGTTGTTGGAGCATGTGATGGAACAATACATGTGTTCTCTGTTGATTATATCTCCCGAGGACTCGGTAATGTTGTCGAGAAGTATTCTGGTATTGCTGATGTGAAAAAGAATGAAGTGGGAGAGGGTGCCATTGCAAGCCTCTTGAACTATTGTTCAGATGGTGGTGCCTCAAAAATGATTTTGTACAGCACCCAGAATTGTGGGCTCCATCTGTTGGACACAAGAACAAGCTCACATGCCTGGAACACCAAGGTTTATCCGAAAGAGGGCTATATATCATCTCTAGTTGCAGGGCCTTGTGGAAACTGGTTTGTATCAGGTTCATCAAGAGGTGTACTTACACTTTGGGATTTGAGGTTCTGCATACCAGTTAACACATGGCAATATTCTCTTGCCTGCCCAATTGAGAGAATGTCTCTCTTTGTTCCTCCTCCTAGTACCTCAGTGTCTGTAGCGGCTAGGCCCCTTGTTTATGTTGCAGCAGGTTGTAATGAAGTCTCTCTCTGGAATGCAGAGAATGGGAGCTGCCACCAGGTAAGGTGGAATTGTTCTTAAGAAAAGAAGGCTTGACTTAAGTGCTTTTAATTCCAAATACTAGTTGGTAACTTTGTCTTTATGTGGTCAGTTTTTCAGTCTATATAACTTGATATTTTCCTTTATTTGGTTTATGTGATGTATCCAGTTTAGATATACTTGAAGTAGCTATGGTGTCTACGGGTTTGAAATCCTTGTAAGGAAAGAGTGTCTGAATCTCTCTCTCTCTCTCTGCGCCTTCCAGCTTTCTTTCCTTGTATACTGAAAGTGTTTTGACAATGAGGTCTTTAGTCAGCACGTCCTAATTTCTCAGTGGTAGCTGATAGCTGATAGATGTTTGATAAGTTGGAAAATTCATGCTAGAATTGTTTGTCTTGGATGTACCTGTTGAATTTGAAATTCAATTACGTTTATGATGGTCTTGTATAAAATATGGACGTTTGACTTGTGTAATCTATTTAATCTGAACCAGTGTTCTTGGGACATGCTATGAGTTACAAAATATGTCTCTACTCTTTTGACTTTTTCCAACTTTTTTTTTTTTTTTCTGCAGGTTTTGAGGGTAGCAAACAATGAGAATGAGGCTGAGAACTCTGACCTACCTTGGGCTTTAGCGAAGCCATCAAATAAGGCTAATCCTAAACAAGAACTAAGAAGAAATACTGGTTCAAAGTACCGACTTGATGAATTGAGTGATCCGCCTCCTCGCCTTTCTGGCATTCGGGCATTGCTTCCATTACCTGGTGGTGATTTGTTAACAGGGGGTACTGACTTAAAAATACGTCGCTGGGACCATTGCAGGTAAGCGACTGTTTCTATAGCTCTATGCTAAATTCACTCACTTTTTCCATATAACTCAAAAAGGCTATATTGCATATTTCAGCCCGGAACGAAGTTATTGTGTTTGCGGACCATCTATAAAGGGGGTTGTTAATGATGACTTTTATGAGACAAAATCTAGCTTTGGCGTACAAATAGTGCAGGTATGTGAGTTAGCATATAAATTGAGCAGGATCACTATTATGCTAGCATTATCTTATTCGTCCGTTTTATTACTACTACTTGTTTCGTATACTTTGGTTATTTTTACCATGTTTGATGTCAGTACTTTTCTGTCTTCATTATTTCATCATAGCTTTTTTACTCTTGCATTTTCAAAACTCTTCTGAAAATCGTTTTTCTTGAGCTGAGGGTCTATTGGAAACAGCCTCTCTACCCACAAAAGGTAGGGGTAAGGTCTGCGTACACCCCACCCTCCCCAGACCCCCCTTGTGGGATTACACTGAGTATGTTGTTAATATCTTGCGTTTGCTTGTCATAAAAGGAGGCAAAGAGGCGACCTTTAGCCACCAAATTAACGGCAAAGGCAATCCTTGGAGCTGCTGCTGTTGATTCCGCTGGGTGTCACCGTGATTGTATTCTCTCTTTGGCTTCTGTAAAATTAAATCAGAGACTTCTGATATCAGGCGGTAGAGAGGGAGCTGTTAAGGTTTGGAAGTAAAGGTAACTTGAGATACTGTATATATATATATTAATTGTACATATTTGGAATATGTAGTCTCTCTTTACTGTTCAAAAATGATAATTGGGATGTACAGAAGATGGCCTCTTTTGTGTGGAGATATATGACAGATAGATTTTTGAGCCATTACTACAGATGTATTAATTTCTGGTAGACACCATCTGGATTACGTTAGAACTTACATACCATTGTTGTAAATATATGTTTATGGCTGTTGTTCATACCCCAAATGGAAAATGCAAATACTTTGGTTTGCGCTATTGTATATTATTGTTCATGTTTAGTCTTTGTATTTTATGTAGCTAAATAGAAGGCTGATTCAATTTTTAAAATCTTCCAGAAACACCAAAAACTATCAATAATGAACAAAGGGCGTGCAAAACATCATGTACAAATTATTGAATATTTTTAAAATTGTGTTCACTTCACATAAACCAATGGCGTGCAAATCTTTCAATAATCTCTTGTGCCATTTGCTCATTTTTCAAAGGACAAGATCAATGACCAATTGCGTGGATACACCATCTATAAATTGTTGAATATTCTAAAAAATTATGATCGTTTTTTTCTTCTAAATTAATTAATAATACAATTTTGTAATCAACCTCTATTTGATATTCATTCAAGTCCATATCGTGTAGGGCGGTATAAAGGTCAACGAAACAATCATATTTTTCTTTATCTTCTCCAATATTATTCAGGAAATAGTCTATCCAGATCCTTATCAATCTCAATTCATGTCTAAAAAGGAATATAGAATCAACAGTGTAAAACAATTATTGTGACAGAGATTTGAAACTTTTAGGCATATCATGACATAGATATATAGTGGCCATGAATTGTTGAGGCCCCAGCAAAATCAAATAGAAGCGAAAATCACGCAGAATTTTACATAAGAAGTGTCGGCATATTATCATCAATCATCATCTGATTTTTATCTGAATCAGGATATGGGGTTGTGGGTATCTTAAAGCTTTACTTCTTGTCACATGTAAATGTTTACTTTCATATAATTTTCAAACACAGTCCATGTTCTATATACATATTAAAATTTATTATCATCAATCATCTGAATCGGGATATGAGGTTGTGGGTATCTTAAAGCTTTACTTCTTGTCACATGTAAATGTTTACTTTCATATAATTTTCAAACACTGTCCATATTCTATATACATATTAAAATTTTGAAGAATATTATTTATATATATAGTTAGTGGATTTTTTTTGACACGCGTATTCTATATACATATTAAAATTTTGAAGAATATTATTTATATATATAGTTAGTGGATTTTTTTTGACACGCGAGAGTGTCGGATGATACCCCCTTCTCTTGCACAATTTATCTCATTAAGGGTAGAACGAAAGTTTAAATTTAAATTATTTTCAAATATAAAGATGTATTTTTTTTTAAACAGATTAAAAAGGAAAATGCATCACATAAATTAGAACAGGAGGAATAGTTATTACGGAAAGGGCTCAAATATGTCATCGAACTATCAGAAATGGCTCATTCCACTCGTCAATAGTTTGACTCATTTATGCCGTTAAACTATCAGAAATGGCTCATTTATGCTACTCATCAATAGTTTGGCTCATTTATGCCATCGGCCATTACCAAAATGACTCATCCATGTCATTTTTCATTAATACCGGTTATACAATACTAGATATGACACGTGGCCTCTAACTAGGTTATGGTTGTGGGTGGGTAGGGTGTATGAGTCGAATTTTTTTATTAATTTGGAATTTAAAATTGGGCTGTTTTAATTAAACGACGTAGACCTATAATTGGAGGCCACGTGTCTTATCAGTATTATAAAAGCGGCGTTAATGAAAAATGGCATGAATGAGTCATTTTGGTAACGGGCGATGGCATAAATGAACCAAACTATTGATGAGTGACATCAATGAACCATTTCCGATAGTTTGATGGCATAAATGAGCCAAACTATTGATGAGTGACATAAATGAGTCATTTCCGATAGTTCGATGGCATATTTGAGCCTTTTCTGTAGTTAACTAGTTATTATCCCGAATGACAAGGCACTAACATAAAATAGCCAAAAGTCCATGTCTCACCAGCTTGCTAATCCTTCCATGGCTAATGATGTTGACTAATACAAATTAATTAAGATCAACATTAAGAAAACTCAACCAATTACATGTCAATGACAAATGGTTAGCAATTAAGCTACTTATTTTATGTTCCTTGTACTAATCAAGATCCAATACTAGGACTTCTTTATGGATTAGTTAATCTAAGCATTTAACAATATCATCAAACTTGACAAAGATCTTATATTTAAATTACATACAAACTAGTTGCACAATTTTTATTTACAATTGCAAACAAACAAACAAAACTATGTGGAATCCTTGGTGCCATACATGATGTACTATATTTGAATATAATATCTTTAAAAAGACCTTCAACTCCTGTGAAATTGAAGATTTATGAAACTAAACATGAATTTAAAACACAAAAAAAAAGTACAACTCTCTGCTATAGAATGGCCCCAAGTGCCAAGTAGAGACTTAAATACCAATTATTTTTTTCATTTTATGGCCAAGAAAGTAGCACTCATAATGCACATACAAAATCATCACTTGTGTCAATTTCATCATCTAAATCAGCATCAGTATCAAAATCATCAAGCTCCATGCTAATGCTGCTATTAACAAAATAGTCACTAACTTTGGACCCCTCTGCTGGTTTTCTTGCTTCTTGAATAATAGCCAATGCTTCTTCAATGCTTTGTAAAGGCTTGTCTCCACCATTCACTTGTGCTAAACTAGCTTCCTCTCCTTCCATAAATTCTTTAGGCAAGTTCTTTAAAAACCAAGGATGCTTCTTTATTTCTGCGATCGTTATCCTCTACAAGCATAATATTCGACGATTAGCTCATTTTTTCACGAGATAAAAGAAAGGTGCGACGTGAAAAATTGAAACGATTAAGAATTATAGTCCAACCTTCTCCGGGTCAGCTACGAATATTCGTGACAAAAGATGATTACAATCCTTGGAGACTCGGACGTAATAAGGGATCGAGTACTGCACGCTTAATATCCTCTGTCACAAAAGAAGAATTAACCTAAATAGCTGCCCACTGAACCACTTAAACTAAAAAAAAAAACCAGTAGTTGTTTAACATATGTATAATCCAACAGATGTATAATATATGTATAATCCATGTATAATATGTTTATAACCGTGTATAATCAGCGTATAATCTACTTATACTAGCTGGGAAAAGTAACCCGTGAATCAGACTGGATATTTGTGTAAATATCCCGTCACAAAATGCATATTTTTGAGACATGTTAACAAGGAAAATCAAGAAGTCAACTAGGATTGTTAAAGAAATGAGGCAGAAGTTTACAGTTATTGTTTTCTTGAAGTTTCTTGGATCATCAGGATCTTCAAACGGATATGCGCCGACCAGCATCACATATAATGTGACCCCACAAGACCAAACATCTGCTATCTTCACATCAAAATACATATAAAATCTTGAAGATTAGGTCAACAGATTGATTTGTTAATTGAAATTATATGTCAAAAATCAATTGTCATACCTTTCCATCATATTCTTTTCTTGATAAGACTTCTGGTGCGATATAGGCTGGAGTTCCAACTGTAGATTTGGGTTGTGAATGCAATGCTGCTGACTAAAACAATGAAATAACACAAGTCAGAAACTGAATTAAGAAAGAAATAAATCAAATATAGAATATGGTTCTGTTTTATTGCCTTAGAATAGCCAAAATCGCATATTTTTAGACGTTGCGTAGAGCTCCCGTCTAACAATGTGTTTTCAAGTTTAAGATCTCTGTGACAGATTTGCTGCAATTCAAGAAAATAATTCACATCACAAGCTCATAATCGAAGAGTAAATTAATGTACTTGGAAAAAACAATTCGAAACGAACTAAAAATAGGCCTTCGTGTATACCATTGAGTGACAGTAACTGACTCCTGATATAAGTTGTTGAAAGAAAAACCTTGCCTGAAGAAAAATAACCACAATAGCACAGATCACATCAATTAACAACAAGCTCAAGGAATCTAATAAAATTTTGAGACAATAACTGCTATATGATGAATGAAATTGAAAAGTAACCTTTATCGCTAGATTTTCATCAAGAAGAGGAACTAATTTGGTGGCTTATTGTTACATGATAATTTTTACTGCAATGACTATAACCCTCCGTTATAAAAGTGTCTCGTTTTTACCCTCACCGTTATAAAAATGGCTCAATTTGCCCTTCTGGGCTAATGGCAGCAGCATAAAAGGTAAATTTAGACCACTTGTAAGTTCAAGGGAAAATATGGATCATTCGTGAATTTCAAAGTTTGGACAATTCTATATTTTGAGTTAAGTTACCTCATCTTCACTGAATCTTCCAGCAGTGCATATTCGTTCAAAAATCTCTCCTCCGGAAGCATATTCCATCACTATGGCTAGATGAACTGGGGTTAGAAATACCTGTACAATAACGAAAACCTTTTTAGTGTCCGATCTATGCAGCTGGATCAAATTATCCAGAGTCTTAGCCCTCTTAGTAGCAGAGAATTAGAAAAGGAATCATTTACAAAGTCAATAATAGCGATTTTAACCAACATTGACTAACTCGCGTATTTAAAACATAATCTGATCATCACAGGTTCTAAACTATTGGTAGTAAGGAGGCTAAAAGATCAATGATAACATCAAATATCAAGAATGGACCACAAAAGTGCAATTTGGTTAGAAATATCTATTCATCGTATGATTCCAAATTCCCACTTAGTGGAAGAAAAAGAGAAAGGGACCATCTATTCATTGTATGATTCCAAATTCCAACTTTCACTTTGTGAGGAAGAAATAAATTCAGTACATATGGAATCTGATTCAAAGGGACCATCTTGAGAAATATCCAACTTTAACTAGACAAAAAAGGAAACTTCACTTTCAGATAAGCAGAACCTAACATCCTGCTTCATCTACTAGCAAATCATTATGTCTAAGATTTCATAAAATTTATTTGTCGTAATATACAATCATGGGAACTAATTGGACATAAAAACAAAGTGTATTAAGAACAATTAACACACATATTTTCTGAAATGAAACCTCAAAAAGCACAATTTCATCCAATACTGAACATATATTTTATTTCTCTATTTAGAATGATGCCATACAACAACAACAACTACTACTACGCCTCGGTCACAAACAAGTTGGTATCGGTTATATGAATCCTCACTGACCATGTTCCCCGTCAAAAAAATTCATCTGGTAAAAAAAAAAAATTAGAATGATGCATTTACCTCCTTAAATCTAATGATATTTGGGTGCCTCAAAGACCTGTGATTCATGATTTCCCTTTGAACATGTTCATCAATCTGCAATTATAACCCAAAGGAATTAACAGAAGTAACAAAACAAGTCATCTTTTCAATGAACAAGATGACAAACTATGTAATAGCCAAATATGAAGAATTCGATATCTCCCTATATGCACTTGTTTAGAAGAACCGATCAAAAGAAACTTGATCAGATCTATATTTGTGTTTAAAAATCCACTTAATATGTATCAATAATTTATCAAGAATCCAACAAACTGTATTTTTTAGAATTCAGAATACATAAACTTAAAATCCTAGTTCGGCTTCGGAAGAATTGGATGAGAGAATAATAGAGATAGAAATCAAACCTTTTTGCCTCTTTCAATATACTTGATAGCAAGAAGCTCACCAGTCCATTTATCTTTCACCAGCTTAGCCACACCAAAATTCCCAGAACCAATATCTTTCTGAATTTCATATCTTTCCATTTTCTATATTGTTTCAGCTTAAATTAATACCTCAAAATAACCATGCATGAGAAGGTAAAAAAAGACAAAGGGTCTCTACTTACGAATCTAAGATTTAATATATATAAATATAGGTCTATAAAGATGTAAAGACAAAGAGCTATATCAAAGGAGGAGTTGTAATTGAAGAAGCTGTCTAAATCTTGCTAAGTTGGAAAGAATGGAACTCTCTTTGTGATTTTTGGTCTTCCAATAGACATGCTTCCTATATTTGTAAGAGGCATAGAATGGTGGGACCAGTGGTGTAGCCAATTTTTTTTCAAAATATAAGGAAATTAAAGAAACATTAAGAATACACCACTTGAAATTGAAAGTATTTGTCATTACACTAAAGTTTTTGATATATCATGCAGATTCAATACTTTATATATGAGTTTAAGTTATATATACAGTGTTAGTGTAAGCAATTTTTATACCGAATTATTTTTATCTGTTATAGTAGATAGTCTTTGATATTGAAAGCTCAGGAGGTTTATATGTAGGTATTGTCCTTTGAATGACCTGACAGTGTAAAAAATTATGTACCCTGATAATGCATGTAATTTAAACTATTTGTATACATACGGGGCAGTAAGGGGCAAGGAGTCGGCGAAAATTTACATTGTATATCCAAGGCTAAAATTATCTTTTATGTATATATATATATTAAATGTTGAACCCCTCAAAGTCTCCATATGCCTATTTCTTTATATTTTTTAACTCTTTAATAAAAATCGTGGCTCCGTCACGTTCATACATATATAAAAAAAAGTGTATTTTATATTTTATTGGCACAAATTCAATTGAATTCTTTTCGGTTTATGTAATTAGGCCCATGAGTGGGGCACCACCAATCTAACTGCTTGAAGCTAGAGCATGGCTAAAACAAGTTGCATGCCTCAACGTGGTTGTATAATTTAGTTGTCAAAAACGAAAAATTGTAAAAAAAGAATGACAAGTAGACTACAACACCTTGGTCGGCTCTACTTGCAATTTTCTTTGTGATGTTAGTGTGAATCAACTCGTTTGTCCTTGCCTAAAGCCACTGGCCAGAAATAGCTACTTAAAAAATATTAGTTATGTTTGTAAATATCCCAAGTAGTGGATGTGCATTAATAATCTTATGTGCCAAGATATTATCTTGTGCTTATCTTGGACATCCATACGTGCAGAGGCGGACCCAGGATTTTGAGTTCGGGGGTGCTGGACTCAGGAATTTTGAGTTCGGGGGTGCTCTATTAACTATTTATATCTGTTTTCTTTATATTTTCTATACAATTATACACTCCGTGATTAAGTTTAATGGGTGCCGGAGCACCCAAACTTTACACATGGGTCCGCCCCTTCATACGTGTAAGTTTTATGAATTAATCACCAAGTCTACTTGGTTACTTATCCATTGTATTTTGCTCCTATAAATAGGAAGCTCATGTGTAATGTTGAAACAACAAGAAGCAATATTAATACAAAAGCAATAGTAACAGTATTACGTACTGTTTTACCTATTTGATCATTTCTTATCTTTTGTTCTTTATAAGTTAAGTTAATCTTTATTTCATACCACGTTATCAGCACGAGACTCTGTTATCTTGAACAAATATTTTAAAAGCCTCGAAGGTATTGATTTTCTTTTTCCCTTAACTAATAGCAAATCTAACTAAACGTGAATTTGTAGCCTTAGATATATCCGACAATAGCTATATGTCTTGGATTCTTAATGCTGAGATTCACCTTAATGCGATGGGTCTGGCAGACACCATCAATGATAAAAATGAGGCATAAGATCAAGACCGTGTCAATGCAATGATATTCCTCTACCATCATCTTGATGAGAATTTGAAAATGGAATATCTCACGGTTAAAGATCCCCTTACGTCGTAGAATGATCGAAGAGATAGATATGATCACCTGAAGATGGTCATACTACCACAAGCAAATTATGATTGACTCCATTTAAGGCTCCAAGATTTTAAATCTATTAAGGCATATAATTCTGCAATGTTTAAAATTATTTTTCAGTTAAAATTATGTGGTCAAAATGTTACTGAGCATGATATGCTGGAGAAAACATTCTCCACTTTTCCCGCCTCCAGTATGCTCCTGCAGCAGCAATATCGAGAAATAAGGTTCAAGAAATATTGTGAACTCATTGCACATCTTTAAGTTGCTGAACAACATAACGAATTATTAATGAAAAATCATGAAAGTCGACCTACTGGTACTGCTTCAGTCCTTGAAGTGAATGAGGCAAACTTTCACAATTTTAGGCATGGAAGAAGTCGTGGCCCCAGTCGTGATCATGGCCGTGGTCGAGGAAGGAATTTTAATCATGATTCTCGTATTGCACCAAATAATACCCTTCATCACCAGCAGTGTAAAAAAAAGGAGGAAAAGCATGAAGTTGTGTAAAAGAAAAATTCAGAAAAATAAATGCTTCCGATGTGGAGGGAAGGGGCATTGGTCACGTACCTGTCGTACGCCAAAGCACCTAGTTGAGTTGTATCAAGCCTCCCTTAAAAAGGCCGAAAAGAATGCCAAAGCAAATTTCGTTTCTGAACATAATGTTGAACTAATGCATCTAGATGTGGCAGATCTTTGAATACCCAGAAGGGAAAATAGATCATCTGATCAGTGATGGATCTGTAATAACTTAGCTATTTCATACATGTAGTTTTTATTAGCTAATGTGGTTATGTTTCATAGTTATGTAAATAAAGTGTGTGTAATGCTTTGTTTAATAGTAATATATGTAATAAAGCGAGTGTAATGCTTTATCTAATCATAATATCTACTTCGATGTTTACTTTGTCTATTCTTTCATTTTGAAGAATAAATGGAAAATACTCAAATATTATTTGGATCAGTGACCAGTCATGAAGATATTTGTGTGATTGATAGTGGAACAATGCATGCCATATTCAAAGATGAGAAATGATTTTCTCACTTGCTTAAGAAAAAGGGAAATGTTAGTACAATTTCTGGAAATTCAAAATTAATTGAAGGCTCCGAAAGAGATACTATATTTTTACCTAATGGGATGAAACTTTGTCACGCCCCGAACCATGGCCTGGGCGTAACACGGCACTCGGGCCTTGCTTGCATGTGTCCGAGCGAACCTCATGGCTTGATTGTCAACGTGGGCATCAAAACAATATAATTTATATGATGCAATTTAAATAAATCATGAAAATGTAATTTGCGCAATAAAGTCTTGAAATTATCTCATAGCATGAAATATCGTGGAAACACAATAGTTTTCAAACATAAAAGCATAACTGACTCTGTGAACTAACATATGTCTATGAAACCTCTAAAAACATGTCTGAATACTAACTACCAGGACATGGCCCTAGACTACCATAAACTGAATACTAATGCAGACTCCATGTTGAACCCCATGAGAAGTGGGACTCACTAATAAGCTGATAACTGAAGTGATCCTACTGCGCAGATGTATGCTCCTGAAAACCGATATCTGCACCATGAAGTGCAGGCCCTAGGCAAAAGGGACGTTAGTACATGGTGAATAGTACTAGTATGTAAAACCTGCTAAAATGAAGAACATGGCACAGCATAGGTATAGGACATGAACTGAAACAGAATGTAACTTGAGCATGAGCTTGAAACGTGAGTAAATTCTTAAAACAGTAAATCAATGGAAATACTTATATGTAAAACTACTTGTAAAGTGGGGAATGTTATAGTATAACCGACAACATGGTCTTATACTTGCGTCCTACCAGCAGAACACTCACAACCTTACCAGGGATATGAGATTTAATTAATAATAAGCATGTAAGGATCCAAACTGCATAATGAAGGTGTTGCCTCCTTGTTGACAACCCTTATCCTACGGCAGCTACATAGTTTCTGGCTATCTGAGCCTTCTCGGTTAACTAAACAATTTCCAAAACATGAACATAATATAGTTGGCTAAAAAGCCCATTATTTTCTTGAAATAACTTGTAAATAACTTGTAATCATGATTTCACGAAATAACTTTTACCTTGGTTTCATGAAATATCTTGTAATATGGTTTCATGAGATAATTTGTCATAGTCTTGAAAACATGTTCTTGATTCATGAGTAATAACAATAGTTCATATATATATATATATATATAATTGACTTGAAAACATGCTTGTAACTTGCTACATAAAATCATAAAGTTTCATATAAACATAATGAGAACACATGAGGAAGAATTCATGATTCATGGATTAAGCTAGGGTTCCTAATAATCGTAATGGAAGATTATGAATACAATAACGAATATAGATACAAAATTCATGTACATAAATACGGGCTACCAATATGTTGGGTTTAATGCCCTAGGGTTTGAACTTCATGGATATCAACAAACGGAGCATGGGGAAGAACGTAGAGATTCACACATGTGGATGAAAGTTCTACATACCTTAATTGTTCCAAAACTTGCGTTAAAGACTTGAGATTTGAAGAAGATTTCCAAAACCTTGAATTCTTGAACCTTGAGATGGATTTTCTTGAAAATCCTAGTTTTGGAATGATAATTTCTTGTTTAGATTACAAGGATAGATATTAGAATTGATTTGGAATAATTAGAGTAGGCTCACCTTGGTGTTCTTGATGATGGAGGAGGGTAGGAAGTCGTTCTAGGGATTGAAGGAATGAAAAATAATGACTTGAACTGGTATGGACGAATATATACTATCCTGTGAAATTGCAATTTACGTCCAGCACAGTGCTAGCCGTATTTCAGTTTACGGGTCGTAAATTAAAATACGGTCCGTATTTTGCAATACAGAATGCACTGTATCTCTTCAGTAAAATAACCATAACTCTTTGCACAGATGTCTGTTTGACCCTCATAATATACCGTTGGAAATTTATTTCAAAGCTCTACAACTTTCATCAAGGAAGCTTTCCCAAATTCCAAATACGTTTTGAAATACAACTTGGCATAATTTTCTACTGAATCTGTGGTCTTTACTGGCAGAAAGTGCGCTAACTTAGTAAGCCTGTCAACGATTACCCAAATAGAGTCATGTCTCCTGGCTGAGCGAGGTAGACCTGATACAAAATCCATATTGATCATTTTCCATTTCCAGACAGGAATATCAATATTCTAGCCAAGCCACCAGGTCTCTGATGTTCGGCTTTCACTTGTTGATAATTCAGACACTTAGCTACAAAATCCGCCGCATTCTTCTTTATATCGTTCCACCAGTAAATCTTCTTAAGATCATGATACATCTTAGTGGGACCTGGGAGGATGAAATACCTGGAATTGTGAGCTTCTGACATAATTCACTCTCTGAGCCCAATCTACATCTGGAACACACAATCTACCTCCGTACCTCAAGGTACCATCATATCCCCCTTGTTCGAAAGCCATCGTCTTATGCTTGTGAATCCCCTCTTTCAGCTGCAACAAGTAGGGATCATTAAACTGTTTCTCCTTGACTTCAACTACTAAAGAGGAAAGAGCCCTATTCTGAACAACCACACCACCATCCACGGAGTTCAAAAGTCGAACTCCAAGATTGGCCAAATATTGAACTTCCTTTGTCATAACTCTCTTATCCACGTCCACATGGGCTAAACTTCCCATGTAACACCGAATAAGAGCATCATCTACAACATTCGCTTTCCCCGGATGATAAAGAATATCCACATCATAATCCTTAAGCAATTCGAGCCATCTCCTTTGCCTAAAATTCAGCTCCCTTTGTTTGTAGATATACTGCAGGCTTTTATGATCTGTGAAAATATCAACATGCACTCCATACAAATAATGATGCCATATCTTAAGTGCTAAAACTACAGCTGCTAAATCTAGCTCATGAGTCGGATAATTCTTTTTATGAACCTTGAGCTGACGAGATGCATAAGATACAACCTTACCATGTTGCATTAAGACACATCCGATACCAACTCCCGAAGCATCACAATAAACCACGAACCCTTCGGTTCCCTCTGGTAAAGTCAAAACTGGCGTAGAAGTCAGTCTCATTTTTAATTCCTTGAAACTACGCTCACAGGCATCTGACCACTGAAATTTAACTTCCTTCTTTATCAGCTTGGTCAATGGTGCTGAAATAGATAAAAACCCCTCTACCAAACGTCGGTAATAGCTGCTAGACCCAAGAAATTACGGATATCTAAAACTGATGCGGGTCTGGGCCAATTCTTAATGGCCTCAATCTTCTGAGAGTCAACCTGAACACTCACCAGAAATTACATGACCTAAGAAGGCTACTGACTTGAGCTAAAATTCATACTTAGAGAATTTTGCATACAACTTGCGGTCCTTAAGAATATGAAGAACTATATGAAGGTGTTCTGCGTGCTCGACCTCACTACGGGAGTAAATAAGGATATCATTTATGAAGACAATGACAAAGAAGTCGAGGTATGGCTTGAAGACTCTGTTCATGAGGTCCATAAATATTGTTGGGGCACTGGTCAAACCGAAGGACATGACACATAAATCGAAATGACCATATCTGGTTCTAAAAGCTATTTTAGGAATATCTTGTCCCCTAACCTTAAGCTGATGGTAACCTGATCGGAGATCTATTTTGGAGTAATATTGGCACCCTGAAGCTGATCAAATAAGTCATCTATTCGTGAAAGAAGGTATTTGTACTTGACCGTGACTTTATTAAGCTGGCGATAGTCAATGCACATGCACAAAGAACCATACTTCTTGCGAACGAAAAGGACTGGGGCACCCTATGGAGAGACACTGGGTCGAATAAACCCTTGTCTAAAAGATCTTTGAGTTGAGCCTTAAGCTCGCGTAATTCAGTTGGAGCCATCCTATAGGGTGGAATAGATATAGGTTTCGTACCTGGGAGTAGGTCAATTGCGAAATCAATTTCCCTATCAGGAGGGATTCTGGGAAGATCCTCGGGAAAGATTTATGGGAACTCATTAACAACAGGGACTGACTGAAGAGTTGGGGTCTGCGAAGATGAATCCCTAACCCGAATGAGATGATATATATAACCCTTAGACACCATCTTTATTGCCTTGAGGTAAGAAATAAAACTACCCTTAGGACTCACAGAATCACCCCTCCACTCTAAGACTGGCTTATTACGAAACTTGAAATTCACAATTTTGGTTCTACAATTAAATGACGTATAACATAAATATAACCAGTCCATGCCGATGATTACATCAAAATCTACCATTTCTAACTCACATAGGTCAGTTGGAACAACATGGTGATAGACTCTAATTGGACAGCCCTTATAGACACGTCGGGCTATGACTGACTCACCAACTGGAGTTGACACTTCAAAAGGTTCTTTTAGCTTTTCAGGTTCAATACCAAATTTCCTAGAAACATAAGGGGTGACATAGGATAGGGTGGATCCAAGGTCCATGAGAGTAGAAACATCGAAACTGAAAACGGTGAGTATACCTGTGACAACATCAGTACGGTTATCGATATCCTGGCACCCGGTCAAAGCATACAAACGGTTTGGGACATTGATTGTGTTGCCAGACCTAGATGGTACACGTCCTGCCTGATTCTGGTTATTATGAGGAACTGATGAATTTACTGACTGAGTCCGATTACCTCCTGTGCCCTGTCTGACTGAAGGGCAATTTCGCTGAACATGGCCCGGCTGGCCACACCCATAGCAAATATTTGATCCAAAGCGGCACTCCCCAGGATGCCTCTTCCCACACTTAGCACAAATCGAATTGGTGAATTTACTCTGAGTCACACTGGCCTGAGACTGGGAGCCTGACCACCTGAAATTTTATTGACGGTTACCTTTCCTGAACTTGGAAACTGGAGCATTTGCCGTGGACGGAGTAGGTTCGACTAACCTGTTCTTAAAGAACTTTCTGTTTTCATTACCGTTGAATTGTTCGGTAGACTTAGACCTCTTGTTGAACTCCTTCTCTTTCTCTTTTGTGCGGAAATATTGACACCATCGTACAAATAGGGATCAAGACCTCCAACAAACCTCCTCACTTTTGCCCTCATATCCGGTACCATATGTGAATCATACTTAGACAGACTGATAAATTCTAAGTAGTAGTCCTGAACTGACCTACCATTCTGTTTAAGCTTCAAGAATTGCTCAGCCTTAGCTTATCTGACTTCTATTGGCATGAAGTGGTCCATGAAGGCACTTGTGAATTCATCCCATGTAGCATCAGGTGCATCCTCACCTTGGGATAATTCCCAAGATTTATACCAGGTATTAGAAATGCTTTGCAGCTGACGAGCTCCAAATGTAGCTGCTTCGGTTTCCGTAACTGTCATAATCTTGAAGATTTTTTGAAGAGCATTAATGTAGTCCTAAGGGTCCTCATATTTCTTTGTCCCCGTAAAGACTGGGGGATTCATCCTGAGAAAGTCCTTAGTCATAGAAGATTCTCAATTACCTCTTGAGCTTGCCCCTAACTCCTGACGTTGAGCCTGAGCTGCTACCAATTGTGTGAGCATATTGATAGCATTCCTAACATCCTCATCCGAATCACTAGGAGGTGTAACTGTAGGAGCGGTTGGGGTTGCTGTCTAAGTCAAAACGATCTCTTCGCGAGTTGCTTCCGCAGTAGCCCCTTGGCTGGTGGTTGTAGCCTTTTTGGTGTACTTCCTTTTTGCAGGCATTTTCTGAAAATACGTACACACACGAATTAGAAAGATATCCTAAAAGTACTGCTCTAACTGCATGATCTAGAATATGAAAGAATTGAGACAATCCTGAACGTCTTGGTGGTCAACTATTTATATGTATGGGGCCCTGACACATATAAAAGTTATCCCACTGGACACGGTTTCATAGACTCATTAAAGACACTAGAACCTAGGCTATGATACGAAGCTTTGTCACGCCCAGAACCATGGTCTGGGCGTAACATAGCACTCGGGCCTTGCTTGCATGTGTCCAAGCGAACCTCATGGCTTGCTTGTCAACATGGGCATCAAAACAAAATAATCTATATGATGCAATTTAAATAAATCATGAAAATGTAATTTGCGCAATAAAGTCTTGAAATTATCTCATAGCATGAAATATCGTGGAAACACAATAGTTTGCAAACATAAAAACATAACTGACTCTGTGAACTAACATATGTCTATTAAACCTCTAAAAATATGTTTGAATACTAAATACCAGGACATGGCCCTGGACTACCATAAACTGAATACTAATGCAGACTCCATGTTGAACCCCGTGAGAAGTGGGACTCACTAATAAGCTGATAACTGAAGTGATCCTACTGCGCAGATGTATGCTCCTGAAAACCGATATCTGCACCATGAAGTGCAGGCCCTAGGCAAAAGGGACGTTAGTACATGGTGAATAGTACTAGTATGTAAAACCTGCTAAAATGAAGAACATGGCACAGCATAGGTATAGGACATGAACTGAAACAGAATGTAACTCGCAAAACATGAACATAATATAGTTGGCTAAAAATCCCATTATTTTCTTGAAATAACTTTTAATCATGATTTCACGAAATAACTTGTAATCATGATTTCACGAAATAACTTGTACCTTGATTTCATGAAATATCTTGTAATATAGTTTCATGAGATAACTTGTCATAGTCTTGAAAACATGTTCTTGATTCATGAGTAATAATAATAGTTCATATATATATATATATAATTGACTTGAAAACATGCTTGTAACTTGCTATATAAAATCATAAAGTTTCAGATAAACATAATGAGAACACATGAGGAAGAATTCATGATTCATGGATTAAGCTAAGGTTCCTAATAACCGTAATGGAAGATTAGAAATACAATAACGAATATAGATACAAAATTCATGTACATAAATACATAAATACGAGCTACCAATATGTTGGGTTTGATGCCCTAGGATTTGAACTTCATGGATATCAAGAAACGGAGCATGGGGAAGAATGTAGAGATTCACACATGTGGATGAAAGTTCTACATACCGTAATTGCTTCAAAACTTGAGTTAAAGACTTGAGCTTTGAAGAAGGTTTCCAAAACCTTGAATTCTTGAACCTTGAGATGGGTTTTCTTGAAAACCCTAGTTTTGGAATGATAATTTCTTGTTTAGATTAAAAGGATAGGTATTAGAATGGATTTGGAATAATTAGAGTAGGCTTACCTTGGTGTTCTTGATGATAGAGGAGGGTAGGAAGTTGTTCTAGGGCTTGAGAGAAACGTGAGGTTTTTGGACCTGTAGTCCAAACGTCTAATAGTGTAAAACCAATTGGCCACAAATGGGTCTTTGTACGGAAAAGAAATGAGAGAAATTAAATTATACCATACAAAGCACACTTTGTTGCACAAGGATTCTCTCAAAGATTCGGCGTCGACTATGAAGAAACGTGTTCACCAGTTATAGGTGCTATAACATTTCGATATCTCATCGGTTTAGCTGTATATGAAACCCTTGAAATGCATTTGATAGATGTGGTTACAGCTTATCTTTATGGCTCACTTGATAATGAAATTTATATGAAAGTTCTTGAAGGATATAAAATTCCTGAAGCATTTGGTTCAAAGTCTCGCGAAATATATTTAATCAGATTACAAAGATCATTATATGGTCTAAAACAATCAGGGCGTATGTGGTACAATCGTCTCAGTGAGCACTTGATAAATAAAGGTTATATAAATGATACCATCTGTCCATGTGTTTTTATTAAAAAAACAAACTCAGAGTTTGTTATACTTGTTGTTTATGTTAATGACATAAATCTCATTGGAACTCCAAAAGAGATCCAAAAGGCAATTGAATATTTGAAGGAAGAATTTGAGATGAAAGATCTTATAAAGACAAAACTTTGTCTTGGTCTGCTAATTGAACATTTGGCATAAGGGATCTTTATCCATCAATCTGCTTATACTGATAAAGTCTTAAAATGGTTTTACATGGACAATGCCCATCCTTTAAGTACTCCTATGGTTGTTCGCTCACTTGAAGTGAGCAAAGATCCGTTCCGACCTCGGGAAGAAAACGAAGAGCTACTTGGTCCTAAAGTACCATATATTAGTGCAATAAGTGCACTTATGTATCTTGATAATGCTACAAGACCTGACATAATGTTTTTCGTTAATTTGCTAGCAAGATATAGCTCTTCTCCTACAAGGAGACATTAGAACGGGATTAAGCATATATTGCGATATCTGAAAGGAACTAGCGATATGGGTTTGTTTTATGCTAACAATGTTAGTACAGATCTAGTTGGTTATACAGATGCAGGTTATTTATCTGATCCACATAAAGCTCGATATCAAATGCGCTATCTGTTTACATGCGGAGGTACTGCCATATCGTGGCGATCTACAAAGCAGTATATTGTAGCTACTTCATCATTATATGGTCAGAGTTTGTTATACTTGTTGTTTATGTTGATGACATAAATCTCATTGGAACACCAGAAGAGCTCCAAAAGGCGATTGAATATTTGAAGAAAGAATTTGAGATGAAAGATATTAGAAAGACAAAACTCTGTCTTAGTCTGCTAATTGAACATTTGGCATAAGGGATCTTTATCCATCAATCTGCCTATACTGAGAAAGTCTTAAAATGGTTTTACATGGACAATGTGCATCCTTTAAGTACTTTTATGGTTGTTCACTCACTTGAAGTGAGCAAAGATCCGTTCCGACCTCAGGAAGAAAACGAAGAGCTACTTTGTCCTGAAGTACCATATATTAGTGCAATAGGTTCACTTATGTATCTTGCTAATGCTACAAGACATGACATAGTGTTTTCCGTTAATTTTCTAGCAAGATATAGCTCTTCTCCTACACGGAGACATTGGAACGAGATTAAGCATATATTGCGATATCTGAAAGGAACTAGCGATATGGGTCTGTTTTATGCTAACAATGGTAGTACAGATCTAGTTGGTTATGCAGATGCAGGTTATTTATCTGATCCACATAAATCTTGATCTCAAACACGCTATCTGTTTACATACGGAGGTACTGCCATATCATGGCGATCTACAAAGCAGTATATTGTAGCTACTTCATTAAATCATGTTGAGATAATAGATATACATGAAACAAGTAGAGAATGTGTGTGGTTATGATCAGTGATACATTTCATCAGAGAAATATGTGGCTTGAAATGTGATACCAAAATACCCACGATATTATATTAAGACAATGATGCATGCATATCTCAACTAAAATGGCGCTTCATAAAGGAGATAGAACGAAGTATATTTCACCAAAATTATTCTTTACACATGATCTCCAGAAGAATGGTGATATTGATGTACAACAAATCCATTCAAGTGACAATCCTGCAGATTTGTTCATCAAATCTTTGCCAACTTCAACTCTTGAGAAGATGATATTCAAGATTGGAATGCGAAAACTCCAACATTTGAATCGTGGTCTTGATTAGGGGGAGTAGAATACGCGTTGCACTCTTTTTCCCTACGCCAAAGTTTTTTCCCATTGCGTTTTCTTGGCAAGGTTTTTAATGAGGCAGCCCCCAAAACATATTACTAGATATGTGTACTCTTTTCCTTCATTGGGACTTTTTCCCACGGGGTTTTTTCCTAATAAGGTTTTAACGAGGTATATCATCTATTAATAGACATCCAAGGGGGAGTGTTGTAAATATCCTAAGTAGTGGATGTTCATTAATTATCTTATGCGCCAAGATATTATCTTGTGCTTATCTTGGACATCCATACGTGTAAGTTTTATGGATTAGTCACCAAGTCTACTTGGTTACTTATCCATTGTATTTTGCTCCTATAAATAGGAAGCTCATATGTAATGTTGAAACAACAATAAGCAATATTAATGCAAAAGCAATAGTAACAGTATTACGTACTGTTTTACCTATTTGATCATTTTGTATCTTTTGTTATTTATCCAAGTTAGCAGATTTATATGCAATAAAATCTTCAAACTTTGGATAGATATTTAATTCTCGAAAATAAGTGTACTGTGCCTAAAGATGACTTTGCAGACGCACCGGCCACCAATAGAATCTAAGGACCACTGACTTTTGACAATATATCCTTGTTATTTTCAAAGTCAGAGCTAGAATTTGACATTTATGGGTTGGAGATTTTAATTTTTTAAAGTTATTGGGTTCTAAATTAATAATTTGTGTATGTTCAATGGATATTTTAATATAAATATAAGGTTTTGGACCACAGCTACTGAGTTCGACCAAACCCGCACCCGGTGAGCTAGTGATAAGCTGTGTTACATTCTATGTTTTGATGATTTGTCAAATAGCTGGAGAAGCAGAGAAGGACCTGTCTACTATGTGTTTTCTCTGTACATCGTACATTCAACAGTAACAGTTGTAAAGCTGCATTGCTCACTGCACTAGTACATCAGAGTTGCTGCAGCCGTGTTTTAAGGATGAATGGTCTCTATATCATCCCACATGCTCTCCAATATATATATATATATATACAACATGTTACAACTTATTATGCATCACTTGGAAAACCTAGAATCACTTTAAAAGTGTAGCCATCAAGAGATTCTCCAAGTGTTCAAAACAAAGCTGAGCACAAACTGAAGGACCATATCCCAACAATTGAAGATGTCAATGTCTCTTAGTTTGTTTTGAGCTTTGTTTATGTGCTTTAACTTGTAAACCTACTCTTCTCTAAAGAAGCTGTTGTAGGTAGCTTAAATTCTCAATAGTAGTTTGTAGGCAACTTACCTATTGAATCTATTGAGTGGTACCCTTGGCTAAAGTTAGTCAAGGTGTATTAGTTGGTTTGGCTAGAGGTAGTCAAACTTAGTTGAGTGTGTGACTAGAGTTAGTCATAGCGTGTAGCTTACAATAAGATTATTGTGAGGGATTAAGGGTTTAATTCCTAGGTTACAACATGTTGTAATATGAAGTTGCTCAGTAAGTTGGAAATCCTACGAGGTAGATCGTGGTTTTAAATCCCTTGAGCAAAGAGTTTTCCACGATAATATCTTATCTATTTACTTCTGCACTGTCTCAGGAAACTAGTGGATAATTAGGTCTCTCATATATTGTTTGGTGGACGCATACCCTATATCAGCTGCTCCATCCCGATTATTTTAATAGAGAAAGTATAGAGGGACTTTGACCAGGGAACAAGTTATTATGAGATGATAATAAAAAAATTATTTAGTAGATATACTTTTATTGGTATATTTTAATTTATAGGACTAAAACTAAGATATATGAGACATAATATAAAATATGTGTTTGATTTAAATTGGATAAACTTCCCCGATTTAATCTTGTCTATTTTAAAAACTTTGGGAGAAAAATTATAGACAAGGAAAAATGTGCATTTTGTTATTTTTTATTCCTGAAATCGTAGTCTCAAATATCCTGTGGTAATAGAAATAATATTATAATTCGCAAGGTTTGGTTGAGTTGGTTGGGTGAGTGATTTTCCACATCAGAGACCTAGGATTGATTTCTCTGACCAGCAGCTTTCTCAGTCAAAGCTTATCACCTAGTGCGCTTTACATCTCTCGTGTGGCAGCAAGTTTCTCCGGAAGTTCCAAAAAGGAAGAATCCTATAATACAAACAATCTTGGAGTACTAGTCCCCAAATTAAAACTATACTCCTTATCAAATATGAAACAATTTATTCCGAAATTATAATTCCTTATTTCACCGACCAAATGATTCCTAAGTGCAATTATTTTTTCATTTCATGTACTTCAGATCATTGGGATGCGTGACAAGAGATGAAGAGTATGGAGGTAGTAGTATTTTGTCCATACCAACCCAAAAGTTTCAACTTTGAACTGTCAAGATTTTCACTAGAACATTACTCCACCGGATAAAAAAGAGTGTCTGCTTAGTCATTTGTACAACCCTTAAGAAAATATTAACACAAAAATAGGTAATTTGATTAAACTGACCCTAATTAAATAGGTATTTCGATTTGGTCACTTAACACTTAATAAAGGTAAATCTGAAAAAAAAAAAAAAAGTAAGGTTAATTCTTTCTTGAATTGGTAAGTAGACACTCTTTTTGAACCAAAAGATAAAGGCTAATTGGACAATCTTTTTTATCCGGAGGGAGTATAATTCTTTGGGAATTTTGTACACAATCGATAACCGATAAACGTATTTTCTGTAATGTCTTTCTGCACGTGTAATTCAATCCTTACATTTATTCGTGGACCAAAGTTTTCTTTAAGGTAAAGAGAGTATCGATTAGACTCTAACAGGCTAATGAATGAATTGAAATAATATAAGTTGCCTGATAGGCTGAATGAGAGAAAGAGGCCTACGGCAATAGAATTTGAAGAAAAAATTATTATGCAACTGAGCACATCAAACTTTAGTTTTGATGGGATGTGAACGAATCTGAACATTCAATCAAAACCATAAGATCATGAATGAAACGGCCAAGAATATTATAAATCTCTTTGGAAACCTGTACACAATTAATAAGCGAGTGACAAGTGTATTTTTTTCTAAAACAGACCATCATTTAAAGGTTTTAGTTGTAAACAGATAAATGAGAATACTACCAGTGCTCGTAAAGTGAGGTGAAAAAAAAAAAGAGAAGCAAAAAAACAAGTATGTATGTATGAACTGAAAAGCCACAGATTCTCCCTCTAGAAATTTTGATTTACACAGCCCAGAAGTGCAATGTATGTGAATTAAACAGTTCTTTGTACGTAAGTATGATTTATAAGATGAAATGCATTGACAATTCCTTAAATTCTGCATTATTTTCCACTAACCACTCTATCTTAAAAGTGACTTATTAGACATTATACGTTCTCAAAGTTGTCGTCATTATCATTAATATCAATCTCATAAGAAAAAAACATTTAGGCTTATTATTCATGAACTCGTTTAGAAATATCGTAATAGAAGAATGTTTCCTATCAAAACAGATTTTGATTCTTGTTATTCTCTTGCCTACCAGATAAATATTTATCTTAGTCCAATTACATTGCCTGAATTCATGTGGTAAATTCTCTCCCCACAAATGCTTACCGACCTGTTATTCCACCCAAGCCCGACTAGGAAAAAGTTATGGAGCATAAAAAAATAAAAATGAAAATAAAACCCTATATGTTACACCTATTAAATGTGAAATTTACACACAAGAATGACGTGTCCATGAAATGAATAAAAAAGGACACATCGTATTCAACTTTCATATAAAGAATTTTTCATTGATGTTCTTTAAATAAGCACTCTCTTTAGTTTCTCGTGTTCCTTTTCTTTTTTCCTCTTATGAAAATTCTCAAACTATTGGACCACCACATTGAAACGACAAACACATCAAGGAGAAAACGACGTTGCCGTCACGCAAATTAACATCAAAATTCTCAATTATTTTTGCAAATATGAAGTTAACGATTGGAGAGACAAAAGCAAATAGGCAGGTATAAAGAAATTCAAAGGAAAATGCTACATTTGTCCTTTTGTTAAAATTTAAACAAATCATTCATAATTGACCCATTTTCTCTTCTCACTGAGTCACTCAACAAATAGAAAGTTGTATATTATTTTTATCAGTTATCCAGAATATAATACATGTATAACTTAACTCTAAGATATCTAGCAAACAACTCCTAAGATACATTAAACATTTGTATAAGAAGTGTTAATGTGTTACTGCCTAAATGGTCGACAAATTAAATTTGAAAATAAGTGAATCAGTTTTGATATTTAAAAAGTCACTTATTTACCATTTCACTCAAAAGTCATTTAAATCAAAACGTGATATACCTCGTCACATTGTAATGACGGGCATCTGATTCTTTAGTTAAAAAAATAGAAAATATTAAACCCCACCTATTTTTATTAAAAACCTCTTAGCTAACCTAATACGAAGTCATTAAAAAGTGACCAGATATATACTTTTCGGTTTGGGTGACTTTTTGATTGATATATTAAAAAAAAAAAAAAAGAGGTGACTCTTTTGTACCAAAGGAAACAAATGACATTGTTCAACTATTTTCAATAGTTCAATTACTGTTTAAGCAAATAAACTCTATTATGATTGGGCTCGTATTTGCGAGAGTTCTAAAATCTCACTTCCTATCCATAATTAATTTGTCATTTGCTCTAATTTTCAATTAGGATTGGCCTACTTATATATACACATCATTTTTTAGATTTTTTTTTATATACATAAATTTATTGTGTAATTTAGTTTTTTCCACAAACCACTGTTGGATGAACTAATTTATCGAAGGTGTGTCCACCACTAGTTTTGAGAAATCAACTGTTTCCAAGCTGAAAAAGAAGACAAGTGCATGCATTTTTGGTATTGATGAAAACTGACCTCTTTTTCTGTCCACCCTTATCATTAGCTCTTGTGAATTTGGTCCCCTTTTAGCTTTTTCTTACAGTTTTAAAAATAATTTAAGGGAAAAATATAATGGCACGTGTTAAACGCTTAGGTGACGTATGGATGGTGGCATCCACATAAAACTTGAAATTGGTAGTGATACGAAAATCTATTGTATTATTCTACACGAGATAGAATACAAAATAAAAATACAAGTATCATCAATACATGAATTTAGACAACCATAATGTCTAAAATTACGCTCCCATAGTAAAAAATAACACATATTTCAAATTTTACATTATACACTAAATTTTTTTTTATGAAAAATAACTTTTCAATTAGAATTAATCCCTACATTTCAATCCATGCACATCCTTGCATATTTCTGATCTCCGCATAACCTGCATGCTTTTGAACCAAACGACTCCTAAATTTTATATGGTACGTATATTATATGGTTGTACATTTTTAATTTACAAATCAGCAAGGTCAATGATTGCATTGTTGTTGTTGCTGGTTAATAAAGGAAAAGATAACAAAATCAAACAAACAAATAATAAGCAAGAGAAAGTGTCATACTGCATGATTGCTCATGTGTGTTGGCAGTTCCAATTCAAAATGGAGAAGAAACAAATTAATTAGTTGCTCTTATCGCTAAGTTTGGTTTTTTTGGACGATCTTCACTATCGTCCATCTGTCGACCTTGAGCCTTTGAACTTCATTCATTGTCAATGGATGACTCAGTTTTCTTTGTAGTTGGAACCTAAACTAATTTGGGTGTGTTTGACACGAAGGAAATTGTTTTTTGTAGCGCGGTGCTCAAAGCATTTCGCATTAGCTGGTTCCGAGAAAGGAAATTGGTATGAAGGAAATTGCTTGTTTCAACATGATGCACAAAGCATCCCGCATTAGCAGAGTCGGATTATGAAGGAAATTTTTCTCACGTCAAATATTTTATTATGGAAAAAAAGTGATTTTCTTACTTATTTCCTTGTGTTTGATAACTGAGCAGAAAATATTGTTCCAAGAGCATTGTATATAGTTTCGTCAAACATTATGTGAGGTAGGGGTGGGAGATACGAGGGTGGGGGTGGAAGGTGAGAATGAAACAATCAATGTAGAATGTTACTTATGTAACTTGTTTCCCCTATTTTCATTAGACAAAATCATTTAAAAAAAAAAAAAATTGACCAACCAAACATGAGAAAACGGAAAAATGCTTTCCTCAGTACCAAACACACCAAGACATAGACATGGTCACTCTCCTAAATTATGTCATCTATCACGAATGTTTATGTCTTGCAAAGACATGAATCTTTGAAACTTTGTAGAATGGTAAACACATGTCACACATTTCTATGCTTTACAATTTGAATCTTATAAATACTAAATTAGTAATAGATGAATTTTGACAACCAAAATGACAAAAATTACACTCCTATAGTAAAAGCTAAACACCAATTTCAATATATATATATATATATATATATATACAGCCTATGCCAGCCCTTGCATAGTTGCATTAGTCATCTCAATCCGCATGCTTCTGAACCAAACGAGTCCTAAATTCTGTATGGTATATTTTTAATTTAAAAATAAGCAAAAAGGAATAAAAATAACAAAATCAATCAAAGAAATAACAAGCAATAGAAAGTTTCATACTGCATGATTGCTCATGTGTGTTGGCAGTTCCATTTCAAAATGGAGAAGGAACAATTGATTAGTTACTCTTATTGCTAAGTTTGGTTCTTTTGACTTTGAGCCTTTTGAACTTCATTCATTGTGAATGAATGACTCACTTTTCTTGTAATTGGAACCTTAACTAATTAAGACATAGACATTGTCATTTTCCTAACCATGTTCATCAATCATGAATGTCTATGTCTTGCAAGGACATGAATCACACTTGAAACTTTGGAGAATGGTGAACACCTGTCACCCATTCCATGATTTACAATTTGGGAATAGCTAAAAACAAATTGCTGCCATCAACGTGGTATGATTTTAGTGCATTCCCAAAACAAGAAATTAAGAGAAACACAAGGAAAAAATGAAGACTACTACTTGGTAGCACTTCGTTTAACTCTATATGCATTTACTTTGTTATATGTTTGTTATAATATGGTCCCGTAGAAAGAAAGCGATAGTAATAGTATCTCAAAATTGAAAATTTTCTCATTATTTGAGCTATATATCATGACTTAGTACTGTTTCCAAAAATTTACCTTGATTCTCTGAACTCGGCAAAATCAAAAAGATGAATTTAAATACTAAATACTAAAAGATCTATTTACTCGTATTAGTTAATAAGTAATGATACATTAAGATGGATGTAGCTTACAAAATGACGATTTCACTGTCTAGAAATTCTAACAACATTAGGTGCTCCAAGTGATCAGAATGGAAAACAGCTTCCACTCATTGAAAAGTGAAAACGTTTGGCATAAAGTTCAATGGATCATTCTCTCGTAATCCTGAGCCAGACAAGAAAGTGAAAATTCGGAGACGGATCTAGCATTTTAGCTTTATAGCGCGTTTTTTTTCTCGTTATAACAAAAGTTCGTGAGCAAGCTTATTTTAAGCAGCCCAATCAATAAGCTGAAAGTTATATCACTACTAAAAAACTATTCAAAGTCCGATATGTAAAATTTAAATAAATTAAAATAACTTAATAAAATGTAGCAACTAAGGATTGAACTCAGGCATGTACCCTGGCATTGAGCAACCCTACCGATAGACACTCATATTCTTTGATCAAATATTTTCATTTTTAATTTATACTCTTAAACCGCAGTTTTGCTTTCTAAAAACTGATGAAGTCCATCGATTTTTTGTATAAAAAAAAATTAAAAAGGCGATGGAGCCCGTCAGTTTATTTTAGTAAAAAATAATAATAATTTACGCTCATTTTTGCGCTAAAAATAACTGACGGAAGTACGCCAGTCTTCTTTAAAAAAAAGATTAAAAGATTTATTGTTTTTCTCATTTTTTAAGTAGTGTATATGACATTAGTCTAGGGTCTTGCAAAATCACTCGCCAATAACTATTCTTTAGGTGCATTTGCTTTAGCTCGATCGAGTACTTCGATACATTATAAACAACAATAACAACAACATCTCAAACAAGTTGGCAAAGTTAATGAAAATGTGAAATCCTTTATACCAATCTTATCAACCAATAATTCCATAACACCTTCTTCAAAATGCGAATAGTGTAGTAACCTTTGATGTGAAGCTCACTAGTTCTTAGTTTTATCAGTCCAGTCATAAGGCCCAAATAAGGCACACCAAAGAGAACAAACCAAATATTTACACTTTAACCCTTCATAAGGGCTGGTCTTTAATTTTACCCTTCAAATGGTCAGGTCTTTAATTTTTAACAGAACTTATGTATAACGGGACATAGATATCATGATACAAAAATTTAAACTTATGCCGCCACAAAAATATTATTTATCTTGAGAGACAAAAATTAAAGACTAACACAAAGTAGGATCAAAAGTCCAACTGAGCATAAGTTTTTTAAGCATGCGGAACATAACTTGTGAGATATTTCAATGCTAAAATATAAACTTATATCCTATGTAAAAGTTATTTGCATTTATGATAAAAATTAAAGACCATCACAAAATAGGACCAAAAGTAAAAATGACCCAACAAACACCCCAGTCCACATATATGGGGCCACCTAACTATCAGCCCGGCCCATGAAGCCCAAATCTCTCTATTTGCAGACTATAAAACCAAAATGGGAGGACAAAAATCCCCAAAACCACTCATTCAACTTTCTCAACTTTGTCTCTGTAAAACTCTCTGTCTCTCTACCCATCAATGGCTTCCCCACGTGAAGAAATGGTAGATTAACACTGTTGCAAGTCTTGCAACCTGATTTAGCTTATGTTTGTATATCACATGTATAAACACTGTTGCAAAAAAAATGGCTATGCAAATGTAAATTAATATGGCTATATGAATATAATATTTATGTTGGATTGTATATTATTGAAATCATCTAACTCTGCAAATGAGCTGGCCCTTAATTTTTGACCTTCAAAATCGAATTTTACATAGTGGGACATAAATTCTTTAAAAGCAGTGAACATAACTTTTGGGATACTGTAAAGCGAAAATATAAACTTAGGCCTCGCAAAAAGTTATTTACCTTGAGAAACAAAAATTAAAGACTAGCACAAATTAGGGCTATAAGGATGTGAGACATAATTTGTGGACTATTATGATGTGATAATATAAAATTGAAAAGAAAAAAAAGTTTTGCAAGCCAAAAACAAATGACCAGCACAAAATAGGGCCAAAATTGCAAATAATCCAAGAGAACAAACATCCTAGTCCATATGTATGGGCCAACCTAACTATCAGCCTGGCCCATGAAGCCCAAATCTCCCAATTTGAAGACTCTAAAACCAAAATGGAAGGAAGAAAATCCCAAAATCTGCCCATTCACAACTTCCTCTTTCTAAAAAAAAAACCTTTCTGTCTTGGGAAAACATTATCAATCTTAAATAAAGTGTATAAAAGTTGTTATACACAAATATGCTGAAAATCATGTGTCTATACAAAAAAGTATTGACTAGGTGACGTAAATATTTCAAAAAAAAATAAACATAGAGCGTAATTTTCCTTATCTTTTTACCAGTCCCGTTAAAAGTCCCAAATGAGGCACACCAAAGAGAGCAGCAAACAGCCCAGTCCGTAAAAATAGGCCAACCTAACTATCACTCCGGCCCACAAATCCCAAATCTCCCTATTTACAAACTCTAAAACCAAAATGGAAGGAGTCGAATCTCAAAAACCGCTCATTCCATTCTCAACTTTTTCACTCTAGAAAACTCACTTTCTCTCTCTAACCATCAAATGGGCTGGTCTTTAATTTTTAACCTTCAAAATCGAATTAATGACTAGCGGGACATAAATTCTTTAAGGCCGCAGAGCATAACTTGTGAGATGTTATTATGTAAAAATTTAAACTTATGTTCCATGGAAAAGTTTTCCCTTCGTCCAATTTACGTGACACCATTTGACTAGGCACGGAATTTAAGAAAGAAATGAAGAGTTTTGCAGTTTATGATCTGAAACAAGCCTTAGTCGTCTCATAAAGTTAAATTGCTTTTAGATATAGAAATGTGATATTCTTTTGGGATATACTAAAAAGGAAATTGTACCATATAAATTGGGGACAGAAGGAGCATTTTCCTTGGGGAACAAAAATTAAAGATCAGCACAAAACGAGCCAAAATGTAAATGACCCAACAAAACACCTGAGATAGAGATGGGCTAACCTAACCAGCAGCCCGACTCATTTGCAAACTCATTCTATTGGCAGTATCTTGAACCTCAATCTATTAGAGAATGTCGATAAAGATGCGATTGGCCAACGTGGCAAAAAGCAATTAAATCAGAGTTGAATTCACTTGCCAAACGCAACATTTTTGGACCTGTAGTCCAAACACCTAAGGGTATTTAGCCTGTTGGTTATAAATGGGTTTTTGTGCATAAAAGAAATGAGAAAAATGAAATACAAAGATACAATGCACGCCTTGTTGCATAAGGTTTTTCACAAAGACTTGATGTCAATTATGAAGAGGCATACTCACCGATTATGGATGCGATAACATTACGTTATCTTATTTTTTTCGCTGTCTATGAGAGAGTTGAAATGCGTTTGATGGATGTGGTTACATCCTATCTTTATGGGTTACTTGATAGTGAGATACATATGAAAATCCCTGAAGGATTTAAGATGCCTGAAGCATATAGTACAAAGTCTTGGGAAATTGTTACATCCCGTATTTTTGAACGTCGGATTATTTGTAAGCTGAGGTGGGGCCCACACGTCAAGATTTTTTTTTTTTTTTTTTTTTTTTTTTTTTGGGACATGTGACAAATTATATGAATCACATATGTGAAGTTAAACACAACTCAAGAAGGACCCTTGGGCCAAATCAAAGTGGAAGTCCTCCAAACGAATATTTTTAAGAAAACGTTTTCGGGTGACCTGACTTTGGGGGGCAAAAACGGTATTATATGTTTGGAATTTGGAAAAATACCAAGAAGTAGAAGTTGTAGATAATTGAATTATCTTTCCAACCATAGGTCGTGGGTTCCCAGGTGACGTCGGTACAAGGAGATATGGACGTTTTAAGGTCGAAAGGTCAGTGGGCTAGGCCCAACTCGGGACCAACCGAGTTGGCCCAAAAAAATGAAAAGAAAAATTTAGGCCCAAGGTGAGAGGGTGGCCGGCCATACCTGGTCCAAGCCCACCAAATTAATTAATTTCCATGTGGCAAATTAATTATAAAGGGATCATTATCCCTTAGATGATTCAAGAAACTTAGAAGGAGAAAGAACAAACAAAACAAGAGCAAAAAAAAGGGCCATTTCGGGTTTGGCCATAGAAAATTCACCCCTCCAAATCTTCCTCCAAAAATTATTTTCTTGTGGTATTCCTACTAATTTAAGGGTCCTTTACAACTTGGTGTAATTGTTTTGGAAGAAGGAGCACTTATTTCTTCAAGTTGACAACTTGTTCAAGTGAAGGAGTTGTAGAAAAAGGTAAGAATCAATTCCTTTTTCTTATGTTATGAAGGTTTGTTTATGTTGTGGTATGTGGAAATGAGTAGAAATTATGGAAATAAGGAAGTTTGCAAAGTGGGTATGTATATATATATGTAGCCATGAGTGTATATATGTTGTATACATATATGAGTTGAATTTTATGTTGTATTCTAGTTGTGGTTATGGTGAAAATTATATTGGGAATGAAAGTTGAATGAATTTTGGTTGAAGTTGGAATGTAGAAGATTATGTCACTTTAGAATGATTTTGTGATATTATGGAAATGAAGTTGTTAAGATGTGAATTATGATTATGGTTGATGAAATTGGAAGATGGAAATATGTTATGAATATGTAGGTTGAAGATTTGAAGTTTTGGGTGAATTATGTTTTGGTGGAAAGTTTGTATATTTTGTATATCTTGTGAATATTTCGTAGAAATGATATGAAATATTTCCAAATTATATTGTGATGATCTAGATTAATGATGAATGTGAAACCATTGAGATTAGTTTGGAAATTGAAGTTGAAATGAAGGTTATGACATTATGTTGGAAAGATAGCTAGTTAAGTTATATTGTGTTTATAGTGATTGTTGTTGTTGTTGATGTTGTTGTTGGGTTGTTGTTGATTGTTTTAGCCGAGTTAAATTCTCGGGGATGCTATATGTATAGGGGAGATGCTGCCCAAATTTCTGTAGGCAATTATGAATAAAGATTGAATACTTAAAGATTGGAAATTGAGAATTGGTAAATGTGACCAATTGCAGATTTTGGGCGAAACGGGAATTGAATTTGGAAAGGCGTAAAGAGCATATAAGGTATGTAAGGCTATCCCGATTCTTCTTTTGGCATGTCCTAGGTGTACTAGGATCGGATTTGAGCCTCGGAAAGTATTCTGCTCATCGGAATCTGCATTTGAAAATACCCTTTTTTCATTCAATTGAATTGAACCCTATAAGTATGCTTTATTGAAAGAATTGTGCAAACTTCCGCAAATTGTCTAGAAAATTTTGGAATGTCCCTAGAACCTCCGTAGGTGACTTTATAAGCTTAAAATACGTAATTTGAGCCCACCGCTTCGTTTGTCCCAAGGTGGGCCCACTATTTCCAATTTTACCCTTTATGTGTCTATGACTTGTCTTCGAGCGTTTCGTTAGAGATACTCTAACTACTCCTTTATCTACTAAATAAAAACTATTTTAAATATTTCATTAAGTCTTATAAATTGTTTTGAATCTTGAAAACGATCTCGGATAGATTATGCCTCCGTAACCCGTTATGACATCTAAATTTACTTACTATGTTTCCATCCGATTTCATTGATTTGATTTGACATTCGATATGCCTCATTGAGTCTCTGGAAATATATATATGGTATTTTTAGTGCATTTAGTTTCTCACTACTCCGTTCGTGGATGCCTCAATGCTTCCCCCACTGAGCCCGGGCCAGGATATGTTGTCAAGCGTAATTCTCTGCATTGTTCGCCGCGTCCCGATGTGAGGGGGCAGGTATACGCGTACATGGGTCTGTGGAGTATGATGTGCCATGTCCGCCTATTCTGATCTGATCTGTTATGGCCATTTTGATATGATATTATATGATACGGGGCCACGCCCCTTTTCTGATTCCTCTGTATTGTGGCACCAGTGTCGGGAGGGTGACCACGTTCTGTCTGCCGAGTCCCGTGGCAGGGATCGGATATGATATGACATATGTTTCTGTACACATTCTGTCTGATTTGGAAATATGCATTTGACACTCTGGATTTTGTACCCATTTTCTGTAATCATTATGATTTGACTTCTGTGATTCCGCTTTACATATTCAGTACATATTTCGTACTGACCCCCTTTCTTCGGGGGTTGCGTTTTCATGCCGCGCAGGTACAGACGACAGGTTTGCTGATCCGCACGTTTAGGATCCCATTTCTGCTATTTTGGGGCGCCCTCTTCTACAGAGCCCATCTTTTGGTACAGTCTGTCACTGCTATCTGGATATGTACTTTGTTCAGGGTATGACGGGGCCCTGTCCCGTCTTATGATTATGATATGTTCTGTAGAGGTCTGTGGATACATCTGTGTGGGTTCTGTACATATGTTTGGGATGTTTTGTTTTATGATAGCCTTATCGGCTTCTGTGTGCCAAGTCTGCTCTTCGGCTAAATTCTGTAGCATCCACTAATGTTATTATTATATTATTATTCTGATAATATGCTAATTTGGGTATCGGGTACGTATAGGTGCCCAGATAGGGCACTGGTCGCGGCCCACGGGGTTGGGTCGTGACAAAAGTGGTATCAGAGCGGTTCGTCCTCGGAATGTCCACAGACCGTGTCTAGTAGAGTCTTGTTTATCGGTGTGTTGTGCACCACACCTATAAACAGGAAGCTACAGGACATTTAGGGTGTTTCTTTTTTTGAAATCTTAGATCGTGCGATAGAGCTGTGCTATTAGGATGATTCTGTCCTGATCCGTTGTTGTTTTTCTTTCAGTGATGCCTCCGAAAAAGGCGACGGCTGCCCAGAAGAAAAAGGGCGTGGTAGGAGAGACCAGCCGGGCTCAGAAGGGTACTCGGACCCTTGCTCAGATGATGCGTGATATTGCGTCCCGGCCAGCAGACTCTGCTACGTCTTCATCATCAGAGGAGTCTGGGGCAGCTCCACCAGTAGCTCCAGAGGTTCCAGTACCTGAGCCTCCAGCTCCACAGCCAGGGGCTGAGGATCGGGCTATGAGAGATGCGGTCCAGTTGTTGACCAGACTGGTAGCAGGGCAGGTTCATAGGCACGAACTTGGGGATGGTCGTGCAGACAGACGTGACAGTTCGAGAGCTCGTGAGTTCCTGACCTGTAATCCTCCAGAGTTCTTCGGGACAAAGCCCGAGGAGGATCCTGAGGAGTTTATCAGGAAGATGCGGCGCACGTTACATTTGATTAAGGCATCTGCGACAGAGTCAGTCGAGTTGGCTTCGTACCGGTTGTATGATGTAGCAGCAAATTGGTACGAGTCTTGGGAGTTAGCCAGAGGCGTTGGTGCTCCCCCAGCAGTCTGGGATGAGTTTTCTGAGGCTTTTCTTAGCCATTTTCTACCTCCGGAGTTACGGCGGGCCAGGGCTGACAGATTCTTATTGCTGAGACAGAGGGGCTGCAGTGTTCGAGAGTACAGTATGGAGTTCGACTCATTGGCCCGATATGCACCTGCTGTGGTAGCTACTATGGCTGACAGGATGCACAGGTATATTATGGGGCTGGACCGTTATTTTGTCGACAGTTGCTTGGTATTGGCCGCTCAGCCCGATATGGATATTGCCCGGATTCAGGCGCACGCTCAGGGCATGGAGGACCGGCACAGGGGTCATCAGCCCGATAGGAG
This sequence comes from Lycium barbarum, assembly GCF_019175385.1. Lineage (NCBI taxonomy): Eukaryota > Viridiplantae > Streptophyta > Magnoliopsida > Solanales > Solanaceae > Lycium > Lycium barbarum. The sequence continues at coordinate 124,623,026 of NC_083346.1, forward strand.
TCAGGATCGGAGACAGCCCAAGAGGGCCAGATCATCTGGGTATTTTGAGGAATTTCGGAGTGGGCAGCCTCAGCAGCAGCAGCAGTCTAGCAGGCATTCTTCCCAGCCGGCACAGAGCACACCTCCGCAGTTCTCAGGCAGGAGATTTGATAGCCCAGGGTATTTAGGAGCAGGCCAGAGCTCCGGGGTTTCAGGTTCGCGGGTAGACAGGAGTTCCGGTCAGACGAGGCCACCCAGGCCTCAGTGTTCTTATTGTGGGAGATACCACCCTGGAGAGTGCTACCGTGCCACAGGTGCTTGTTATTCTTGTGGCCGTCAGGGCCATACTGTGAGAGAGTGTCCGTATAAGGGTAATTTGGGAGGTGCAGCGCAGCCTACCGGATCAGTCGCTGGGTCATCGTCTCCTTCGATAGCCATGCGCCCTGCGGGGCAGGGTACGTCGACATCAGCAGGCCGCGGCAGAGGTAGTGGCGGGGCTCCCAGTTCAAGCGGTCCTTCGAACCGCATCTATGCCTTGACTAGTCGACAGGACCCGGAGGCGCTACCAAACGCGGATACAGGTATACTAATGTCTTTTTCGAAATATAAGTGTATTGACAGATCTAGCCTCTACTTTGTGATATATTTTCCCCAAAATGCTTACAAGACCCTATAAGATTAATTTAACATTCGAGGACGAATGTTCTAAAGGGGGGGAGGATGTTACATCCCGTATTTTTGAACGTCGGATTATTTGTAAGCTGAGGTGGGGCCCACACGTCAAGATTTTTTTTTTTTTTTTTTTTTTTTTTTTTGGGACATGTGACAAATTATATGAATCACATATGTGAAGTTAAACACAACTCAAGAAGGACCCTTGGGCCAAATCAAAGTGGAAGTCCTCCAAACGAATATTTTTAAGAAAACGTTTTCGGGTGACCTGACTTTGGGGGGCAAAAACGGTATTATATGTTTGGAATTTGGAAAAATACCAAGAAGTAGAAGTTGTAGATAATTGAATTATCTTTCCAACCATAGGTCGTGGGTTCCCAGGTGACGTCGGTACAAGGAGATATGGACGTTTTAAGGTCGAAAGGTCAGTGGGCTAGGCCCAACTCGGGACCAACCGAGTTGGCCCAAAAAAATGAAAAGAAAAATTTAGGCCCAAGGTGAGAGGGTGGCCGGCCATACCTGGTCCAAGCCCACCAAATTAATTAATTTCCATGTGGCAAATTAATTATAAAGGGATCATTATCCCTTAGATGATTCAAGAAACTTAGAAGGAGAAAGAACAAACAAAACAAGAGCAAAAAAAAGGGCCATTTCGGGTTTGGCCATAGAAAATTCACCCCTCCAAATCTTCCTCCAAAAATTATTTTCTTGTGGTATTCCTACTAATTTAAGGGTCCTTTACAACTTGGTGTAATTGTTTTGGAAGAAGGAGCACTTATTTCTTCAAGTTGACAACTTGTTCAAGTGAAGGAGTTGTAGAAAAAGGTAAGAATCAATTCCTTTTTCTTATGTTATGAAGGTTTGTTTATGTTGTGGTATGTGGAAATGAGTAGAAATTATGGAAATAAGGAAGTTTGCAAAGTGGGTATGTATATATATATGTAGCCATGAGTGTATATATGTTGTATACATATATGAGTTGAATTTTATGTTGTATTCTAGTTGTGGTTATGGTGAAAATTATATTGGGAATGAAAGTTGAATGAATTTTGGTTGAAGTTGGAATGTAGAAGATTATGTCACTTTAGAATGATTTTGTGATATTATGGAAATGAAGTTGTTAAGATGTGAATTATGATTATGGTTGATGAAATTGGAAGATGGAAATATGTTATGAATATGTAGGTTGAAGATTTGAAGTTTTGGGTGAATTATGTTTTGGTGGAAAGTTTGTATATTTTGTATATCTTGTGAATATTTCGTAGAAATGATATGAAATATTTCCAAATTATATTGTGATGATCTAGATTAATGATGAATGTGAAACCATTGAGATTAGTTTGGAAATTGAAGTTGAAATGAAGGTTATGACATTATGTTGGAAAGATAGCTAGTTAAGTTATATTGTGTTTATAGTGATTGTTGTTGTTGTTGATGTTGTTGTTGGGTTGTTGTTGATTGTTTTAGCCGAGTTAAATTCTCGGGGATGCTATATGTATAGGGGAGATGCTGCCCAAATTTCTGTAGGCAATTATGAATAAAGATTGAATACTTAAAGATTGGAAATTGAGAATTGGTAAATGTGACCAATTGCAGATTTTGGGCGAAACGGGAATTGAATTTGGAAAGGCGTAAAGAGCATATAAGGTATGTAAGGCTATCCCGATTCTTCTTTTGGCATGTCCTAGGTGTACTAGGATCGGATTTGAGCCTCGGAAAGTATTCTGCTCATCGGAATCTGCATTTGAAAATACCCTTTTTTCATTCAATTGAATTGAACCCTATAAGTATGCTTTATTGAAAGAATTGTGCAAACTTCCGCAAATTGTCTAGAAAATTTTGGAATGTCCCTAGAACCTCCGTAGGTGACTTTATAAGCTTAAAATACGTAATTTGAGCCCACCGCTTCGTTTGTCCCAAGGTGGGCCCACTATTTCCAATTTTACCCTTTATGTGTCTATGACTTGTCTTCGAGCGTTTCGTTAGAGATACTCTAACTACTCCTTTATCTACTAAATAAAAACTATTTTAAATATTTCATTAAGTCTTATAAATTGTTTTGAATCTTGAAAACGATCTCGGATAGATTATGCCTCCGTAACCCGTTATGACATCTAAATTTACTTACTATGTTTCCATCCGATTTCATTGATTTGATTTGACATTCGATATGCCTCATTGAGTCTCTGGAAATATATATATGGTATTTTTAGTGCATTTAGTTTCTCACTACTCCGTTCGTGGATGCCTCAATGCTTCCCCCACTGAGCCCGGGCCAGGATATGTTGTCAAGCGTAATTCTCTGCATTGTTCGCCGCGTCCCGATGTGAGGGGGCAGGTATACGCGTACATGGGTCTGTGGAGTATGATGTGCCATGTCCGCCTATTCTGATCTGATCTGTTATGGCCATTTTGATATGATATTATATGATACGGGGCCACGCCCCTTTTCTGATTCCTCTGTATTGTGGCACCAGTGTCGGGAGGGTGACCACGTTCTGTCTGCCGAGTCCCGTGGCAGGGATCGGATATGATATGACATATGTTTCTGTACACATTCTGTCTGATTTGGAAATATGCATTTGACACTCTGGATTTTGTACCCATTTTCTGTAATCATTATGATTTGACTTCTGTGATTCCGCTTTACATATTCAGTACATATTTCGTACTGACCCCCTTTCTTCGGGGGTTGCGTTTTCATGCCGCGCAGGTACAGACGACAGGTTTGCTGATCCGCACGTTTAGGATCCCATTTCTGCTATTTTGGGGCGCCCTCTTCTACAGAGCCCATCTTTTGGTACAGTCTGTCACTGCTATCTGGATATGTACTTTGTTCAGGGTATGACGGGGCCCTGTCCCGTCTTATGATTATGATATGTTCTGTAGAGGTCTGTGGATACATCTGTGTGGGTTCTGTACATATGTTTGGGATGTTTTGTTTTATGATAGCCTTATCGGCTTCTGTGTGCCAAGTCTGCTCTTCGGCTAAATTCTGTAGCATCCACTAATGTTATTATTATATTATTATTCTGATAATATGCTAATTTGGGTATCGGGTACGTATAGGTGCCCAGATAGGGCACTGGTCGCGGCCCACGGGGTTGGGTCGTGACAGAAATATACTCAATCAGATTGCAAAGATCATTGTATAGTTTGAAGGAATCAGGACACATGTGTTATAACCGCTTTAGTGAGTATTTATCGAAGGAAGATTATATAAATGATGTCATTTGCCCATGTGTTTTTATAAAGAAAACAACATCGGGATTCGTTGTACTTGTTGTTTATGTTGACGACATAAACCTTATTGGAACTCCAGCAGAGCTTCAAAAGGTAATTGAATATTTAAAGAAATAATTTGAGATGAAAGATCTTGGAAAGACAAAATTGTGTCTTGGTTTACAAATTAAACATCTGACAAACGGTATCTTTGTCCATCAATCTGCCTATACAGAAAAGGTGTTGAAATGATTCTACATGAATGAAGCACATCCATTAAGTAATCCAATGATTGTCCGATCACTTGATGTGAATAAGGATCTGTTTCGACCTCAAGAAAAGAATGAAGAGATTCTTGGTCCTGAAGTACCATATCTTAGTGCGATTGGTGCACTAATGTATCTTGCTAGTATTACAAGGCCTGACATAGCATTTTCAGTCAATCTATTAGCAAGATATAGCTATGCTCTAACCGGGAGACACTGGAACAGAATCAAACACATACTGCGGTATCTAAAAGGGACTACTGATATGGACTTGTTTTATTCCAACAATTGCAGTCCCGATCTTGTTGGTTATGCCGATGTAGGGTATTTATCTGATCCACACAAAGCTCGATCTCAAACAGGCTATGTGTTCACATGTAAGGGCACTGCTATATCTTTGCGATCTACAAAATAATCTATTGTGGTTACTTCATCAAATCATGCCGAAATAATAACTATTCATGAAGCAAGCCGGGAATGTGTGTGGCTGAGATCAATGATACATCTCATTCGAGAAAAATGTGACAAAGTACCCACGATCTTATACGAAGATAATGCAGCGTGCATAGCCCAATTAAGGGGAGGATTCATAAAAGGAGATAGAACGAAGCATATTTCACCAAAGTTATTCTTCACACATGATCTCCAGAAAAATGGTGATATCAACGTATAACAAATTCGGTCAAGTGATAATTTTGCGGAATTGTTCACTAAGGCATTGCCAACTTCAACATTTAAGAAGTTGATATACAAGACTGGAATGTATCATTACTTGATGTTTCCATTAGAGGGAGTGAAATACGTGTTGTACTCTTTTTTTCCTTAACCAAGGTTTTATCCCATTGAGTTTTCCTGGTAAGGTTTTTAACGAGGCAGCTAGCAATGCGTATTACTAGATATGTGTACTATTTTTCCTTCATTAGAATTTTCCCCACAGGTTTTTTTAGTAAGGTTTTAAAGAGGCACATTATCTATTAATAAAACGTCCAAGGGGGAGTGTTATGAACTATGTTACAAGATATTTAGATGTATTACTAAGTCTAAATTATATCACTTGCACATTAAGTGATAAAAATACAACTTGCACTTGCAAGATGTATCTTAGTTATAGCAAGTTATATCTTAGTTGTACTTTTTAGTTGTAGATTAGTTGTATCTTACTTGTAGCATATTGTAAATCAATTTGTACAAGTTGTATGTTGAAGATTAAGGGAAAAAACTCTTCTATAAATAGAAACATTTTCCCTCTCATTTGAGACATCATTAACAAGTGATAATACAATATGTCATTTCTCTCTATAAAGTTATTTTAATTTGTTTCTCTTATTTACTTCCAATTATACAGTTTTATAACACATAAAGCGTAGTTATCCCTATTTTTTTTTTGGGAAACTTATAAAAATGACTACATTTTGAGGGTTAAAAATTTGGCATAGCTACACTTTAGCTAATTACATTTCGTAGCTACAGTAGATACACGCTACAGTAAATTGTATTCAAAATTCAGATTGTATTCAAAATTTAGCTGAGTCAAATTTCGTTGTATTCAAGTTCAGATTTCGCGGTATTCAAGTCAAATTTCGATGTATTCAAGTCAGATGTATTCAAATAAGTTATATTCAAATCTTTTTTTTTGGTAATAAAGTTGTATTCAAATCAAATATATTCAACTCAATTGTATTCATTTGTAGCTATTTTTTCAATGTATTCATGAAATAACTATCTATATTCATAAATGAGCTCGCTATATTGATGAATACAACGAGTAAAAACTGAATAGATAAAAACATAGATACACAAAAAATTAATAAATACACTATAAAAAAAATGAATACAATCTAAACATTTAACAAACAAAAAAAACTCAAAAAAGTGAATACAACCGCCGTATTCGTGTATACAACAACACCAACCACTAGCTCCAGCCAGATCTGCCAACAATTTCCGACTAGATTGGCCGGAAATTTCACACTAACAACAACAACAGCCAACAAGAGAGAGAGAGAGAGAGAGAGAGAGAGAGAAAAGCGTTTGGAACCAAAACTAATGACTGAGATTATTACACATACCTAGCTGCCATTGTTGAGTTTTCAGAGCTCTGTAACTGCTCTTTTTTCACAGTCCTATTAAACCAAACCAAAATATAGCGTTAAAAATAGTAAAATGCAAACAGAAATTTCTTCCTAGAAAAGCTTAAACTATAGATTTTTAGGAATAAAAACAACAACAGCCAACAACAACAACAGGTCGTTGTCACGACGGAGCTACGACGGCAACGGGAGGCATGACGTTGTTGCTAGCAACTAGATCTGAATGACGTTGTTGCTAGCAACCAGATCTGAGGGGATGCACCGGCGGTGATAACAGCAGAGCTCCGGCGTCGCTGGTCGAAAGGTGAAGAGAAAGCATCGGGTTTCGCCAGAGAAGATGAATAGCGATGGTTCCGACGAAGAAGAGAGAGTGAAAGAGAAGAGAGAGTTGAGGGAGGAGAGAGATAGGGGGGTTTGAGGGAAAAATACGGATACAGTGAAATAAGAGGAAAATAGTTACATTGTGTAATTGATATACCAAATTTAGTTATGAAATGTAATTAAAGTAAAATGTAGCTACTAAATATAATTACCTACTAGTGTTTGCCACACCACGTAGATTTCCTTTTTTTTTACCAGTACAATTAAAAGACCCAAATGAGCCAACCTAACTATCAGTCCGGCCCACAAAGCCCAATTTACATGCTCTAAAACCCAAAATTTCAGAATCGAATCTCAAAAACCGCTCATTCAACACTCACAACTTTCTCTCTCTAAAAAAAAAAAAAAAATCTCTCTCTAACCATCAATGGCGTCCCCACGCGAAGAGAATGTCTACATGGCGAAGCTGGCCGAGCAGGCCGAACGGTACGAAGAAATGGTAGAATTCATGGAGAAGGTCGTCGGCGCGTGCAGCACCACCACCGACGACGAACTCACCGTCGAAGAACGTAACCTTCTCTCCGTCGCGTATAAAAACGTGATCGGAGCAAGACGCGCATCGTGGCGTATAATCTCATCAATCGAACAGAAAGAGGAAAGTCGTGGTAACGAAGAACACGTGGCGTCAATTAAGACGTACAGATCTCAGATCGAAACTGAATTAACTTCGATCTGTAATGGTATACTTAAGTTGCTTGATTCGAAATTGATTGGTATGGCTGGTAATGGTGATTCCAAGGTGTTTTATTTGAAAATGAAGGGAGATTATTTTAGGTATTTAGCTGAGTTTAAAACTGGTGCTGAAAGGAAAGAAGCTGCTGAGAATACTCTTTCGGCTTACAAAGCTGCTCAGGTTTGTTGGAAAATTACACTCTATGTTGCGCGATTTAGCTTATGTTTGTGTGTAAACATATTTTATACACTGTTATATGCGGTTATACAACGCTGATACATTATGTATAATGCTTTAATGTTGTATCTATTTTTTTTTTTTTTGAAACAGGTAACATATGCTGTATCTATTTTTGAAAATATATATTTTGAGTTTATGTTTGTGTGTAAACACATTTTATACGCTCTTATACAAGGTTGATACATTATGTATAATGCTTTAATGTTGTATCTATTTTTGAAAATATATATTTTGAGTTTATGTTTGTGTGTAAACACATTTTATACGCTCTTATACAAGGTTGATACATTATGTATAATGCTTTAATGTTGTATCTATTTTTGAAAATATATATTTTGAGTTTATGTTTGTGTGTAAACACATTTTATACACTATTGTACGTGCTAATACAAGATTGATACATTATGTATAATGCTTTCCTAGGTATGATGTTGTATAAATTGAAAAGATGGCTGCTCAGGTTTGTGTGGAAATTACGCTTGATGTCTATTTTTAAAAATATGTACTTTGAGTTTGTTGCCTGATTTAGCTTATGTTTGTGTGTAAATACATTTTATACACTGTTATATGCGGTTGTACAAGGTTGATACATTATGTATAATGCTTTCCCAGGTATAATGTTGTATAAACTGAAAATATGGCTGCTCAGGTTGTTGTTTATGGGAAAATTTCGCTCTATGTCTATTTTTGAAATTATTTATGTCGCATAGCACATACTTTGAAATTATTTATGCCGCGTAGCACATACTTTGAGTTTGTTACCCGATTTAGCCCATATTTGTGTATAAACATCTTTTATACACTATTATACTTGATACATTATGTATAAATGTTGTATACTGGGCTATGTGGCGGAATAATTTATGTGGGGCTGTATATTTTGAAGATTTCCCTATTTTCATTCCTTAGGCTTACGCCTTATGTCTACTGGGAGAAAATACTTACACGCTTTAGCCCATATTTAGATAAAATTACAACCTTTGCAAGGCTGCTCAGGCTGGTTTATTCTTGGGATAATAGTATTTATGGTGCCTAAATTATAGGTATAATTTGATTTGGGTTCTTGCAATATTTGACGAAGCATATTTAACCTATCGAAATGTGTTTTTTTTTTGTCCTTTATGTAAGAAGTATGTTGTATTTGAACTATTTTTAGAAATATACTGTTGTCAAATATGGAGTAACAGTACAAGCTTAACATAATGCATATGACACTGATAACTATGGTTAATTTGTGAATATTCACAAGCAAAGGGATCAAAAGCACACATTTCAATTAATTGGAGGTTAAATGTGCGTAGTCAGGTGTCACAAGGAGCCAAATGTCAGGTGTCACAAGGAGCAAAATTAGAACGAATAATTGAAGGACCAAAAGTACTATTAACCCTATGGTTAGGTTTTAATTCCTTATCGTTTTGCAAATGCTGGAGAAAAATATGATGTTCTTTCTGCTTGGAAAAGAATGGCGATGTTCTCTATGTATCAAATTTGTAAATTGCATAAGAAGTACTGCTGAATGACAATCTTTAATGGGGAAAATAACATATATCCATTAAAAGTCACTGTCAAAGGAAAAAGAAGTTTTCTTGTGCTGAACAATGTAGTGTATGAAGTTGACATCTTGCTCTCATTTCCAGGACATCGCTAATGGCGAATTAGCCCCTACACATCCGATCCGATTGGGGCTAGCTCTCAATTTCTCAGTGTTTTACTATGAGATATTGAATTCTCCTGATCGTGCTTGTAATCTTGCCAAACAGGTAACAAATTTATTGTGTCTCTTGTTTCCCAAATGAGCATCCAGAGTAATTCTGGAAAGAAAATAGATGTTTGGATCTATTGAATGATGTTTATGGTTTGTATGTTTGTGTAAAAGGCCTTTGATGAGGCAATTGCGGAGCTTGATACCCTTGGAGAGGAGTCCTACAAGGACAGCACTTTGATTATGCAACTTCTGCGTGATAACCTCACTCTGTGGACCTCGGATATGCAGGTAAATTCTTGTGTTCTCTTGTTTATTGGATTGTTTTGTTTGTCTTTTGTGATAGTTTGGCTAATCCATCTCTTGTTGACTTTTCTTCTTCAGGATGATGGAACCGATGAGATCAAAGAACAATCAAAAGCAGATGAGCAGCAGTAATGTGAGTGAAACCTCTTTGCTTACAGAAAATCGATGAAGTAACTTTGCTCATCGATCAAATTGACTGTTTGTAGACCTAAATCCCGTGATTTGTAATACCTAAAGGCACTGTTTCTTGCCATTTGTTGTTTTCAGCAAAGATTACTTTTTGTCTCAGTATTTCTCTTGTATTTGGATGCTCCAATCATGGAAATGGATTTTTATTTTTATTAAGCAAATAGCACTTTGTATTTAACCTTTCTCGTAGAATGGCGCATTGCGGATTTCATCTCCCTTCAAAATTCTGCATTTTTATTTCTTACTCCATCTTGTGTTTACATCGATATGTGATTAAACTTTGTACAAGTCAAGATTGAATTTTGTTGAGTCACATCTTTTGTGTTGCATTCACATATACTCTTATCTTATGATGTATGGGAAAATCACATATACCCTTCAGCTTAGATTTTTATTTTTTGAAGAATTTATCAACTCTCTGTCCACTTAACATCCCCTCTGTTCAAGTAGTCCCTTTTCTTTGATTTTTTTTGGTAGGTGTGCACCATTTGTATATGATAGATCTATGTGTCAATCCTTGGGAATAACGTTTTGCTCTGTTTTCGGCTTGGCAAACAACTGGTTTGTTGACTTCTAGTTTTTGTCCCATTTTAAAATATCTCTCCAAGCATGATGTGCACACTAGTAGTCTTTTTTTTTTTTTTATTTATTTATTTTATTTCCCCCCCCCCCCCCCCCCCCCAATAAAAGGAGGGCCACCAAGGTTCTTGCCTTATTCATTGAATAAAGTTCTCCAGTTGGCGTGGCAACATCTCATTGGGTAGCTGTCTAGTTTAGTCAAGATTCTCTAATGAATTTTGGGTTTAAATTTTGAAACCTTCAAATGCTGTAATTTTGGTACCAAACTGATCTTTACCCTTAGTAATAATGAAAGTGTTTCCAGCATCAGCACTCAGAAACTTTGACTGGCGAAAGGCAAAATAATGCCTGACTCTTCACTTTTAGCTGATAGGCTAAAGCATTCTTCTTGATGATTAAAGCTAGTACTGGACTCTTTTTATTCCTCTTTTCCAAACTTTATAGTTTGATTCATGAGCCTTGCAAAATTGTTGATCTTTACTGTACGTCGTTCAAGTCTAAATAACCTACTGTTAGTGTTAGGGTTCTCAACTGAACATATTGATGACAAGTTGCACAGGCGCGCGCTCTCTTCACCTCTTTCAATGTTATTAAAAGCTATCGCGTCGTTTGAAGCGATGTGAAGCTTTAAATAAGTGTGAGCTTTAAACTATGACATGCAAAGTGATTCCAATGAAAAGTGGCCATTTTTCAAAATTTCAACTATGAGGCATTATTGTGCACTTCTTGCTTTTCGCTTCAAGCCTCAAGGAACTTGTTGCTTTTTTGCACTTGCGCTTTTAAAAACACTGCTCCGTTTTCTCTTCTTGTAATCCGCCCTTAACATGAAATGACTACTGATTTGTTGCTGCGTCGTGGATGTCTCCTCCAATTTGCTTGCTTGTGGGGAAACAGAATTTTGCAGCGCCTTTGAATGTGAACTTGTGCCTGGTTGGCTTGCAAAGTTGCAGTCATCTGAAGCTACTAATATGTCCTTTGACCCTTACAAAAGGGCATTAAATAGGGTTGAGGTTGACACAATGTAAACGTTGTTTGGGGTTTAAAATGTCAAGTGGGTCTACATTTTCGTCCATACTGAGCAGCAGGTTAGTTCTTCTTCAAACATTTATGAATGTGGGCAACTTGAACGAATAAAAACATCAACTTAAGTTTACGCAAAAGATTTACCACAACTAGGTCACCTAAGGAACCGTTTTGACATGATTTGAAACCATGAGATGAAATCAGATTTGGACATGCAATTTGGATTTCTTAGGTTGTGTTTTTTCTTATAGACATAAAAACCCCATAAGTTGTGAAAACTATCAAAACTTTCCCAATTTTTATATAATCTTACCAAATGAGCAAGTCATAGTTCATAACAAAATTAATACGCCACTAGAAGGTCTTTCTAAAAAATACGACATCAATTGGTTAAACTTTAATTCAATAAAAAGGAAAATTTAACATGAATATTAATGTATCTACTCTTTAATACAATCCTCTCATATGATACGAACATAAATAAATGTTGATAGAAGTTAATGAGGTTGGTAAATTGTTGGTGGAGTGATTGTTAAAAATATCTACCAATTTATGAAATTTTCTTTTTACAAAATATAAACTTATGGTTAAGTTTTACATTTAAAAATTTGAAAATCATGATTTGATATTTCACATCATGCCTTTTTGGATGATTTGAGATTTAATCTCATGAGATGAAATTATATTTTCAAACATTGATTTCATCTCATGACATGCAATCGCATGTCCAAATGCCTACTAAAGGCAATAATATGCAACTCTCGATAGTAACTAATGATGACAAATAGGAAAATTCTTGGATCCTTTCAATTATTTGTACTTTATTTGCAGCTCAACCCAGCTAAGCTTTGTGCCTTATAGCATTTTAAAAATTAACTACAGGTTAGAATGATGTATTCAAATTTTGAGCTGTTTGATAGTACCCATGTGAACAGCAAGACACAAGTACATTCACACAACATTGTTGCAGAGAGAGCTGCTATTAAGCTGGAAATTTAAAACCTATCATTTTAATTTTAGCTTCAATTAGTCACAAAATCAGCATATTTTAGCTACTAATATGTGTATTTAAAATATTTGAATTGACACCTACATCCCATTGTTTCTATCTGAAATCCATGAGTTCTAAACTCCAAGCACGATTATAGGAAGAGTGCAACTGAGTAACTCTTTTTACCCACTAAAGTTTAGGCAGATCGCACAAAGTCAACTAATTTTATTCTTCCACTAGGATCCGTACCAGGTCTCGCATGACTTGATTCTAATTATTGACTATTAGGCCACACTCGTGAGTTATGGCACAAACCTTATTCTTCTGCATACAATCCATTTCAGAATCTCAATAATACGTTGGGTTACTCTGCTTCGTTCAAGCTCGTATGAAACAGTTAATTTCGTGTCCATGAAGGGGCAAACACCATTGTTAAATTCTTCTAGCTAAGACAATAACAAGAATGCTTGAAAATCAATTACTATGTAACAAAATTAATACAATATGTGTAGTGTTAAAACACTGAAGTACACACAGTACTGGAAAAGTAATAGGGACGACTTCACTAAAGAAACTAGGTTAAAAAAGAAAACATATTAAATTGCAGCTAAAAAAGAAACACTATAACAGAAGCTAACTTCTATGTTTCCAAAAACGTGTTCTTGATTTTGTGAAGCCTCTTGACTACGTCTTTCATAGTTATCCTTGACTCTGGCTTTTCCTTTGTGCAATCCAAAGCCAATTCTATCATGGAGGCTATGCAGAGTTCGCTTTTTGAATTGACATGCTTTCCCTCATGAAAAAGATTGGCATCCACAACTTCCATAGTTGTCTTGGGAAATGCTGGTCTTATCCACTGCCTCAGGCCAAGATTTTCATTGAATATCTCATCATCAGTTGGTCTTCTTTTTGACAATACCTCTATCATCATGATGCCATAGCTGTAAACATCACCACTAGTTGACACTCTTCCCTCCGAGCCATATTCTTAGAAGAAAGAAAATGAAAATAATAATATTACATTCGAGGTATAATAATAATTTTGTACAATCAAAGACTTGACTTCTATTTAGTTCTTGAATTCGAAAGGGCTTAATTATGATAAGCGAAAGGGTTTACGATACGTGAAAAAGAACTAAACTAGCATACGTACCTGGTGCAATGTAACCAAGAGTCCCTAATGTCTCCGTATGTGCCATGGAGTTGCTTACAGCTAATATTTTAGATATGCCAAAATCACCAACGTGTGCCACCATATCTTCATCCAAAAGAATGTTGGCTGGCTTTAGGTCGCAATGAACTATCGGAGACTCATGATCATGGTGTAGATATTCAATTGCCACAGCCACATCAAGCATTATGGTGACTCTTTGAGGAAGGTTCAAGTGGCGATCTTCTTTGTACAACCAATTATCAAGACTTCCATTAGGCATATACTGCAGAACAAAGGCTCTTATGCATTCACTGGAACAAGTAGTAAACACCGAAACAAGATTTTTGTGCCTAACATTCCTCAGCACTTCACATTCAGTATCAAACCTTTTGCATACTTCCTCATTTTGCAAATCCAGAACCTTTATTGCCACCACAATTCCACTAGATAATGTGCCTTTGTACACAGAGCCAGAACCTCCCACACCAATTAAATTTGATCCATCAAAATAATTGGTCGCTCGTTGAATCTCGTGATAAGAAACTAATTGATGAGTCTTGATCTCCAGTACCTCTTCCACATCTTTGGACTTCCCTTTCTTCTGTCGTTTCATTATCCAAATTGAAGCCACCAACAATATCAAAAAGGATGAAATAACCATTGGAATGACAATTTTGAGCACAAGCTTATTAGACTTTGATTGTTGTCCACGATTAGTGATAGCACAAGGAACCTTCAATATGTGCATTCCACATAGACCTCTATTCCCTAGGAAAGATTGTGGAGTGAAATTTGCAAACACACCACCACTGGGTATTTCACCTTCTAATTCATTAAATGAAACATTGATACTTATAAGGTGTGATAGTTTCTCCAATGACTTAGGAATAGTACCTGATATGGCATTTAATGACAAATCCAAGAACTCCAGGCTTACCAAGCTTGCAAAGGATGATGGAATTGGGTCAGAAAATGAGTTGTTTGATAGGAAAAGATACTGCAGGTTCTCAAGGTCCCCTATTCTTCTTGGTATCATGCCCGAAAGGTGGTTACCAGAAAGATCTATTGCTATAATGGCCTTCAGTTCACCAATATTTGGTGAAACTTCTCCTTGTATAAAGTTTTGGCTAATGTTTAGGCGGAGAAGGCCACTCATTTTCCAGAGGCTCAAAGGAAGCGGTGATGAAAGTTTATTAGAACCCAAATAAAGGTGTTGTAGCATGCTAAGATTCCATATACATGCTGGAATTGACCCAAATAGCTCATTATCAGCCAGATGTAATAGGACCAAATTAGATAAATGACAAACTACCTCTGGAATATTCCCTTGCAATTTATTGTTATATAGATATAGACCTTGGAGTTGTTCAAGCTTACCGACCTCAGAAGGAATGGTTCCGATCAAGTTGTTATCCTCAAAACCTAGTGACAATAGACCGCTTATGTTGCCTATACTTGTGGGGATGGGGCCGTTTATGTGTGCATCTGCTATATGAAAGTTTTTCAAAGTAGATGAAAGATTCCCAATAGAATTGGGCAAAACGCCATTCAACAGTGTGGAACTCAGTTCTAGATATTGCAACATCCTACAGTCCACCAAAGAATTGAAGAATTGCAGATCATGTTCACCTGGTTCAATGGTAAGTTGATTTTCAGATAGAAACAATCCCCACAGCTCACGGAGATTTCCCAAGTTAGTAGGAATAGTGCCTGTGAGAAAGTTATGTTCTAGCCCCAATGCCTCAAGCTTGGAAGCATTTGTGATGTATAGAGGAATTTCCCCTTGGAGCTGATTGTTTCCCAAGAAAAGTTGTTCAAGGTTTGGAAGATGAAGACCTATAGTGGTTGGAATTTCCCCCGAGAGGTTATTGAAACTGAAATCGACTAGTTCCAAAGAAGATATATTAAAAATAGCCTTCGGAATTTGACCACTAAATTTATAATTTTGGACAAAGTTAATTAGCCTCAAATTTGATAGCTTCCCCAATTCCAGAGGAATTGGGCCCTCCAAGCGATTGCTTCCACAATAAAGATTTCGCAGAGTGGAAATATTGCCCAATGAAGTGGGAACAGTCCCTGTTATTGGATTATCACCAATGTAAAAATCCTCGAGCTTGGATAAACAACCAATATTTTTAGGTATGTCTCCAGTTATGTTGTTGGAAGATAGGGACAACCCTTTGAGCTCCCTGAGTTGGCAAATGTTGGAAGGAATGGAACCAGAAATTTTGTTCCAAGATACACTTAAACCCTCTAGATTTGACACAATATTCTCTTCACCAAGCAAGAGGGGACCAGAAAGGCTATTGATTCCCAGACCTATGATAAGTAGCGAGGAGATATTAAACAGTACTGTAGGAATATAACCTGTTAACTGATTATCTGTCAAGGATAGAAATGCAAGTCGGCTTAGATTACCGATTTCCTTTGGAATGTTGCCGCTGACTCTATTCCCATACAAACTGAAGCTCAACAATTTTGTGGCATTTCCAACCGAAGGAGGGATTATACCCGTGAGGCTATTGTTCCTGAGATTTAAGACTCTGAGTTCCGGAACATACCATGGACCTTTCCACATTTCACCACTGAATTTATTGAAAGCCAATAAAATATTTTGAATTGTCCGGTGTTGAAATAGACTTGGTGGAATACTTCCTTCTAGCTGATTGTTTTGAACATCAATCACTTCCAAGTGAGGCAAGTGGCCAAGTCCGTAAGGGATGCCACCATGGAAGCTGTTGTTCCCAAGATTGAGCACACTGAGAAAGGACAAATTGGCCAAAGACGGGGAAATTGTGCCTTGAAGTTGCAAATTAGGAAGCGCCAAGGCCACAACCCTTTGCCTTTTTGAACTGCAAGTGACACCAAACCAAGAGCAAAAAGAAGCATTCTTGGTCCAATTATTGGCCAAAAAATGACTAGGACTTGTAATAAGATTTTGGAAAGCTAGTAGAGCTTCTTGGTCCGTCTCATTTGAGGGAGCAACTGATATAGAAAAATGAACTAGAAAGAGAAGAGTCAATAAGAAATTGTGCTTCTCCATGCTGTTACTATGCACTGGAAATAGAATGTTTCAAGCGAATTCAGACACTGGACTTTTTGTGTGGTATTTCCAAAGATCAAAGTTACTCCACTATATAGCACCAAAATAAATAAAGTGTTGGAAAAGGATAGACTGTAGTTTCCAAGATGTGAAAACAGATCTAGCGTGAAAACAGATTAAAAGGAGGAAAATAAGTAGCAAAAGCCGAAAAAGAAAATGTCCACTTCCCTTGATAGTTGACAAAACTGAGTAAAAGGATAAAAGAATTATAATGGTACAGTGGCTAGTTGGACACAATTTTGTATTACAACTGTCCAGTGGCCTTGGTAGTCAATCAACTTGCATTGAGAAAGATATAAACCTTCATATTTATCTCCTTTTATATATGGTTCAGAACCAAGTCAATGGATATCCATGCAGTCCAGACAAGTTGTCCCATAACCCAATCAATGAGAATCACTTACTGACAAAAAGAAAAAGTCAATGGGAATCAGTTGCATTATTGAAATTATTATTGAATTGAGTGCAGTTAATGATATGAATGCAGTTAAACACAGTTGCAAGGCTACAGACCATTTATATTAATTAGTAACAGAGTGGTTTGGTGGGATTATGTAAGGAAATTACTTGCTTATAGGCAGAGAGTTTACAGCAAGATTATAGGAATACAGAAGGCATCAAAGATGAAAATAACTGTACAATTTCAAGTTGTATCCTATACAAACGTTAATTTAATGATCTATGACTATGGAAAATTGAGATTAGCAACTCTTGGAAATTATACCTCCTAGCTTAAAGAGTATATATATCCTGAAAAGCTAATGGAGTCAATCATTGGATCTGTGCTAAGTCAGTCTATGACCATGTGTTTAGGTTCCCTAATTCAGATCTGGTGACTTCATTAGCTTTTCATAATATATAGTATTATGGTTCCCTTTTTCAGGAATGCTTAAAGCAACAACTCAACTATATATTTTTTTCGTGTTAATCTATGTCAATCAATCAACTTGCCTCAATCTCAAACTTGTTGGCGCATCAACTATATAAATTCTCTTTTGCTTTCCGCTCTAGTATAGTCGACTTTATTCAAATGCTAAACCTTGACATTTTCTCCAAATTAGGGGTTCTGTAAAACTAAAATTACCTCTAAATCTCACGTTGTATAAGTCTCTATTTAGTCTAACTAATACTAGAAAGACTCGTAACATTTATCAGACCTCATACAAGTGTAACAACAACAACTATGTCTTAGGGTCTGTTTGGTATGGAGGAAAACATACCAATTTTTCCATGTTTGGTTGGTCAAATGTTTGGAAAATATTTGTGTGAGCTCGCTCACATTGCCGGTCCCAAGCCCGGATAAAGGAGGAGGGTTGCCGAGGGTCAATCGGAAACAGCCTCCCTACCCAGGTAGGGGTAAGACTGCGTACATCTTACCCTCCCCAGACCCCACTATTGTGGGATTACACTAGGTAGTGACCAAGACCAAGGAAAACAAGTTTCTTAAATATGGGGAAAATGATTTCCCTAATGAAAGTAGGGAAACAAGTTCCATACGTGACATTCCAAGTTCACTATCTCCTCCCACCCACCCAACGCCCCCACCCCCCACCCATTGACCATGGGCCACCCCTAAACCCCCACTCTCCACCCAATCGCACCCCATAGTGTTTTGCTAGATTACCTATAAATGCTCTTGGATAATATTTTTCGCTTACATACCAAACACTAGAAAATAAGTAAGAAATCCACTTGTTTTCCAAGAAACCGTTTTCTAAGAAAACATTTTCCTGCTACCTTGCAACAACACACAGATATCGGTAACTTTGTCCACCAAAGCGTGGACAAAGGTGGGCAACTTGAACGAATAAAAAGAGAAATGACAAAAATGGTTCTTATATTTGAGGGTAGGTTCAAAGTAGTCCCTTAAGTATGCACTAAACAGTTTTGGTCATTTAAGCTTGCCAAAAGTTAACATTTTAGTCCCCGTCATATATTTATTGAACTATGTCTGTAAGATTTTACGGGAATTATGAAAAAAAAAGGGAAATTAGCCAATGCCTGCTCAATGTACGGTAAAAGAAATTCTTCCACACTTCTTTGTCCAACAAAAAAACAGACATGTGATTTGCCCATAAAATACTGCCCTGAGCTGCTCGTCTCTATCATTTAGAAAAGCAGGGAGAATGGGCAACAGGAAGTCATTACTTTGCCTCTGCCCAAAAAACCAACAGAGTTACCAATGTCTTGCAATAGTGCTCTCCTGATGTTTGGAGTTTGCTTTGGTTCCATCACGAGCTCTTGAATAACCTCAGCAACTGACTTCCTCAATTGAGCAAGTTGTGTATCACTTTTTAGACTCTATGGCCCTACTGATTTGAGGTCTATATTGATGAATTCTGGGATGAATTTGTTTCATTTAGTACACCTGCCTCACTCAAAGATTATTGAGTGAATGAGAAAACCATAAGCAGTTGGTGCAAGCTTCAATATATTTCTGGTTCTGGCATAACAAATCCTAACACTCTCTTCTGGGTCATCTGGAAGCATGGAAAGCATAGGGTGAACATACTCAGGAAATATTTTGGCATCATTTGGAGGCAGGACCGGCTTTAGCATAAAGCGGCTAAAGCACAGGCCTTAGGCCCCTCAATTGTGAAGGCCACATTTTGTAGTAGCAATGAATTACTCTTTTTCTGAAAAAAAAAAAAAATACTTTGAATGGAAAAGTACTACAAAACTTCCATATAAACAAAATTGTTTTAATGATGATTTCAACAATTGAGTATTATTTTTGGAAAAAGGTTCCAATTAATAGTCTTTTGGATGGAAAAAAAAGTACGTTTTAAAGATCGAATATGAAGAAAAAATTTGAAGGAGTACAAGAAAAAGTACTCAATATAAATCCTAGATCATTTTACACATTATATGGTTGTCATAATTTAAATTTCATACATTGTGACATGATTAGTTCTTGTACGAAAGTTATGTCATTCTTCGGAGTGGTACTATATATGTTCTTTGTTTTCTTCTTCTACTTAGCCACGTAGAGTTTTAAAAGAAAGTATATCTAGTCTATCTCTTAAATCATCATCATAAGCATGTCCGAAAGATCGTATTGAAAGTATTAAAACAATTAGATTAATTATATAGGGTTCAAAAAATATATATGCAATTTTTTTCAAAAAATATAAAGTATCTTTTAAAGCCTCTTTTCAAAATTTGACTTTAGGCCACAAAGATCGTTGAGCCACCCCTGTTTAGAGGAAATCTCTAACTAAAGGAAGAACATCACATAAAGTTTCTAAGGCAGCACAACGAACAATTGCTGCTGGATCCGACAGCATTGCTATCACATGTGGAAGTACACGCTGCAACCGATCTTCGTCATCAATGTACACGGAGCAAGAGTTAATTATTGTTTACACAACCAGCTGCCTTTAGATATTGTTATCATACTATACTAGAAGTGGGAACAAAAAAAGTTAAAAGTTGAATTACAAATTTACCCATAAAAAACTGAGTGACAATTATACCCTTCAACCAAATATTACTTTAAAGATAATTTCTGTACATAGATGTAAAAAACATTCTAATAAAAATAAAATAAAAATAAGAAAATTAATTGAAATAAGTACAACCGCCATGCCCTTTCATATGATCTGCTTTTACTAAGTCTTTCGATTTTCTGTATCCTCCATTTCCCCCCTAATTAATCCATTGACAGCCGCTTTTTCCATTTGCTTATTGATAGCCGTTCTTTCATTTGCCCCCTAATAAACTCATTCATAACTTTTGGTTTTCTTAATCAATAAAGCAAAAATCCGTTTGCTATATAAATTGGAAAGAAGAAGGTTGTGAGTTGTGACTTGCGGTGATCTTCCACTTCTATTTTAATTTCTTCATCCAATTAAATTTTGGCATATGATAAAGTAGTACCATGTACTTCTGTTCTTCCAGTGATTTGAGGGAGTGATAGTTTATATATATATATATATATATCTGCCGGGATTGTTTTCCCACCCTACATTTTTATTTCATTTGTAATTAATATTGGTTTGATTTTTTTGTTTGTTTTATTATAGGTCATTCTGTAGAGTGTTTGTGCTGTTTCATTATTGTGTTTTTTCTCTTCCTTTCTCGGGTGAACATGGAAGACCTGAAAGAGGAGAAGAGGGCTTAATATACTATCTTGGAGAAAATAAGTATTTTAATTAGATTAGAGGCTGTATCAAAATTAGTGCGCGAAATTGGTACCCTGCTTTCCTTTTATGTATTAATGCATGTTGGGTTGTGATTGGTAAAAGAGGTCAATATGCAACATTCTTTTCCTAAGTCAAGGTCTTTTTTTATGGAAACAATGCAAGTTTGTTCCACATATTAAGGTAAAGAAGAAGGCATATTACACCAACAACAACAACTACATACCCAGTGTGATCCCACAAGTGGGGTCTAGAAAGGGTAGGTGTACGCAGACCTTATTCCTACCTTGTGTGAGATAGAAATGTTGTATCTGATAGACCCTCATCTCAAGAAAGTATTTTCAAAAAGAGGTTTGACAAATACAGGAGTAAAGCGAGAAGGCATATTATAGTAATCAAGATATTCTATTAATTACTGATTGGAGCAACGGTAGAATTGTTACCGTGTGATCTATAGGTCACAGGTTCAAGTCTTGAGAACAACCACTAATGCATTTAGTAGGGTAGGTTATCTACATCACACCTCTCGGGGTGCAGCCCCGAACCCAACTAACGCGAGATGTTTTGTGTAAACCGGGCAACCATTTTACTGATTGTGTGTATGTTGGTTAGGTGAAGAAGGCATATTATATGTGGAAAGTTGACAAACTTTTCTTCTATTTTGTGGAAATAACCCAAATTGAGTCCACGGTCAAGTCAATTGGACACGTTCTTTTTTCCGAACCAATAACGAATACTAACTTTTCTCAATCAATATATATGCTTTTTCTTTCTTTCTAATTAATAATGCAAGTTGACTGACTTTTTTCAATCAATTTCCTTATGCAATTCCCTGTCTTCTTATGTTCTTGTGTTTATAAAGTTGGCCAATGCATTCTTGAATGTGTAAAACACCACATAAAAGGTTGTTGAAATCACAACCATTTAACTTTATTAGTACTTCCGAAAATACTTTTAACTTTAAACATTACATTTTACCTTTAAAGAGACTTTTATCGTCCTACATTTGTTATCACATTCTTAAATTTCGTGTGGAGTCGAGTCAAACTATTTTATACAAATTGGAACATAGGGAGTACAATTTTTCTTCTAATACAAGACGATAACGTTTCTTCTGTTGTGGAATAATTCAAGTAAATTCAAGCGGACATTCATTTTCTTTTTCTAATATACTTTCCTCCTCGTTTAATTAGACCATCAATCAACTAACCTTTTACTGCACCGGGCTGCCCTAATGATAGACCATATATCCTTTTCCATTTCTCTGTCTCTTTTTTTTCCCCAGGTATATTTGTGCTATATAATGGAGTAACTTTGGAAACCAAGTTTCATATAAATCCCTTCAAAGCAGTGTGTTTCCAGTGCATAGTTACAGCATGGAGAAATGCATTTTACTATTGATACATCTCTCTCTAGTCCAATATTTCTCATTTTCTTTATCCGCTACTTCCTCAAATGAAACAGACCTACAAACTCTACTAGCTTTCCAAAATTTTATTACAAGTCCTAGTCATTTTCCTGCCAGGAACTGGACCAAGAAT